>NW_026067953.1:3735325-3988978 GCF_014885135.2 Alexandromys fortis | reverse complement strand
ATATGGATTATGTTTGCTGTGCAGTTGTGCAGTTACATTCATGATTGACTCTGGTTCATGGTAGTTTGTGATCATGGTGTCTGAGAGTGATGGACAGATGTGGGCGTGTAAACCTCTGGGCCTTCCAGAACCTCTTTCCTTCTTTATTCATCAACAGATAAAATGGATGTAGATTTTGGGAGGGAAGGACCGCTCAATAAAGATAACATTTGAGATAGGATAAAAGTCTGTACAGGGTGCTGTAATCATATCAGACGGAAGCTGATTTGTAAATTAGAGCTTGCAGATTACATGCATTTTAAAATGTTTTCAATTACACTGTATTTGAATATACACACATTTCCTGATTATTGTTTAGAAGTAAGTCCATAAAGACTGGACTAGGTTTTGACGGTCCTCAGAATGCAGAATTTTTCAAAGATTCTCTGGCTATTTTGGTCACAGTCTAACAAATAAAAGCTTGTTAACCTTTGCTGTGTTCTATTTATGTCTCCAAAGGAATTAAGAAAAATGCTGGACTACCATGGTCTGCAGCGAGTGAAAATCATAGCAAGTGATAATCTCTGGGAGCCGATTTCTTCTTCCATGCTGTTTGACCGTGACCTCTGGAAGGTGGTTGATGTTATAGGGTAAGGTGCAGCTCACTTAGATTACCAGCAGCTCATGGTTTCTTTATCTGGGTGTTGACTGTACATTTCTTCTCGCCTTCTCTACCCCTGTGTGATTACATTACATGGTAATATTCACTCAGTTAGACATTGATCTCTCACAGTTCATTCCTTTCTCTTTGAGATGTGTTTTGGAACATTTTCTATGATAATGAAATGTATTGGTGACTTTTTTTCAATAAATGAGTTAATGTTTAGATGAATAAAACAGGGCTTTGTTTAGATCAGAAGGTAGGTATGTAGTCTTAGATGTTACCAGAGCAATGCTGCGAACTTAGTGTCTTGCTCAGGCCTCCTGTGATGTGACTCAGAGTGTGTGCACGAACAGTTTGTAAGTGGCTTGGTATGCGCCCTGACTGTCTTTCCTTCTTATCCCCTTAGCATTTTGACTCTTAGACGTCTGACTCTATTTTTAAATCTAATATTATAATTTATCATCTATTTTATAATTTTAATTTCTGCCATATAGCTCTCTGGGTCCTTACTGAACTATGCTCAGAAGTTTGATTTTTTTTTAAAGTAAACATGTGTTCTGTGTATCATGACAGTATATAAGCATTTAAAACTAGAGTCTGCATTAGGCGTAGAATTTGATTTTTAATCTGTTGTGACACAGCTTAATCTCTGCATATACTTTGTTTCTAAAAGAAAAATTTTAGATTTTTTTTAGTGTTTTATTTTTATCTTTGATTTTCAGCGCTGGGGACAAACCCAGGGCCTCATACATGCTAAGGCAAGTGCTCTACCATTGAGCTATACCCCCTTGCAAGAGTTTTCAATGTTTACAAAAGTAAGTAGAATAATAAATATGCATGTTCTGACCACTCAGCCTCAGAAAGTAAGAACCCATGGCCATTTCTTTTCCCATCTCCTTCATATTTTCATCAAATATGTATTTTTCTTATTTTGTAATTTTATTTGGATCTGCATCCATTTAAGATTCATCTATTGGTTGGTAATTAAGTCTCTTCCCATTGATTTATAATTCAGTTCCTTTAACTTCTTGCTTATTTTCTTCTTGTAACTTACTTGGGTGACTGGATTGTTTGTTTTGTAAAGTTTTCCTAGCCTATATTTTAATAATTTCATCCTTGTACTTTAACACACATGCCTATCCTGTTTTTCTGGAAAATTGATGAGAGTAAATTAGATATGGGATTTTTTTTTGCAAGAGAAAGTGTAATTGTACATTTATAGTTAAACTTTTTTTTTTTTTAATGGAAGATTTTGCCTTAGAATCCGCTTGAACAGCTCAGATCTGAAGGAGGAAAGACTGTTTTTCCTGAATGTGTTTGTTAGCAAGGCAGTCGGGAGTGAAGGATAGTTTCTGTTGTACTTCATGAAGAAGTGTGGTGTTTCACTGCTCATTAGTCATATAGGTATTGTAGTGCAATTGGTCTTCCTCTGAGTGACAGCATTACTTCATAGTTTCTTTTGTTCTCATTAAGTTAATATTTTATTGATTGTGGTCATATAATGGTAAATGTATTATTTAAATGCTTTTTCTCAAAAATTGCTTTTTGAATTAGGACGCATTTGCTAACAGAAAACAGGTCGGTTGAGTATGTAAATTCGCTGATAGAGTTTAAATGCTCTGTATACGGATTACATTGTTCACGTGATCTGTGTGGAGCTGCTATGTACATCTCCTCTTCCTACTACAGTGCTGACTGTTTCGGTCTTACACGGTTGTTTGCATGGGAGTTGGTGTCATGTTACTTGGCACATAGATAATGGATGTTTTATCTTTTTGTGCGTTGTAACTATTGTCGATAGAAAATATCATTCTGTAACTTATTCAGTATTTCTTGAACTGAATTCTTCTTTATTGAGATTAAAAGAAATCCTGCTTTCAGTTTTTGTTACTTTTAAAATTTTTTATTTTCCAGGTCATTTTATTTTAGATACATTTCTTGCATTGAATTAAATTTTGCTTTCTGATACTGCTCTGAAAAAGGTCTTCGTATTTCTTTTCTTTTTAAATCTCTCTCTCTCTCTCTCTCTCTCTCTATCTCTCTATCTCTCTGGAGTTATAGAAGTTTGTGAGTTGTCTGTTATGGGTGTTTGGGAGCTGGATTTGCAGCAAGCTGTATTGACCACTGAACCATCTCTCCAGCCCACATTAACAACTTTTGGTGTAACTGATGTTTGTGTTTTCCATGTTGCAGATATTTTCTGTTATTTGATGATGTGTGCTGTGATTCTGGTAAGGCAAACTCTGCTGCTGTGGTGTTTGTCTTCTTGGTTCTTGCTTAAGGAGGTGTCTTCCTACGTCGCAAGACTTGCTTTTGTTTCTGCAGGTCTCAGCCATTCTGATTCATAGCTTGCTACTGGTTGTTTCAGATGGGGATCATTTTATCTCCAAGGAAACATTTGGCAACGTCTGGGAGTGTTTGTAAATATCTTAGATAAAGACCTGTTGTTAGCATCTTATGGGTAGATGCCGGAAGTGTTTGCAGAAATTCCAGGGTACATAGCTCAGCTCTCCCGTGTTTATAACCAGCCCACGATTTTGGTTGTGCTGAAATTGAGGAACTGCTCTATGTTCCTGTGCTCTTTCCTATTTTCTTTTGTTTGTTTTTTCAAACAGAGGTAATGAGGATCAAATTGTATCTGGGATTGTTATTTTCCGTGCTAGGCGAGCTATTGAATTACCACAGAATGTACATACATATGGGCCTATCACCCAGGAAACTGTAAAGGATCCAGGCAGGTTGGAACCCTTTCTGTGCATTTGCCTCAAATTGAAACTATTATCCTGACCTCTAACAGTGAAGAACAGAAAATTTCATTGCGATGCTATTTCACAGAGGAGCACAGCTTTCCCTCAGTTGAACACTTAGAAATTGACCAGGAAGGAAAGTAAATAAAGCAGTTCTCATCTTTTTAACTTAAAAGCTTTACCAGCAAAAAAAAAAATCATGGAAAAAGTAGATCTGTCTTTAATGTTGGTACATCAGTTAGACATGCATGCCTTTAGAAAAACCAGGGAAGTATATTGCTCTTCGATGCTTCTCTGAACTTGGTATGAAGTTTGAACTGCTAACCTTTCAGATCGCTTCTATACTTTTTTTATAACTTATAAAATTATGCACACCTTTAATCCCAGTATTCAGAAGGCAGAAGCAGGCCGGTCTCAAGGTTTCAACAAGCTATTTGTATAATTACATTGTTGACCACATAGGATATTGTTATCGGTTGCTCATTACAGATTCCAGGTAAGAAGGAAAGATATTTTAATGGGGTTATCTCTTCTGTTGTTTTCTCTGCCTAAGAGATGTGATTGCAGGCTTGTTTCATCATACTTACCTAATATGATTTCATGATAATAGTTTATGCTCTAGAAAGCCTTCCCTAGGTCAGAATGGCCTAGAACGCTTACTCGACTGAGCAATTTTGTGGTGTTAAATCCTTCCTCAGTGGTTATTTGTATTGTTTCTAGGTTTTGGTCTTCTGAGATATTCATTCCTCCTGAGATGGTTCTGCTGGGCCCGTTCTCCTAATCCTTCTGGGTACTTTTCCTCACTGTAAACATGGCCCTGATTTAGTCTGCTCTGCCATCTCATTCTCATGACAAGCCTCTGCCATTCCTGAAGGGGTTGTTGTTACCTGTTGTTGAACTGGCTAAGGCCTTAGGCTTGCTTGTCCGATATTCTAGCCACCAGTCAGTCGCGGTGTCTGTGGATCACCGGAAATGTGACTGATGTACTTTAGGCGTGTCAGAAGTGGGAGGCAGACTTGTCACTGCAGGCTGTGCTTTTGTTTCCCAGCCACCCAGTCCCAGGGAACCACACAGAAACTTTTCTTAATTACAAATTGTTTGGCCTATTAGTTCAGGACTATTAACTAGCTCTTACAACTTAAATCAACCCATTTCTAGTCTATATTTTGCCATGAGGCTTGTGCTTGTTAACTCACGTCTTGCTTCCCTGGCAGCTGCTCTCATCTCCCCCAACTCCACCTTCTTCCTCTATCTCTGCTTGGATTTCCCACCTAGCTATATTCTATCCTGCCATAGGCCAAAACATCTTCTTTACTAACCAATGGTAATAAAACATATTCACAGCATACAGAGGGGTGTAGCACATCCTAGACCAGGTTTTGAAAATTAATCAAAATCAAAAAACATCTTTTACAATTTTTGTGTTGATTACATGTTAAATGATGATTTGGTGTGCCAAATTAAATTAAATAATTCAAAAGATATAAACAAAGCTCAAAGATAAATATATGAGGTATATTTAAGATAAGAGAAATATTCAGATCTATACAGCTCCAAAAAACTTAAGAGAAATATAATTCAGATTATAAAATTGTAAAATGTAGAAACAGTTTGGAAGATGTGTACCATTATAAAGACAGAGTTAAATTTATTCCTATTACTATCCTTTAAAGATCAATGATAGTGTAGCAAATGTTCCTAGGATTTTCCTCCTTTAAAAAATACAGATATGAGTATATGTTCATTGTCTGCATCAGACCAGCCAGGTATGCTGGCTCATACCAATGGGACCTGGTCACAGAAAACAAGTATAGCAGACATACATGTTCCTGAGTGCCAATTAGAAATATCCTAATTTTTAATATATTGACAATTTGTATTTACTGAAGTGCCAAAACTGAACACAGTGATCACAGTATAAAGTTAGGGGATATAAAAATGAGATGTAAGAATATGTTAAAATTATAGGCTTGCAGTCATTAGTAGTTTGAAGATTAGCAGTTTGATTTTTTTTTAAGTTTGGCCTAATAAGGTAAGTACATAATTTCTTAGACCTAGAGGGAGCTGAGATGCTCTTGGATGTTCGTCAGGTTGACCTGCAGCCTGACTCAGCTGTGTTGAGCCGCTCGACATGGTCCTGTTGGAACTTCACTTCTCTCCAGCGTCTCTGTTGGCGCTCTGTTATATGCGGCCTGTGATTCAGTTCCTTCCTGCCATTCATGCTCATTCATGCCTCAACTCACCTTTACTGATCCAAATGATTCCCAAGCAAAGCTTTCTGCTAAAATGACCTGGCCTAAGATGATATTGATTAAAAGGTCTTTAAAGTCATTCTTTTGATGGTGTACTACCCAAGAAAGTACGAAGATTAGAACTGTTGCATATTAAATCTCCATTATTCTGCTTTGTATTTATCCTGCTTGTTTGTGAATAATTAGCCCGGGAAGTTTGTGCTCTTACTCTGAAGTTTAGCAAATATACTCTTATTACTGTATCACCTATCAATCTAGTTTCTAATTTACATTTAATATCTTAGTCATATTGATTCATTTAATCGGTAGTGTCTACAGTTGTCATGAGAGCAGTATTTTATCCTTGCAACAGTCGGTATATATTTTTACTTTACCAGACCAAGTCTGTTCCCATGCTAGAATGAAAGTGCCTGGTCTTCTGGGACAGATTCTCAGTTGCTGCACTTTTGATGTCTTCTCTAGGCATTTCTTTGTCATTGGAGTTTGTCCTCTGTCTTGCAGGCTGTGTAGCGGCATTCATGGATTCTGCTTACTAAGTTCAGCTGTTAAACCTTTCCTGCTTCAGCAGGGACAGTTGACAAAGTGTTCCGTTATCACTGCCTAGGCCCCTTCAGGACTGAAATCCCCATGGCTGAGGATAACTACCGCTCTGAGACAGTAACTTAATTTTCTCAGCGTAGTTCATTCTTTTCACACAAGAATTAGTGATGCACTATTATTGGTGCAGCTTTTGTGGCTTTGTTTCAGAGCTTTACCTTGGAATAAGTGCCAAGATTTCTGTCTCCAAAGGACAGGAATATGGGAGAGGTTGCTTCTTCTTTGGTTGGGCACCTCAAGTTGGGCAGTGGTGGCACACACCTTTAATCCCAGCACACGGGAAGCAGAGGCAGGTGGATCTCTGTGAGTTTGAGGCCAGCCTGGTCTACAAGAGCTAGTTCCAGGACAGGCTCCAAAGCTACACAGAGGCTAACAAATAAAAAAATACGCACTCACCTTGCTTGACCTCTGTCTGGGTGTTTTCCTCCTGTCCAAACTTCCACAGCTTTTCCTGGAAAGGGCAAGTCTTTCTTGTTCTCCACTTGTAGTGGTCCAGATTGTGGCTGCTTTATCCTTTGTCAGTCAACTTACTTCCATCTGTTTAAGGTTTTGTGAATATTGTCATTTCATTTCATTTCATGGCTGAAGGTTCTGCCTTTCTGTCTACCTGCTGTCATTTGGAGAGTGCCCGCAATGGGAGACTGGGAAGTGGATGCCTCCTTCCCATCTTCCATCTTTCTTCTGGAAGCTGCTTGACCATATTAAAATAGCAGACCTCGGCAAAGATGTGTAATCCAGTTCACTCATCTCCCGTATGGAAGTGGTACCTCTGAGCGCTCCCTACTGCTCCCCTTGCTTTTCCCTTCCAGAGCGCATTATCCCGGAACCCGGACAGTGTGGAATGCAAGGATGACAGGGAAGAAGCTTTGGTCGTCGGAAGATTTTAGCACCTTCAACAATGATGTTGGTGCAGGCTGCTGGGGCCGCATATTGAATCAGAACTATATCAATGGCAATATGACCTCGTAAGTTATTTGTAGTCTTTTATTATATTGTATCTATTATTATAATGTATTTTATAAAATACAATAAGTAGAAAAGTATAATGGGCCGCTGTAATTTCACGCTCTAGTTTCAGTGGTTTTTAACATATGCTTCATTGACTTAATCTACATATGCCTAATATTTGTCTAATTTATGCCTTCTTTTCTGCATGAATTTGACGATTTATGTTTGAGAAGAGTCTGTATTAAGTAACGTTGTTTTCATTGAGGTACAGTCTACTCAGGCAGAGCAATGATCTTTGATAATTTGCATATATTTTAAATTACTTTGTGTCATATCATACCATCATATTTTAGTGTGTATCTCCAGAGCATTTGGATATTTTCTCACATTATTATGTTATTTTCATAAATATGAGCATATAAAATATTTCTAATTCTTAGTCTTTATTCATATTTTTAAAATACCATTTGTAACTTTTATTTATTTTAAAGAAGGTATAGCACAGGTCTGTGCATTCATTCCATTTATCAGTTTTGGTCCCTGCCTCTTTTAATGTGGAATTATTGACTCAGCTTCTTTTCATAGTTACCTTTAAAACAAACAAACAAACAAACAAACAAACAAACAAACAAGAAACCAAGGTAGTAAGTAGCCTTTCATTGGTACCCACGTTCACTCGGAGTGGCTGAGTCCTTATGGAACCTCTTAACTTGATCTAATTCTTCACAAAACCAAGTTTGTAAAGACAACACAATCCCTTTTATTCTTAAAGGGAACATTTCCTAAATGATTTGATGACAGCTGAGGAGTAATTAGATGCCAGTTAGCCTTATAAGATAATTGTAAGTCTAATAAAAGCAAGCCAATATACATACTTTTGCGGTCGCTTGTTCGGTATTAGGATGATGCATGTTCTTTGCAGACATGGAGAAAATGAAGATGAGTACCAAGTGAGACAAAGCTGCCTTTAACGTTGCCATCTTGAAATAATGGTCCTTAAAACATCCCCTTATTTTTATAGACTTTTAATTAATATATTGACACCTTGATATATGGTCTGTTGAGCAAGCTGCTTCTTACTTAACAGGGTTTTTCTCGCGTTAAGTATATTTTTACATCTCGTGCTTTTTGTTTTGTCTTGTTTTTGAGACAGGGTCTTCCTATGTTGCTTAGGCTGGCCTTGAACTCTCTATACTCTTGCTCAACCTCCTGAGTGCTGAAGTTATAGGCATACACCACCACTTCCAGATACTTATCATACATCCATATATTCTGTCACATAAACAAGTCTGTCTTAAGACATCCTGCAGTTCCTAAGCAGCTGCTCACTTCTATGGTCCTTGTACATCTGGTCGGTACTTAGGGCAGTTCTGTTGATGCCCAAGTTTGGGAAACACCTGGAACAAAATAGAGGATGCCAGCCATGTGTGAGCCAGATCATGAGAACTCTTATGATGTTCTCCACTGATAGTGTGTGTGTGTGTGTGTGTGTGTGTGTGTTTTATTAGCATTATTATTTTTGCTTTATATTGAGGTAATGAGAAGGTTTAGATTTTCTAAGCATGCCAGAGTAGCTTTGTGTCTTGGGAGAGCACTTGGTCAAGGAAGTGGAATTCTTAGGTGGGTGCTGTTAATATATCAGCTGTAAGGAACCCATAATGTTTTGTGCTTGAATTTTCTGAGAGCTGTAGGGCTGTGCTCCTGGAGCTAGTATGTGCTGTAAACTGTTAGTGTCTCTCACCTGAAAGAAAGGACCCCAAACAGGCCAGCAGGCTATCTGAGTTGGTACTTTAGCACTTTAGCGGAAGGAGGAAGGATAGAGGCTGGGGTTGTGTCAATACAGTTAATCCTCCCAGCCACCTGGTGATTCAGGTGCAATCATCATCTTCAGTCCACAGGGGAGGGAACAGGGGTCAGCAGAGGTGAGGCTGTGGAGTCCTGACTTGAACCCAGTCTAGGAGTTCTTGTTTTCAAACTGCAGCAGCTCCAAGTCAAGTCGGTGGAAATCACATTGTGAAGTTGGGGTACTAGGAAGGCTGTCCATGGAGAGCAGTTATAGAGAAGCTCTTACTTGTACTGGTTTTGCACTTTTGACATGTCAGGTTAGGCTGAATTCTTGCATATGAATGTGTGCGTGTAAATGTGTATGCATGTGTTTTACATGAATACATATGTGTGTTTTCAAGAATATATACATGTGTGTGTTACTTTTAATTCTCTGATTCCCTGTTAAAATGCTCAGCTGTCACTGCGCTGAACTTTTAAAGATGAGAGTGAACTGAGATGTCATATATTTTGTTTGGGGTACTTAAAAGTTTATGTTCACTTACATATCATTCTGAGATTTTTACTCCAGTTGTTTAAATATTTATATCACATAGTACTTTGGTGTTTCTTCTTTTTCAACTTAATGTTTTAGCACAATTGCTTGGAATTTGGTGGCTAGTTACTATGAGGAATTGCCTTATGGGCGAAGTGGATTGATGACAGCCCAGGAGCCATGGAGTGGGCATTATGTGGTAGAAGCTCCTATCTGGATATCAGGTATGACTGTCTAGATTCCATCTCTCTCTCCGCAGAAAGCACCGAAGGAGGTTATCAAACTGTCCATGCTTCAAGTGTTTGACTCTTTTAAGGGAGTTATGCCAGTGTTTCATAATACTATTTTGGGTAACCTGACTATTTTCTGTATTTTATACTTGACTATTCTGAGATCAGGCCCTTATACAGGGAGACTAAAGAGGGGACAGATAGCACCATAGGGAAAGGGGATGCCCAGTGATGGAGACAGAGGTAATCATGTAAGTTTATGATCCCAAATCATTATTATAACTGATGGAGTGAATATAGTTAGAAATATCCAGCTAAGCTCAGCATGTTCTTTTATATCAGTTCCATTTTATTGATTGCACTAAAGTGAGTGAATATAATATATTAATTTTGATACTAATAAAATTATAATCATTAATCTAAAGAAATAAACATGTTCTGTAAAATAATATGACTTTACAGTGGTCCCTAAATCTACTAAGTGTTTGAAGATATACAACTGTAGGTAGAGTTTTTTCATCCCAGCAGCCACTTCTTCCCAAATAACCACAAGATAGTCTTATTATTAATTACAAATGCTCGGCCAATAGCTCAGGCTTTTTACTAGCTATCTCTTACATTTTAAGTTAATCCAAATTTTTTTAAGTCTACCCTTTGCCATGTTATCTCATTTTTTTATATGCCCTGCTTCCTCTGTTGGCATCTCCTTCTGGCACCATCCTTCTTCATTCCAGCACCCTTAGTTTGGTTGTCCTACCTGTACTTTCTGCCAGTCAGCATTTTATTAAACCAATTCAAGTGACAAATATTTACAGTATAGAAAAGGATCATTCCACAGCAATGAGTTTTAGAAAAGATAAAATTATGACTCTCATATAGATTAAAAAATGGTCATACACTGAAGATTTTGTGTTTCTCACATGAAAAGAAGAAACCAGGTAAATGCTAGAATGAGCTTAGAGGAAAAGTCATCAAGGCAAAGCAACTTGAGATTAATTATAAATGGAGACAAGATTAGTTTCTCACAACTGGGAGGATATCAGTTAAAATATCTTCTAGACATGACATAGTTTTCATGGCTCAAAGACAGGGCTATTGGATCTATGTACTTCCAATGAAATCCAGGTCTTCTTCAGTATCAGTCACATCCAAAGGAACATAACCATATTAATAGCTAATAACCTCATAAATAAGATAAATAACAATATTGAAAATTTTAATTTTAGTAAAATATTTAACATTTATATTTATTGTGTGTCAAAATTATACCATAGTCTTTAAAAAACCCAAATTTCTTCCAAAGAAAGATAATTCTAAGTCAACTTGCTTTAACTTAAATCCACATTCTGATAATTTTCTTTTTTGTGTGTTATTCTCTGATTGTAATCATGGCATTAGTTTAAATTCCTTAAGTAGCTCTTCAAAATAGTGGGAAAATTAAGCAAGACTTCTGTGTGTTGGTTGGATAGCCTCTTAGTTGTTGGCATTGTTTCACTTACTTAGGTGAAGTAACCCTCTTCTAAATTTCTGACTTTGGGGCATTGGTAGGAACATGGAATATTGCTTAGTTTATTTTCAGGACCAGATTCAGAGAGGTGACAGTACTTAGGAACAAGTCTGTTTAACACCAAACCATAAAATAGTTTTGAGATACATTTATTAACTTTTTAAAAGTTCCTTTTAAAAAATTCTTTTAATTCTTCCCTGCTCTGTTAGAGTGGAACAAGTACTGATGACCACTGCTTGGCAAGAGTACCTTAGTTGTGTACTTAGAGAATGGGAATGCGCAACCACTGTTCTTGAATTTCCAGGTTGATTTAATCTCACTGGTGATTCAGAAAGCCCTCCTGCCTTTACACTTTTCTGCTGAAGTATTTAAAAAATGGAAGCATGAAGTCGGGAGATAATTTCTTAAAATAGAACGTAGCTGGTTAGATTCAGTCAGTTCTTTCTAGTCGGTAGACTATTTTCTTTCACAGTCGTCTCATTCGCATCTTCTCCTCTTTCTCTGTAGCTCATACAACTCAGTTTACTCAACCAGGCTGGTATTACCTGAAGACAGTTGGCCATCTAGAGAAGGGAGGAAGCTATGTAGCTCTGACAGATGGCTTGGGGAACCTCACCATCATCATCGAAACCATGGTAATGTTTTGTTGTTGGTCCACAACTAGTGGGCACCTAATACTTCACCAGAAACTTGGTCTTCAGAGACAAGAAGGGCATTATGTTCTCCCGGGCATAGAGGGCACTTCTCTAAGAGTCTTATGACTTGTTCCCTTGGAGAAAGGTGGGGGGAAGGGTCTGATGGGTACCTTGCTCCTCATGTTGTTTTTAAGACTTCTTTATCCTTAAAGATGTATTGGGATAGCCAGCCTTGATTCTCACTGTGGCTTCTTATGAAAGCTGTAGTTAACACTCCTATGGAAGGTTTCCTGGGACCGTGTGCGTCAGTCCCTTTGGGGGTGTAGCTAGGAGTGGGCCTGGCCTGCCAAGTTAAACAGTAACTTTAATGGGGCAAAGATTGCCCCTTGCCTGTGCCATTTCTCCTTGCTACCAGCAGTTCCTAAGGCTTCCAGTATCACCATGTCCTCTCTAGGAATTATTGTCCATATCTTTGTATGACGATTCTACAGGCTATGAGGTGGTGTCATTGTAATTTGATTTACCTTTTCCTCGTGACTAATGATCCTGGCTGTTTATTCATATGTTCTCTGGCTAGCTGTATGTCCTCACTGGAGAAATGTCTATTTAAATCTACACTGTCCATTTAAATTAAGAGGATTTTTTATTTTTTGTCTTGAATTGTAAGAGTTCCTCATATAATCTAACACCCCTCAGAAGACACATGTGGATTCTCTGTATTTGCTCCCATCCTTATAGCATACGCAGGGTAGGCCAGGTTAATCTCAGAGTCATAATCCTGCTGTGTCAGTATCCCAAATGCTGGCGTCGCTAGGCCCAACTTGTCTCTCTCTTTCTAATGGCATTCTCTGAAGTAAAAATGTTCTAAACTTGTGTATTTTTTGGTAAGATTTGCCATTATTTTAAGTCTTACATTTAGGTTTCTGATCCTGTTATTTCTTGAGGTGCTTAGCATTTGTTCAGCTTCTTCCTGAGTGTGTGTGTGTGTGTGTGTATGCGTGTGCACGCATGCCTAGTTAGTCTTCCACCATGTCTTGAACAGTCTATTTTTCCACTTGAATTACTTTGCATACATGCTGAAAAGCAATCTTTAACAAATTTTTTTTTTTTTTTTATCCATACTTGTACTGTAGTGGTTACCATTGCATCTTAATCCCTATACTTCTGAGTGAGGGTTTGATGGGCGAGTTTAGCTTTGATCAATTTCAAGGTTGGTTATTTTGGGTACTTTGAATTTCAGCATGAGTTTTAGGACTAGCTAGTTAGTTATTGCAAGCAGACAGCCTACGATTGATCCTTTACTTACTCTGTATGTGAATATGGAGAAGCATTTGCATTCTACCCTGCCAGTCAACAAATGTGGGGGTCTTTCTGAGCTTATGCCTTACTTAATTTCTCTATATGTTGTCTTTTTCATTGTGGAAGTCATATTTCTTTTTATTAATTTAGTAAACTTATCTATTAAAATTTTAAATTTTTATTGATTTGTTTCTTATTAATACTGCTGGGTGTTTTATTCCTCCAGATCCTACTATAAATAGGTTGCCTCAATTTTATTTTCAGAGTGTTCATTTCTCATGTGTAGAAATGCAATTGATTCTTATGTATTGATCTTGTCCTCACAGCCAGTTCTTTCTGTGGGTTACTAGAGGATTTTGTTTAAATGAGCACACCAAGTAAGTAAGATTCTTTTAGTCCTCCCGCTAGTCCTCCCATTATCATTCTAGAAACTTTGTGTTTCCTTTGCTTGCCCAGTTGTCCTGCCCTGCTGCTGATCTAGAAAAAAGAAAATCACTGTAGAGTGTGCTCTTAGCTGCTGGTGTTGCATTCGTGTGTAGAACTTCAGGCTGAGGATCTTGCCTTTTGTAGGGAGCACGTTGAACCCTTTTAGTCAGAGTTCTGGTTTCCCCGCATGCATGCCTGTGCTGCTTTTGCTCGTTATGCACTCTGATCGTGGGCTACATCATCCTGAGTGACTTCTGTGTGCGGAATCACCCATGCATGCCCGAGATTACCATCCTGACGTCATTCAGTATCCTTTGTATTCTGTATTGGATTCAACTTCCTAGATCCCCTAGGATTTCCTCCCCTCGTTGGGTCTGGTAGGGGAATAGTTACTAACCCCATGGAGTGATTTGGGAATGTTTCTGGAGAATTTCTGAAGGTCTGGTGCTCTTCAAATGTTTGACAGAATTCATATATGATGGCATCTGGCCCCAGGATTTTCCTTCATGAGTTTAAGGATCTTTTCACTCATTGTAGGTCTGTTCAGATGTTATGTTTTCAGAAGCGTTGGGATTTTCTGTTGTTCTGTCTTTTTGTCCTTCAGATCTGTGTTGTTTAACACAGAGGCCTATGTTCAGTTCCTTTTCTACTCAGATACAGCTGGTAGGAATGCTCCTAATGTTCCTCTTTTGGTACCAACCTTAGTCACCCAAATCACATCTCTTTCTTCTTGGTTGGTCTTCTAAAGGTTTATTTATCTTTCCGAGGGAATAATATTATTTTTGTTTGTTTTCTGTGTTGCAGTATTTCACACCAGTATTTATTGTCTTTATTTCCCCCCTATGGATTTGCTTTGTTCTTCTGAAAACTGTTCAGCTTCTTGAAATAGAAGTCAAGATTATTCCTTTGAATCTCAAATATATAAACATGAATCGGCTTCACTTCCTCTGCAGGCGGTGCTTTAGTGTACTTCATCCCTTTTCTGTTTCGTTTTAACATTTTTAATCACAAAGTATGTTTTTTTTATTGTCCTTGTGATTTGTTTCTCGACTTTATTGCTCAGTACCAAGGTATCTTTATATTTGTGTTTCTGTGAAATTTGCAACTTTCATTGTTGATGCTTCATCTCATCCCATTCTGACTGGAGAGCATACTTCCCAGTGTTCCTGAGAGGAGCTGCAGCCATTGCCTTGCCCGTGGGCCATCCTGAACACTGACTGGAGCAGACTAGGTGCCTTGTTGCCTGTGGAATTCCACACGACTCTTTCTTAGGCCTGTTTGGCTGTTTGTGTTCATTTCTCTGCTGTGAATTGTGACAAGTAAAATCTCAACCTTGTAGAATTGTCTACAATTCTCCTCTCTTCTGTTAGTTTTTGTTTTCTATGATTTTGAGATTTTTCTTGGTGTTACTTCAGATATTTTAATGTATTGACTTCTGGCATTAAATTTTCTCACTGTTTTTATTTTTTCTTTTGTTTTAAAATTGATTTTCCCTTTTTGTCATTGCTAATTTTTTGGTGGCATCTGTTAGTATATTTATTTCCCTTAATTGTTGTTTTCAGCCTGCTTCTTTGAACGTAAAGCTTATCTCCTTTTCAAAAGCACATAGTTGGGTCTTGCTTTTCTTAAACTTATCTGGCATGTGGTTCGATTGTTGGATAAGCACTGGGGTTGCTATGGTTGAGTTTATTTTTGCCTTGTGATCTTTGTTTTCCACAGTCATGATTTTGTTTCTATTTTGTATTCCTCCTCTGCCATTTTTTTTCCACATTTAGTGAGTTCTTTCTGAGGCTGCATTCTGTTCATTTAATAATCTTTTCACTATACTTTTGCGAGTTGCATCTTAGCGATGGTTTCAGAAGTCACCGCCCATACCTTACTGCTTCAGGACCACTTCAGACTTCAGTTTCCTTGGTCCGGGGCAGATGCAGGGATGCTCTTCTGCCTTTTCATTCCCTTTAGGCTTTTATCTTTTCCCATTTTTAATTATACACATCACATCTCCAACAGGAAGAGAACGGAATGCTGTGAAATTATTACTTTAGATGATTTTTTAAGAGTGAAGAAAAGAGGACAGTATATATTTATATCACCTGTTATATTTAATTTATGGTTCTTGTTCTTTGGATCTGTTTCTATGTATTTAACTTGCCATTAGGGTCATTTCCATAGTCTAAGCTTTGGCCAGGCACATCCTCATTAAGGTTATGTTAGGAATATTTTTTTATAGTTTGAAATAAATTCAAATTTGTTATAAATGTTTGCTTCTTTTGCTACTCTTCAAGCATTGATTATGTAAAGTTTCCCCCACAATATAGCGTGTATATTATGTGGATAACTTACATGACTCTCTTCCCTCAGAGTCACAAACACTCCATGTGTATACGGCCATATCTACCGTATTATAATGTCTCACGCCAGCTGGCCACCTTCACTCTCAAGGGATCTTTGGTGAGTACATATGTTTGACTTTCATTTTGCTTTCAAAATTTGTGTTGGGGTTAGACAGATGGCCTAGTGGTTAAGAGTGCTTGCTACTTTCTTTAAAGATGGGAACCTCTGTCAAATAACTCACAACTACATAGAACTCTAACTACAGAGGATCTCATGCCTTCTTCTGGTCTCCAAATGTCACACATGTGAGCACACAGAAATAAGCAAATAAAATAAATCTTTACAAATTTATGAAAATTTTGTGTTATATTACAGGCCATCAGTTCTTAAGTGAAGTCTTGTATTATGGAATTTGTATACAAATGGAACCTGTCCTGGTGCCTTGTATCTTCTGCATTTCCCTTTTTAATAATAGTCTTATGTAATAGCTAGTCTAGCCTGGCCTCACTACACAGTGGAGGATGACCACAAACTCCTGAGCACCCCACCTTTTCCTGCTGAGTGCTGGGATTACAGGCCTGTGCCAGTACACCTGCTTCAGGGGGTGCTGGGCAAGGAATGCTAGGCAAGCTGGCCAACAACCGAGCCACATCACCAGCCTCTTCTGACCTTCACAAACAAAGACAGAGGCCAGTACCGGATAAAGCTGCCTGTGGCTTTGGGGACTTTAAAAAGTCCTTTGTAGGAAAACTATTATTGGTGGTCTAAGATCAATTCTGTGACGTAAAGGATTTTCATTTTCCTTTTCTTTTTTTCTTTCTTCCTTTCTCCTCCTCCTCCTCCTCCTCCTCCTCCTCCTCCTCCTCCTCCTCCTCCTCCTCCTCCTCCTTCTTCTTCTTCTTTTTTTTGAGACAGGGTTTCTCTGTATAACAGCCCTAGCTGTCCTGCAATTCACTCTGTAGACCAGGCTGGTCTTGACCTCACAAAGATCTGCCTGCCTCTGCCTCTGCCTCTGCCTCTGCCTCTGCCTCTGAGTTCTGCCATTAAAGGCATATAGCAACCACCACCTGGTGAGAAATTTTCAAGCTCTAAAGCTTAGAGTATTCCATACTGAAAAACAAACAAACAAAGCCCAATTAAACAAAAATACCCAAAAGCCACCAATTTTTTTAAACCTCTTATTAAAGTTGAAATGGAAGAGACCAGTGTACTTCTTACTAGTGATGTCACAGAATAAGTTTTTATGCCAGAGAATTATAGGCAGCACAGAGAGTGGACTGGCTGCATTCTGTATTTGATTAAACGCCCTACTCCAGGAAGCTGGAAGGCTTCAGAAAGAGGCACTGATCTAGGCTCTGCTATTGAACAGCTGTCTCCAAAATCAAGCCAAAAGCTACATGTTTATTCTTTTTATTGCAAGCTCATGCCACCCACGTATTTATCTAAAGCACATGACAAAGACGGTCAGAGATGTTACGACAGCCCAGCTACGTGTGGCGGTTACTGCTCAGAAGCCCTAAGATGCCGCTTGAAATGTTTCTTTACCAAGTTGTTCAAAATCATGTGGGTCTGGTGCTTTCCGTGTGGTCCAACTGTGAGCGTGGAGATGCATCTCCTCTTGAATTCTCTTGAAAGAGGAGTCTCTTTCTTATATATGTCTAGAATTATTGCCATTGTCAATGTGGCACTCAGGATTTACTGACTTGAGAGAAATTACTGTAGTATATAATAATTATAATGAATGATAAGTATTAAAATATGAAGACTAATTTAAGATACTTTTAGGACATTATTAATTATTCATACTGGATCTTCAGTTTTTGGTTAGCATTTCTGCATTCACCATAATATTATATACTTTGAAGGAAAAAATTTAGAACATAATGATTACCTTTGAAGACGTTTAATTTTATATGGATGTCAATAACACAAGAAGGCAGAAGAAAGCGAGGTAAGAGTCTGTAATAATAAGTAAAGACATTTTAAAGTAATTAAATGTTTAAGAAAGCTTCTTTTTACATTGGGAGGCCAAGGCACTAAGACCTGTGATTGACATTTGCCAGTATTCTCAGGTGTTAATGCAGTGAGCTAACAGGGTACAGAGATTTATTATCTGTAGCGCTCTCTCCTGAAAAGGAAGCATGACAGTCTTCTGGGACCCTAGCCACGGTCACAGAGGAAAGCCCGTTGTTCCCGAGGACTCTCAGTTTAAGGTGGTGGCTTAATCAGGAAAAGCAGTAGACAGATTCAGTTGTACACCAACTTAACACAAGGCCAGAGAACACATACTCAAAAGCAGACGGCGGGAGCACTTCTGAGCATGCCCAGTTGAGTATTGTTACCGATCCAGGCTGATTTGGTTCCCTAACAATGCAAGTCAGTGTCTCAAGGGCTGTGCTGGTTTTCCTCGGGTTTCTCTGGAATGTCTCCACTGAAACAAAGCCAGAAGAGGACAGTCGTGCTGGTTCTTTAACGCGGGCGTTTGTTGCTGGTGGTGCCTGCTTTGCTCAGTGGCTAGTGTTCGTAGGAAACGAAAGCGTTGCTGGAGCCTGTCTTCCTGTTTCCGAAAGTGTAACTGTGTTAACCTTGAGACAGTTCTTTCCGCAGCGTGATGAGAGACCGATTCCAGGATGTGATGAATCTCTCAAGCGTGCTTTCTTGTGTTTTCTTCCCAGAGAGAAATACAAGAGCTCCAGGTGTGGTATACCAAGCTCAGAGGACCATCGGAGAGGCTTCATTTCAAACAACTGGACTCTCTATGGGTAGTCTTAAAATTGATTCCTCCGTTGGGGGCATTACAATAGTAAAAAGGAACAAAAGTGATCGATGAATTAAAAGGGAAGTTGATTTTATGACAGCAGGCGGTAGAGATAAACATCTCTCCATATTTTTCTTAAACAGAAATCCTGAGTAAGGTGTGAAAACCTTGTGTATCCGTAGCTGTATTAGTGCTTGTTTATACTGGTGGATGTGTGCACTGCTGTCTGGCCGCCCAAGTGAGAGATGTAGGTCTCCTTTGAGGTTGTTTCCCTCTGTCCGTCCTGGTCTGTCCCCTTGGCAGTTGGCTGTAGGCAGTTCTGCCCTCTGTGTTTTCTCTTATTCGCCATTGTTTCTTGTTCTCCCCGCTGCCTGTCTCCACTCTTCATTATGGCCTCATTGTTCAGAAACTGCCCACAGTTTCAACAGACTCCAGTCTGAGTCTCGGGGCAAGCCGTGGCCCTGCTGCTAGAGCGGTGTGCCTGGAGTCCTTGGTTTGGAATGCGTCATCGTTCTTCCCCGTCAGTTCACTTTCCCCACGTGACCATCACTGTCCTGTCATGTGATCACCACTGTCCTCTCAGGCGCTGGAAGATAGCTTTCCCTTCCAGAGGCAGATCTCAGTAGCTGGCCTCTCCTCACAGAGAGTAAACTCCTAAAATGGCTTCCATCGTATCTCTGAAGATATGTCAGCTCAAGTGTCCATTTCTTTGAAGCCTTGCTCACCTGACCCAGTGCAGAACTCTTTGTGGATCTCATTAAGTACCCCATACCCCTCCCCCAGGACTTTCGTTACCTTGAGATTGGGGCTCTGCCTTGTTTTAGTCCAGATGTGTTTGATCCTTGGTAGTTCCCCAGGGAAGGTTGCAAAGAGTGAACTGGCCCAAGCAAGCATATTACATCATCGAACTGACTTTATCGGCTGCGTTTTTAATAATAATGTTCTGACAATTAGCTAGTCAGTATCAGTAATTAAATACCCATTAGAACACTCTCTACTTGTATAATAATTTGCTAGAAATCGTATAATACAATTGACTTCTCCCATAGGAATGTTATCTGGCGTTAATCCTGAGCCAGAATGTGGCACTGGGTATCCATGTTTCTGCATCTTTTTACCCTTAAAGCCAAGAAATAATGGTAAAAAGAAATAATAGTTTAGTGTAGATAAAAACTCATTAAAGTTTGAAAGACGGGCTCAAGCTCAGTACCCACGTTAGTTATGCGGGATTCTAATGTTCCCAGAAGGCAGTGCCTATTACAGGAACTGGGCTCTAGAGAGTGTTTCCTCTGGCCATACATTGAAGCAAGCTAAGCAGACCCTTTTTACACATCTGGTCTGATTCTCACAACAGCCTTCTGAGATATGTGTCCAGAGCCTTGAGATGAAAAACTTAGAAAAGACTGCGTTGCTAGGGTCGTACATGTGACCTAAACCTAGCCTAGTAATTGAAGCTAAAACTGAGAGTTCCATGTGCAGATTTTGGTTCTTAGCTCTCCAGTGTGCGAGGTTCCTAGTGCTCACCAGCCGAGCTGTCTGGGAGCTTATGTGCCTTCTTGTCTGTTAGTGAAGCTCTGGAAGAAACAAGCAGCCTCTGAGTTGCATTAATCAAACCAACGTGAGCTTCAAGGAACTTGCAGTGGGACGGAGGAGGCGGCTGACGGATAGAGACTTCCAGCCATCTTGGCCTTTCCCCTTTTTCTGTTGGAACTTCTTTTCTACAAAATATCATCTATACCCTCTTGAAAAACACTCTTAGAAAGCGCCGAGGGCCTTAGCGTTGCTGTGTCTTCCCCACGTGTTTAGGAAGCTCTAGCAGAATGACTGTCTAAGCTTGCTTCTTTCAAAGCTGTCCCCATGCCCACGCCCCTGAGGTTTCTAGCACCTGGCCGTGAACGTGGGGCCGTCTTCTTTTTCAGCTCCTGGACAGCGGTGGCAGTTTTGCCTTGGAACTGCAGGAGGACGAGCTGGTGACACTCACCACTCTGACCACAGGCCACAAAGGCAGCTACCCTCCGCCTCCCAAGTCGCGGCCCTTCCCGAGAAGCTATAAGGATGATTTCAACGTTGGTGAGTGGTCTCTAACCTGCCTCACCTGCCATCCATCCTCTGCAGAGCAGAGCACTGTCTTCTCGTCAGACTGCACGGATGACAGATCGCAGGATGTCCAAAGTCCTGATGTCCCTTTCAGCCCTTTGAGTTTTACCTGGTTAAAAGATAGCTAATGTTTCCGGTTCTTTGAGGCGAAGTTGTATGTTTCAGTTCCAGAAAAAGATGCAGTCGTCATTGTGAGGAGGAAAGTTATAATTCTAAGCCCTTTTGGGGGAAGCATAAGATGATAGCTGGGTACCGCCTCCTTGACCGGCCCTACGTGTTTCTCTCATGTGGAGGCTAAATCATGGTGCCAGGGAACTGAGTGCCTAAGGGCAGCCATGCTAGAGTTAGGGGCTTCAGCTCATGGCTTGCTGGAGCTGAACCCTCGCGTCTTCAGGAGGGTCTGCCCTGCTGTGATGGAGAAGCCTTGGAGGATGGGCCGTTGGGAAACCATCTGAAAGCAGAAGTGAGCTCGTTGTGCTTGTATCTCTAGAGGACCAGCAAGCAGCGGCATTTGCTTTCCAAGCAGTAGTGGTTGGTGGGCCCGAAGGCTTCAAAGTTGAGTCCAGTAGCTCTATAATCTGCCTCCAAAACTGACGGCTGTCGATGTAGAGTGTCCAGATGTACAGCGTGATGTACCCGCATCCTCCTGTAGAGGGCAGCACTGCTTGTTCCACAGAACAGGGAGACTCCCGCCTGTGCCACTCCCTGCTGGGTCTCACATTCCCGTGGCAGGGCATGAATGTTCAGCTGCTTGACATAGAAAGGCCTTTGGGCTCTGGTGCTGGCATCTCCAAATATCACACACACTCACACACACACACACGTCTTTAGGTCTAAATTTTGGTAGGTTTTAAGTATTATTTATATTTTAAAAATCACTGGAAAGTGTCTCACAATATTCCACAGGTATCAGACAGGAGGGCACTGGTAAGGGGTTGATGCTCGGCCTCTGAGACACTAAGCAGAAGATTTGTTGTGCTCTGAACAGATTACCCATTTTTTAGCGAAGCTCCGAACTTTGCTGATCAGACCGGCGTGTT
Source organism: Alexandromys fortis (assembly GCF_014885135.2). Classification (NCBI taxonomy): domain Eukaryota; kingdom Metazoa; phylum Chordata; class Mammalia; order Rodentia; family Cricetidae; genus Alexandromys; species Alexandromys fortis. The sequence continues at coordinate 3,967,145 of NW_026067953.1, read as the reverse complement.
TGAGTACTACATAAATAACGAAGACCCCGGACCGCATCGCTTCACACTGCGCCAAGTTCTCAATCAACGACCTATCACCTGGGCTGCGGACGCTTCCAGCACCATCAGCATTATAGGCGATTACCACTGGTGTGTGAGAGAGATGCCCTCAGTGTCTAACTTCCTGATCTGGGTCCATTCTGAGTGACAAGCTTGCGGTAGTCCTCATGTGAAGAAGCCTACTAGGCAGGTCATGGTTGTGTGAACTCGGATGACCTCAGATTATTCCAGGTTGATAATAACTTTAGTGAGAGAAGTTTAACTTTAAAGGAAGAATTGAGACTACTTGGGACTTTATTATATAATAAATAACATAATATGTTATAATTATAATTTAATGCTTCCTTGCAGACCTTGTGATTTGAAGTTTATCAGAGTGGATTTGTTGAGCTGGTGTTGCCACCTGCTGGACAAGCCGTAGAATTACACCTAAGCTAAGTCTAGGAAGCTACTTAAAAAGCAATCCTAAACATCCAAGCCTTTCTTTAGATATATATTAAACACACAAGTTATATATTTTTTTGCCAGTTAAAATGCAATTGACAAAACTTGTACCTTTACCTTTAATTTAGTTATGGAATTTTAGGGTGCTGACTTACTGTTTTGCCCGCTTTAGGTAGTATTTTTTACTTTTCTCATTACACATACCTACAAATTCTCTCTCTGTGTGTCTCTCTCTGTCTCTGTCTCTCTCTCATTTCCCCTCTTTCTTTCTCTCTCCTTTTCTCCTCTCTCCTCTCCCCCCCGCCCCTCCTCCCCTATGTGGTAAAGTTCAGCTGGGAACAATTCACTTCAGAAGGAGCTTTGTGAGATGTGAAGGACACACAGCTCTGGACCCCATACCCTTGCACCTTGTTTCCGAGATAGATGCCCTGGTACCCTTACTCTTGCTTTTGCTAAATCAGTGATGTCCACACTCTCCTTCCTCTTTGCTGTTAGGTGTTTAGTATGAAGTGGGTTGTTTTCAGGGAAGATGTTTTGAAACGGGAGAGTTGTGTCAGAGGGAAAGAGCTGTACCTGGTAACGTGTTTCAAAGGAAACCAACAGAGAGGAGAGCTATTGTAAGAGCTCTGATAGTTCCTGCGTGGCAGAATCTTTCCCTTCCCTTGATAGCCCCATGGGCCAGTGAGCCTATAACCAGTGCTTTGCTGCAGTTTGTACAGGTCTCAGGCAGACATACTATGCAGAGTAAAATGCTTCTCAAAGTGGTATTTGTGGGCCAGCATCATCACAGTACCTGGGAAGTCTCATTCAAGGGCCCACCTCAGACCTACTGAATTAGTACCATGAAGATGATACCATTCTGCTGAGTTAGCAAACCCTTTGTTATATCTCTGAGGTCCTGATGCAGAATCAACATAAAATATTATCTTCATTTCTTTGAGGTTTATTTGATGGATATATGGGTGTTTTGCCTCTGTATATGCCTGTGTGCCCTGTACGTGTTTTGCTGGCAAAGCCCAGAAGAAGGCATCGACTCTCCTGAAACTGGAGGTGCACACAGCCGTGAGCTGCTGTGTGAGTGCTGGGAACTGCGCCAGGGCCATCCGGTGGGGCCGCTCCAGCTCTCAAATCGACTGTCCTTTTAGAGACAGAATTTAGTCAGATCTTTAAGGAAGTTAAAGTTCCTTAATCTTGATATGATTGAAATGTACAATTGGCCTCAGAGTAGTTAATACACCCCTGGCATGGGCTGCCTGCTGTGTTGTTGATGGAAATGTAGGTAAATCTTTCTATTCAGACTCACCAGAAACTTTGCCTTTCTGCACTATGGAAGTGCCTCATTCAGTATCACACTACAGGATGACAAACTCTTTAGTATAGAAAGGCAAGTAGCATACCGTTCCAGTGCCTAAAACTAGTAAACACTGTCCACCAACCCACTGAAAGAATCAACAAAGTTGGTTCGCTTAATCGTGTAAAACTAGAAACAGCCGTCAGTGAGGATTCTTGAAGCCCATCCTCGCTACCCGTTCAGACAGAGCCAGTTACTCCCTCAACTGAGGACGGGAGACATTTGTTACCACTGGGTTGGTACCATGAATGCAGAGGTAACTGACTCTTTGATCCTGCAGGACCAACATGACTGTGCAGTGTGATGTCTACATAGAGACCCCTCAGAGAGGGGGCGTGTTCATCGCTGGAAGGGTGACCAAAGGGGGTATTTTGGTGAGGACGGCTACAGGAGTTTTCTTCTGGATTTTCGCAAACGGATCTTACAGAGTCACAGCTGACCTGGGTAAATGACACATCTCAACGGGTCAGGACTTACGTGGAGCCTGTGTGTCTAGGGGGAAGAATTTCAGCGTGTGTCAAGTCCCGAGCCATTCGGAACCACAGCTATTCAGTTAGTGTGGAGGAGTGCAGCTCAGCAATGAGAAGGAACAGTAGGAAGGGTTGTGCGCTCGGGGTGTGCAGCGCTGTGAGGGTGAGCTTGTGAGGACTGACCGGGTGGGGTAGTGATGGAGGGAGAACACTGGGGAGCCTCTTGGAAGACTGGAAGTATTGGTGCTTATGGAAATCAAGGGGCAGGTTGAGCCTCTTAGCACGGAGACTCCTATCCCCCATACACAGAATGCTGGGAAGGAGTTTTTGCCTTTTCTCTCTGGCATCTGTCTCGGCAGCACTGGCTTATGTGGAACAGCTCTTGATGCTGAGTGGGGGCCTAGGTGCTCGTTGACACTGGATTGCACAGGTCACACAGCTGCAGTGACATGAGGTCTTGTGGTGGTAACTTCTTAATTCTCAATCTCTTGGCTTACCACATTAGTGACTTTTTTATTTTATAATTTTCTGCTCTTTGTTCCAACTCTGGAAATAAAATAATAGAGAGTAGCAGGTGGTAAGGGTATTGTCAGAGTGTGGCCCATCTAGGAGGTACCTCATTGATATATAGATTGCTTGTCCCCAAGTCCCCAAAACCAGTTAGTGGTGGAGGCAGAACTAGGAATTTCAACCTGCATCTTCAGTACCCACCGCTGTAGTTCGAAGTCACCTCTTGATGTCTAACCCTTGCTTTCTTCCAGACATTCAGACACCCTAAGTGGAAAGCTAGCTTATTCGATTCTCTCTCTGTTGTATTGATGCTGTTTTCATGGAAGCGTATCTACTAGCTGATAGTCTCTAGTAGCCTTGGACTGCTCCATTCAGATATAAGTGTATCTGTGGGTTTACATGCTGATAATGTCAGATATGGTTGGTTTTTAAGTTTATCTCATTTCTTTTGCTGTGAGCGCACGTATGTTCTGTGGTGTAGAATCCACTCTCAGAACGGGCTTGTGTAGTGTGTAGCCGTATGAGGAATTCTCCTTGGAAGTCACTTACAGATCTGGAAATGAAGGGACCGTGCCTCCCTAAGGCAGACTTAACTACATACAGGTGCTATTTCTGAAGCTCCCGGAGTTGTATGAACCTGGGATTTAGGTTTTACACGTAGCCCAGCTGAGAGATTGTTTTGTGTTACAGGTGGATGGATCACATATACTTCAGGACGCGCTGACATTACAGCGAAAAGATGGTATACACTCCGCCTAAGCATTAAGGTAAGTATTGCAGACAAGAAAGAGTGAAAATAAAATGTGTAACTTTCTAGAGTTTTCTGTTTGAAAACAAGTAGAAGGGTAGAAACGATGAAACGGGGGAGTCTGCTGTGGAGTCATTAAAGCCTCTGTCCAGAGATGGAGTGCTGTGTCAGAGAGACCCAGAAGCTGACATTTTAGAACCTGTTTAAATTTTTTTTTTTTTTTTTTTTTTTGTCTTTTAGATTGAGGTGTAATTGGTTAAGTGAGCAGCTGAACTAGCTGTTCTCGGTGTTCTTGAACCAAGAGTGTAAATAGAACCCGCCAGAGTAGCAAAGCCATTGAAGCTTATCCCTGCTGGTCTATGTTAGAGATGATCCTGGAGTGATCATGGGAGAAAGGAAGTCTAAGCATCAGCATCAGCATCCTTGGTTGATCACGCGGTGCTGGCTGACTGTGTTCCTGAAGGATGCTGTGTGGGAAAGTGTCTTCCCTAGTAGCATCAGCATCCTTGGTTGATCCCGCGGTGCTGGCTGACAGTGCTCCCGAAGGATGCTCTGTGGGAAAAGTGTCTCTTCCCTAGTGGTTCTTTCATTCCTTCGCTTAGGTTGTAAATAGAAATTAAAATTGAGACTGAAAAAACTTAAAATGTTTCACTTGGTATCCATTCAACCACTGAAAATGAGAATTCTGATTTTTAAGCTCTTTATTAGTAGACTTGAGGATCTAGTTAGGGTGTGGTTAGTTTATTTGATCATACCGTTCTTAATGGCATAATTGGTTTTACTTGTTCTTTGACAGAATGATCCCAAACATAGTTCCTGAATGTTTATGTGGTGTGATTGGTAGAGACAGGCAAGAAGAATTGCATTTCTTTCTTTATAATTGCAGTTTATTGTTAACTTATTTTTGAGAATTTCCTATAGTGTAGTTTGGTATATTCACCACCCATCTCCTACCAGATCTAACCTCTTCCCTACCCACATGACTTTGTGTCCTCTTTTTTTTTTTTTTTAAATCTATCACATCTAATTTACATTGCCCACATCCTCTTGGGTGTGTGACTGTCCCTTTGAGCATGTTCTATCTCCCAGGGGCCACATGCTTTAAGAAAACTTAAGCTTCCTCTCAGTGTGGTTGTCAGTTGCCAGGTGCTCCTCGGCCTGGGACGGGAGGGGCCTCATCCCCACCTCTTCTCTCCACGTTGGCAGTTCGTCTGCTTACAAAGGGCTCATGCATGCCGTCACAGTTGCTGTGAGTTCATAATCCAGATGTCCTGATGGGTCCAGAAAACCACTTTCCTGTCGTCACCCATTGTATCTGGCCCTTATAAACCCCTGTCTCCTCTTCTGCATGATCCCCGAGCCTTGGCAGGATGGGTGTGATGTAGGTGTCCTGTTTAGGGTGGAACATTCTCTACACCTGGCCCAGTTGTGAGTCTATGTGTTAATCACCATCTGCTGCAAAAGGAAGCTTCTCAGATGGGGGTTGAAAGCCGCATTAGTCTATAGGCTTAAGTCACTAAGAGTTGGCGTAACATATGTTCATTAAGTGGAATAATAGCGGTGGTGGGATCTCTCCTGGATCCTATGACGTGTTAATAGTGCCAGGTAGGTAAGAGAGAAACACTAAAAGGTCTATTCCTAAGTCCAATTCTGCCACCAATGTTTCTTTTGAGACTTGGGGCAGACCAATTAACTTCTGCCATTCTCTGAATTGGAATTAGCTACCTTCTAGATTAGTCATGCTGGATGAAGGACTTCATACTCAGGACTGGGCAAGCATTTGACCTGAAGAGCCAGATGGGAGATAGTGGGGCTTGTGGTCCATGTGCTCGGTGCTCCAGCCACTCAACTCTGGAGTTGTCATGTGATAGCCATGGCAGACAGGAGGAGAATGATTAGTGTGTTTGCATGCCAATCAAAGTTCACTGTGGAAATAGGTGGCTGGCTGGGGCCTTGGTTTGCTGAGCTCTAAGTCAGTAACTTGGAAATGAGTCCAGGCACAGTTATGAAGAAATTATGGCCCCCTTTCTCTGGCTTCCTAGTCATGGCAGTTAGAGAAGACTGTGCCAACTGGGCCATGCTTGAGTTTAGACGTGGATGAGACTGAGAACAAGCTAAGTAGCCCTCATAGCTGGTGCAGAAGGTGGCTGGTCTAGCCTTGTCTAGGGAGCATCTGGAAAGCCAGAATGGCTGGAGCCTGGGGAGTGGGACCAGGAGGCACACTGTGGCCCCGTGGGACAGGCCATATGTCTAATATGATTTGTGTGTGTGTGTCCCTTGGCCCAGGGCTAATGGCCACTGCTCTAGAAGTGGCAGGGGGTGTCCAGGAGTGCCTTTGAGAGGGAGACAGTTGTGCACTTGTGTAGCCAGAGGCATATGGATTCACACTGGGCCCTGGGTGACTTGGATTTGTTTCCTGGATCCCCTGGAGCCTTCAACATAGAATCTTACTCAGCCCAACTCTCAGTGTCTTCATCTATAAAATTAAAGAGCAATGCATTGTAATTTTGAGAGAGAAATATTGGTGCTGGGTTTTGGCCTAATAGTTGGACTCTCCAGCACTTTCTCTTTTGAAAGTAGCTTATTTTAGGTGGCTAGCTGTGCCTTTGAGTGTGTGTTCATAGTGTGCTGCAGACGAGGCAATAAAGGGTGAAATTTACAATTTACCGTGTGCCAGACAGTAAGGGAAATGAAATGGCCACTTTCTGAGAAAGACACACTTGATTTCTTCCCCTCATTACCAGTAAATCACACCTCTGTGCACTTTCCTTCCTCCCCCAGCACTTCGCCCCATGGTTCAGTTTAACTACTGCTCTTCTGACCTAAGAGTAGCCCTTCCATATGGCTTTGTAGTGATATGCTCCTCGTGGGCACAAAAGAGCAAAAGGAAGGCTAACTCCTTCTCTGGCTGGGTGCACAGTCCTTAATTGAGACCTTGAGCACAGAGCAGTTTGCAGCAGGCGTTTGGGCTCAGCAAACTCCGGAAGAATCTCCCTTGGCCAAAGTGCCCGTGTGTGCAACTGCAGTGCTGTTTCAGTGGCCTTTTGTCTGAAGCTTCGTAATAATGCTATAAAAATATTACGGTCTTGTTTTGGGGTTTGGTTTTGGGTGGAATATCAGGAAACATCGAGGTTTAATGTATTTTGGGAACTGTTTAAACAGGTACCTCTTATTAATTCTTTCAGAAAAATTTTGATATATTTTAGACTTTTGCTCAAACACATGAAATTGTATTTTACAGTTCTAGGTCTTGAATGAGAGAGATGTTTGTTCCACTAAGTATGTGAGCTACATTCTTAAATGGACTTCCGAGGATCATTTCCACCTTTTCATGGGACACCTTTCTCTCTCCTGCAGGGTTATTTCGCCTCTGGCGTGTTGAACGGCAAGGTCCTGTGGGAAAACATCCCTGTGAAATACTCAGGGAACGGCTGGGCTGCGATTGGAACGCACACCTTCGAGTTTGCGCAGTTTGACAACTTTCACGTGGAAGCAGCTCACTAGTACTCACAGGGCCTCGAGACGCTATTTGGATTTTCTATTTTTGATTTAGATTCAGGGCCACTTTTGATGGACCTATATGTGAGCCTTTGAGGCTAGCAATAATGAAGAGTATGTAGGGAAGATGGCACACGGTTGCCAGATCCTGTGAAAGATTTAATTAGAACGAATTCCGGAAGGAATGCGGATGTCTTTGGCATTGCCTGCGGTAGCCTTAACACTGTTGGTCCCATCCTTCAGGAGTGGTTTGGGTGGTACCTGCCTTGTAGTCTTGGCGCTGATACCTTGGTAGCTCTCTCCATACTGTTTGTAAATGATCATGCAGATGGCCGGGACCTGAGGACCACAGGTGGTTTGTGTCTAAGTGAGTGGAGGCATCCTTAGAAGATGCTGATGCTTAAGAGGAGGCTGATGAACACTCAGTGCACACTTTAACATGCTGTCCTCTCTCTCTCAGAAACACACACACACACACCCTCTCTCCCTCACGTGCCCCTCTCCCTCCCTCCTCCCTCCTTCTCTCTCTGCCTTCCTCCCCCCATAATGGAATTGGTGGGATGATTTGAAAAAATACCTCATTAATAAACTAACTCCAAAGCCATTTTTGCAGTAATAAAAGTAATCAGAGTAAACTGGGTTGTTTGTATTCCTTCATTATCTACTTCTGGCTTTTGGCTCTCATCACCCTTATAACTGTCTTGAGAATTTCCCCCTCATCTCTTCTGCCCTTTACAGTATGTCCTCACAGGTGCCTCCGGAAACAGCCGAGCACTAACGAATGCCCTCACCTCTCTCTGTGTGGCAGGAGGGTACACTTAGCCTTTTACTAGCTTACTAAATTGGGTCATGTCCTAGTGTTTTTATGGATAGGTGCACTTAGTATGTTCCTACTGTTTATATTTAAGTGTTGGTAAGCATTAATGTAACTCTTAGAACCAAATCAGTTTTTCATGTGGATAAAGAGAACTCGGGAATTCTTTATAAGGAAAAATTACTCATTGAATTAATTCCACGACATGGGACTTTGTGTCAGTCTCACACTGGTAGAACTAGAAGGAGGTTTTGTGTTGCTTTTAAAAACTTGAAGATAATTGCCAGTATAATTCAGATTAAAGAAAAATACATTTAAACCACGTCTAAATGATTTATAATTTAGATTTTTAAATATTTTTGAAAACTAACATACAATTTATATATAATAGAATATTCCCATTTGAAGCGTGTAGTTTGTTTTGATAAGGTAAATATTCCTTTGTAACCAGCACTGCGATGACGCCATCAACTATCTCCATCACCCCGGAGGGCTTTCTGTTACACCCGCACAAGCACTCTGCTTCTGTTGCTAAACATGTGTTTGCTATGGAAGCGACATGATGTGCATTGCAGCCTTCAGAATGGTTGCTTTCCATCAGCATGAGGCTGTGAAATTTGTCCAGGTTGTCGCTTGCCGAAGTGGTCGGCTCCTTTCTGTTTCTGAAGAGAACTCCACTGAATGGCTATGGCACAGTTTGGTTTTCCATCTTCTATTTTTTTTAAATTTATTTATTTATTTATTTATTTATTTATTAAAGATTTCTGTCTCTTCCCCGCCACCGCCTCCCATTTCCCTCCCCCTCCCCCAGTCAAGTCCCCCTCCCTCATCAGCCCAAAGAGCGATCAGGGTTCCCTGCCCTGTGGGAAGTCCTAGGTCTGAAAAAGCCTGGGATAAAACCGGTCTTGCTGAACATAGGGGACAATGAGGACTACTGAGACCTCAAGAACAATGGCAATGGGTTTTTGATCCTACTGCACGTACTGGCTTTGTGGGAGCCTAGGCAGTTTGGATGCTCACCTTACTAGACCTGGATGGAGGTGGGTGGTCCTTGGACTTCCATCTTCTATTTTAATGAGTTGAAAAGTAAAACTCATGACAGCATTTACATACAAATCTTGGGACTATTCATTTATTTCTTCTGGATTAACTGGGAAGAAAGGCTACTGGCTCTTATGTTAAGATACGTTTAACTTCATGTGAAACCACCAGCTGTTCCCAAAATGATCCCATGATGTTACACTCCCATCACCGGTGTTAATGATGTTACACTCCCATCACCGGTGTTAATGCACCAATAACAGCATCCTTGCCAACACTGTGTAGTGCATCTGGATAGATGAAGATCTCTGCACACATGCTCCTGTCTTCTGTGGCTCCAGGGTTTTTGCTTCTTTCCCAGCATGTCGCTTTGTTTCAGAAGTTTCTGCTGTCTTGAGCTCGCTGGAACTTTCAGTTACAGCTTTGAGGAGTGCTCAGAGCATCCATCCCCGCCTCGTTCCCAATCTTAGGGAGAATGTCTTCCACTCTTAGCGTGATCTTCTAAGAAGGTGGTTTCTTTCCCCCTCCCCCTCTCTTTTTTGTTTTTAGATCCCTTGTGTAATGTTGTTGGTGCATAAGTGCAGATCTTGCTTCAAAGGCAGTAATAGTTTATTCTTGAGCAAAATGTGAGTGACTACAGCCCAGGAACATGGATTTAGGTTATCCCAAATTCCATGTTCCTGTGTGGTAGCAATTTCATAAAGCTCTTATAGTAATAGAACAACAGCAGTCATCAGCCAAGGCACTGTTGAAGATAATTGGTGGCAACATCAGTAGATGGGTTACAGCAAGGTGGGGAAGTTCTCAGACATGGGCCTGAGCTGCTGTCTGGTGACATTCTTAGTCTGGGTTGGTGGAATTTAGAGGTCCATTCATACAACCTCAAACGGTTTAAATTTGAGCGTCACAGGGATCTGGCTTGAGGACGCTGGCTACTGCTCTGCAACCGATATTAAGCCAGATCCACGACTCGTTGTGAGCATTTGCAAGCGAAGATGAACGGACTAAAGGGTAAACTTGTGACTTCAATGGGACACAGTACACTTTCCAAGGCAAGATCTCTCTCTCTCTCTCTCTCTCTCTCTCTCTCTCTCTCTCTCTCTCTCTCTCTCTCTCTTTCCCCTTTGTTTGGTTTTGGAGGGGATGGGGAGATAAATGTGATTAGAATACATAATGTGGAATTCACAAAAAGTTAAAAAAATAATAAAGAGGCCTGATGGGGTAAAAATAGCCCAAGATAATTTGGCTCCAGACCTGAATATTCCAGCTTTCCATAGTTACTAATATTCTAGACCATCAATCTATCTTGGAGAATCTTTAACATAGATGCTATTATTCTGGGAACTTTAGTTCTAATGTCTTATAAATAATCTGATAACTTCTCAAGAAAATCTCTCTTGGCAAGTCCATGACCACTCTTGGGCATGTGCTCTCATTTTCTCAAGTTCCTCACTGTCTTTCCAAATGGCAGTATTTAAAATCTATGTTATAGGCGCTGGAAAGATGGCTCAGAGGTTAAGGATGCTTACCGCTCTTGCACATGGACTGAGTTTGGTTCCTCGTACCCATATCAGGGGCCTTACAACCGCCTATAATTCCAGTACCAGGGGACCCAAGACCTCTGACCTCTTCAGGCTCCTGAATTCATGTGCATGGACCCCCACACAGGCCCTGTGTGAAGTGAGTGACTCTCAGGGCTTTGGGAAGACTTCCGGAGCAGGAAGATGGCCCTCTTGCATTGCATCAACTCAGCCCATCCCCATTGCTTCAGGTTTAATTAATGGCAGAAAGTTATCTGGCCCTCCGGGATGGCATTATTTCTTTTTATGAAACTTTACAAATCCCTGCCTTTTGGGAACCAGCATGTTCTAGTGAAAGACTGTAAATTCTTGCTGTACCACCCACACTATTTTTAGCAGTGAATGGATTGTTCCCTTTCTTAGCGCCTTGAAATAATATCAGCAGGCATTTATTGAGAATTAGGCTGTAAGCTCCGTGGAAACGGAGATTAAGTTTGATTCCGTGCAGAGCCATATCTGCAATATCTAGTATAGGCCCCGATAATTAATGCAGAGGCGACGAATAAGTAGCTGTTGGGAGGTATCTTAGTTGCTATTCTGTTGCTGCGAGGAGACAGCGTGAGCTAGGCAACTTATAAAGGAAAGCATTTAATTGAGGCTTTATTTAACATTTTCAGAGGATAAGTCCAGCATGTCAACTGGCAAGCAGGCATGATGCTAGACCAATAGCTGAGAGCTTATCTCTGGTCCTTAGGGGAGAGGCAGAGAGAGCGAGAGAAAGATTGGGCCTCGTGCAGGCTTTGGAAACCTCAAAGCCCACCCCCAGTGACACCTCTTCCAAGTAGGCTGAATTTTCTCTAACAAGGCCACACCTCCTAGTCTTTCCTTAAAAAAAAAAAAAAGCCACCATCTCGGGACCAAGGAATGAAGCATTCAAATATATAAAACATCCAAATATATAAGCCTTTGAAGGCCATCCTCAAACTACTACCGTAGGGTAGATGGAGTATTTGAGAAGAATGGATATCTTGTGTTAAGTAATTCTCGTGAGTTACATTATTTTAGACCCTATAATGTTTGCAACTAAAACTCACAGGATGTCAGAGAGTGCTGGCGCCTGACTCCTTCCTGGATTACCAGGGAAGCTGAGAATTGCCACTGATTACCATATGAAATGTATAAAACTCTGTGTGTGTGTGTGTGTGTGTGTGTATGTGTTTGCACATGCATGTGTATGCACATGCCTATGAAGGTCAGAAGTCAGCATCAGGTGTCTTCATCACTATTCTCCTTATTGTTTGAGACAGGGTCTCTCTGAACCTGGAGCTCATTGTTTGGCTGGGCTGTCTCGCCAGCCGCCTTAGGCACCTTCATGTCTTGGCCTCCCCAGTGCTGGGATTACAGCTGTGTTCTGCTGCCCCCGGATTTTTAGCTGCTGCTGGGGATCTGAATTCAGGACCTCATGTTTACATGGCAAGTACTTTACTGACAGCAAATTCCCTAGCCCAAATAGGGATAGTTTTCGAAGTTTCTCTGACTAGTTGGCATGTGATTAAGAACAAAAATTAATTATGCTTACAAACAATTAGAGAAAATCAAAAAGCTAACATGTTAATTTAAACAGCGATACTTGGATATTTGGGGGGATGAATGAGGTGATTCCGAGTGATTAACAGTTAATCAAAAACAGCTTCCACTTACCTTCTGAGTCGTTCATTCACCTTAAAAAATGTTGTCTTACCATGTATTATAGGTCCTGAATAGGAGACATAGATTCTTCCGGGATTAGATTGATTTCCATGGTTCTAAAGTTTCTGAAGGAAGCCATGTGTTTTTGCAAGGATGAAGAACAGAACTGGCTCTCTGTGCCTCTGGCACTGCCCTTCCATATCCATCAGGAGAGATGTTTGGCATGGCTGTGTGCTTGTTTGCTTATGACTTGTTTCCTGAGCTCGGTTAATACTTGAAGCCTATGCTAAGTCCTGAGACTGATTTAACCCTGTGTCTGGAGAGACTCCTTAAGTCATACCTATGGATCAAATAAATCCTTCAGTGGCAGACATGGGCTGGAATTTGTAACTGGAATCTGGCTCTGGCATCCCCTCAACATGCTGGTGTTTGGGATCTCTCTTGAATTAATTCAGACAAGACCCCAGAGAGCAGAAGACAAGCTGGACAAAAGCCTTTCAAGGAGAAGAAAGGACAGTGAAGAGTGGCCATTGTGCCCCCCTTTAAGGTGGATTTTATGCTAATTTGTAAAATTTCAGGAACAGATGTGTTTAAGTGGGCAGGAGATTGATAGGTCTGTTTAGATTAAGGGAGGGGGAACTAGTATGTCTTTGTTGCATAGCAGGGAGTCTCTGATAGTAATTGTATGAGCTTTGAGGACTTCCTATCTTCACCCAGGGCTGAAAATATGATTCATATCTCATTCTATTGATCAGTGATCAAAATTTGAGTTCCTGGTTTTATAATCTGAAGATTATAAAGGAGGGGGATCCACCCTCAAACTTCCATGCCTGCTAACATGTGACTCACATCTAATAGAGATGATGTGGCTATATTCCCGTAAGAGCTTTGATGTCTCCACACCCCAAACTCTGCTCTTGCCATATATATTTAGAATAGAGTTGCCATAAACTCTAAATGTACATTAAGCATAACTGAGGAGACCTGATACCTGGGTTTGGCCCCAGAGAATCTGGTTGGTTGGTCTGGGGGAGAGTTTGAGGATTGGTTCTTATTGTAAGCACTGCCTGTAATTCTGATGTGTAGTCAAGACTGAGAGCCATTCCTGTAGAAGCGGAAGGCGCTTCCGGAGGATATTTCTCACCCTTTACTTTCCTGGTGTCCTTCCTCACTTAACTGGTGGTCTCTTGCTTCTGTGAGAAGGTGTTTTAATGACCCTCAAAGACTAGACCTAGCCAGTTTAGAAGGTAAGTAAAGAAAACAGGCTATGAAACACAGAGTGTGATGTACTCAACAATGAATTTTCTTTTAAATTGTAAGTTAATTAGTCAAGGGAATAAATACTAAACAAACCTTCGCTAGAAACCTGGGCTAAAGATTATTTTCCTATAACCGTTAAGCCCAGATATGGATAACTTGCCAACAAATGGCAAAAGGAGCCCAAATGAGTACTTTTCTGTGAATAGATCTGAGTAGAACTATTTCAAAAGAAACAGAAGCAAGTGAAAATGACCAATTATCATGGAACAATAAAACATTTGCCATTTGCCATAAAACATCAGGCAGAAACAGTTTCCAGTTGGGCAGTTTTGCTGACTAAGGAGCTGTCCTCGGGCAGTTTGACAGAGCGAGGGAGAAAGGATGCCTCACGATGATCTTGGGAAGCACGCTCCTGAATGTGGTGGGTGAGACATCAGCTGGCCATGCTAAGACTATCAATATGAAAAACTGCAAATAAAGGACAGACAAATAGAACTGAGCAGTGAATGAAATGATAGCTCCATGGCCAAATGAAGTTCAGTGATACAAACCAAAGGTTGGTCCATAGTGGAAATCTCTTAATGTAATGCTCTGTGTTAATGCAATGGGCAAAGGAGGAGGAAAAGCTTGGATGTCAACAGATGTGGCCTAGGTGGCTGGTGAAAGTCAATGTATGTGCTGGATAAATAGTAAGGGAGGATAGATTATATTCAGAAGAATTCCATAAGTTGTTTTCAGCGTGCTAAAGCAGTAAAAGTCTAGAATCATTTTTCTCCAGAATGACTCCTTTTTTAAAAATTGATTAACTTTGTTCTTTGACAATTTATGTACTCCTGTTTGCTTGCAAAGCCACCCTCCTTTATTGTCTTCCCATCTCTATTGTTTCTTGTCCTTCTTTCTACAGATCCCTGTCCCACAGGCCTTTTGTTTTGCTTTGTGACTTTCTGTTGGTACCAAGAAGTTCCCTCTACATTTATGGTTGTACCCATAAGACAGATACTACTCTTCATCCTTAATCCAAGAAGCTGATCTTACAGTGAACAGTAGTGAACACAGACACGAATGGTTCTTCGTCGGGCTGAGAAGGGATGATGACTGAATCGTAAACAGGACATAGACATCCGTCCAAGCTCAGGCAACACTGCAAAAGGCAGAGCTTAAGGAATTCTACAGCCAGAAGAGAGAACCATTCTTGTTGTTGCTGTTTTGTTTTGATTTTTGAAGCAGGGTTTCTCTGTAGCTTTGGAACCTGTCCTGGAGCTTGCTCTGTAGACCAGGCTGGCCTTGAACTCACAGAGATCCACCTGCCTCTGCCTCCCAAGTGCTGGGATTAAAGGCACGTGCCACCACCTGGCAAGAGAACCATTCTTAAAGTTAGAAATAAGCAAGGGCATGGCTTTTCTTACCAGACAGCAAGAAGAATAGAGAACCAGAAAAATAGTATTTATCTCTGTGTGCCAAGTTAATCATCTAATCCTCCCAAACCCTGCAATACATATACTATTTTTCCTATTTTACCAATAATAAAATAAAAAACAGGAAAAAGTAGAATCCTATAGTCTCACAGCCCACAGGAGACAACATTGAGGCTCATGTGTCTGTTTAGACTACCCTAGAAGAGAATTAATGATACTAGGAGACTTGAATGAAGAGAGACTGGAAGACAGTTTTGTAAAGAATGCATTTCTTCTGTTTGTGTATTTTTCTTTCTTTGTGCATATGTGTGTGTTCATGTGTATACATACGCATGGAACACATACATGTGTGTGGTGTAGGAGTTCCCTCTGTTTATGTATTGCTTTCATTGGTTGAAGAAACAAACTGCCTTGGCCTTTTGATAGGGCAGAACTTAAATAGGCAGAGTAGACAGAACAGAATGCTGGGAGGAAGAAGAGCAGAGTTGGGACGCCATGGTTCTCCTACCCGAGATGGATGCTGGTTAGACTCATTCTGATAAGCCACAGTCAAGTGGCGATACACATTAATGGAGATAGATTAAACTAAATGTGAGAGTTAGCCAATAAGGGGCTGGAGATAATGGCCAGGCAGTGATTTAATTAATACAATTTCTGTGTGATTATTTCGGGGTTAAGCTAGCCAGGCAGGATGGAACAAAGGGGCCCCATACTCTTACTACATATGTGCTTCAGCAATCAAACAAGATTATCATACTTCAGGTGCCATTCACCTTGCTTTCTTAAGTCAGGGCAGAGTGGGGCCCCTGCTTGCCTATCCTACTGCCAGGAATGTCAAGTGAAGAAGGAGATGACATCATAAGAGGTCTATACAATGGCTAAAGCTAAGCCAGCCTATTACTGTTGCTCATCATTGCCAACAGTTGTTGCCAACAATCCAACTGCCCATCAAAAGAGGGACAGAATAGACAGTGGTGCATTTATGCTTCATAGTACTATACTACTTTTGAAAAATTACCATTTCTCAAAGACATTATGTGGCAATTAAGTGTACCAGGTTTTGGGTGAGGAATGGGGAACTGACTCTCATCCCTACCACTTCCTACCTCTGTGGTCTTGGAATTCAAATACATCTCTTTGCTATTTGTGAAACACGATCATAGTAAAATAGTCCCAGAAGCAGGGGCATTACTTGCCTGGAGTTTCTGAGAGTTAAAGGGATTAGTACAATATGTCCCCTTTAGCTCCTGTACGCTTGAATGGAGGAACTAACAACAGCATTTTCCAGTGTTTGGTACACACAGAGAGCCTCCTTAAATAGAATTTCAGGTGGATTTACTTTGTATTATGCAGTATTTGTGTACATAGAAATGTATTTGTTTATAATGAGTGTTTAGTATTTTATAAAGTTATTAAAGTTTATTTAAAGAACACAAGACCAGAATTTGAAGTCCCTCCTGTTTTAAAATTCATTTTGACTAAAGCAAAACATAACTCACTACTGGCAGAAGGGCTCTGAGGTCCCTGGAGGGAAGCTGAGTATCTATCAAGCTTGGAAACTCACTGTACCCCAGCAGGAAGTAGGGAGGTGTCCTAGCAGGAGGCAGGCACCAGCTCAGGTCACCATGACAACCACAATCCAGCATCAGCTGTGGAGTTTGGAAGGAAGAAAGTCTTTTTATCTTTTATACCCCTTTTCCCAAATAGTTTTGGACTCATTTTTTTAATAGCAATCCTCTTTCCTCCATGGGTGCCACAGCAAGAACTCCAAGCTTTGACCATAGGACCAAACAGCAAATGGACGGTTTGGCACAAAAGCTGTTTTCCTAAATGACCCTCCTTGACAAAGCTTACCTCTTGTAATGACATGAACCCTTAGACATGGTTTAATAAGCATGAAGAAAATGTGCCATCCAGATGAGCAGCTTCTTCACAATAGAATGAACACGTCTTTGAGTTATCTGGAGGTCATGTTGGACCTCAGATGAATCCATACGTCTGTAGCTCTTGCTATGATGATGTGATTTCTGTCTGACCTCTTCGGTGGCAAGTGCCTCTGCTCCTTCATGGAGCTATCTTCATGGCAGGAGTGAGAGTCATCAGAAATGATTTATTTTGAACACACAGATCCGCCTTTGTAGAACTTCCACCCACTGATTCTAATTCTAGGTCAGAACCAACTCAAAGAAGGCCTGATTCTTTTTCTACTTCTAAGCTCTACAACAGTTGAGAGGCTTGTCATGGACAGTTTTGGGAAGTGGTATTTATTGCCCCTGATGGGATATTTTGGGAATTCTGAGATATTCGAGGTATGAGAATAAATCATAGCTGTCATGCTTTTTGAGTGCTATTTGAAAGACTAATGCAGCCTTTTTGTCAACCCCCAGTATTGTGATTTGAATTTCTTTATTTTTTGTGTGAAAATATGTGTGACCATGTATGTGACTACATGTGTGTAGATGTGCATGTGGGTATGTGTGTGTGTGTGTCAGTAGAATGGTATGTGTGCATGAACACTTAAATGCCCCAGAAGACAACTTCATGTAATTTCTCAGACCCACACTTCCTGCCTGCTTTTTATTGAGACAGGGTCTCTCACTGACCTAAGACTCACCACATAGGCTAGACTGGCTCCCTGTGCTATCCAAGGACCCACTTGTCCTTACCTTCTCAGTCCTGGCTTTACACCTGACTTTTTCTTCTTCCATGGAGTCAGACCAACTGAATTGTCTCCTCAGACCTGATAGTATTCTGTTATTGTAGTCTGCTTTCACAATTGAGGACCAGTGTTATCCATCTGAATGTCCAGATTCTCTCAAAGAATAGTTGTTCTTTTGCTGTTTTGGCCTTGTGATGTAAAGATTTATTTTCAGATCCTTTTTCTTCTTTAAACTAATGGCCACTCTTGGGCAGGATGAGGTGGGATTGCATGCATCCTAGATTCTGAAATGTCTGTCATATACTGGCACTTAGAAAGACATTTAAGATACCCTGTGACTGATCCGGGAAACAGAGGGACCAAACCCTTGCAGACTATGTTACCTTTTTCTCCTCTTGATCCATCAGTCGTTGATATCTTATATTGAGCTGCTGTAACAGAATGCCACAGTCCAGGCAATTGTCATTTATTGCTCCTAGTTCTGGAGACTGGAAGTCCAAGGCCAATATTCCGGCAGGTCCTGTGTGTGGAGGACTCCCTTCTTTTTTCTCTATGCTGCTGTTTTTTTTTTTCTGTGCCCAGACAAGGTAGAAAGATGCCAGAGAACTTAAACAGCTCCAATCAATGCCACCCATACTCATGACCTCATCTATCCCTTATTGGTCCCCAAAGGCTGTACCTCCTAATACTATCACACTTGCGTGTGGCCCAACATTGAAATCTGGAGATCATTTAGTTCATACCAGTGAGTGTGTGGTCTGACTGATGACGAACCCAAGTTGTCTTCTTTTACCCAATGTGATGACACAGACCTTTTAGAACCCTAGCCAAGGACAGAGAGATTTTCTCTGGGGTCTGCCCAGAAAGTGTGAAATTTTTGGTTTTAAGATATTAAAAAATAAAAATAATAGGTGTGGCTGATAGAAAGGTAGGCAAGGGAATCACTTTGCCTAGAATTTCCAGTAAAACCTCACAACTGAGATCTCAAACTAGGGAAGACTCAATATGGCATTTGCAGTCTGCCAACCTCCCCATGTTTAGGAGACACCAATGAGAGCTGGACGCATCCCTGTTGGATCATTTCTCTTATGATTTAGAAGGTTGATATCCCGTGATTGAGAGAAGCATCTCTCAGAAATGACTGCTCCATGATCCATAAAGGATGCCTGAGCCACTCCCATCTCTACTATCAGGAGAACAAACTGGTGCTTGTCTCTTGTCTCCTCTGCCCATGCTCTGACACTGTTGAAGTGTGGAGCAAGGGCCTGAGGAAAGGCAGGGGGCTCAGAGAATCCCCATGAAGCTGTTTTCATAAGAGTGTGGCAGGGATAGCTGAGTTCTTGTACTTTCAGTGGATCTTAAGAAGGGTGGCATTCAATTTTTTTTTTTTTTTGAAGGGGAGGGATTTTTTCATGACAGGGTTTCTTTGTGTAGCTTTGTTGCCTGTTCTGGAACTAGCTCTTATAAACCAAGCTGGTCTTGAACTCATAGACATCCGTCTGCTTCTGCCTCCCAAGTGCTGGGATTAAAGCGTGTGCCACTATTTCCTGGTGGCGTTCAGTTTTTTTTAGGTCTTCCAAGAACAGAATTGCCTACTGGGAGAAAGCCCCCAGATACCTCTTCTTAATGAACTTAGGAAGTAAGAAAAAGACAGTGGGTTATGGTCTAAAATAAGATCACATTTCACTTGGGACATCTACATTGTAGCATTCCTTCTACTTTAAGTTTAGAAATCCTGTCCCCTATAGAATTTTGGGTGTTCTAGAAAAACTGTCGCTTAATGATACTTAGGACCAATTCTTTCTGTCATTCTCCAGCCTCTACGTCATGTGTCTACATTGATGCCACCCAGACTTTGTCACCCTCAGTCCTTCCACGGATCCTGTCTACCTTTTGTTGGTCTTGTCTAAAAACCCCACTTCTTGCCGTTCCCTCTCTCACCTGGGCCGTGTTCTTTCCGTAGCTCCCAGAAGCATTTCAGAGGCCTGCATACCACAGAGAAGAAGTTAAAATTTCTACTACTCACTGTAGGCCTAGGCTTTACCCATGTTGGCCTCCACAAGGCCACTTTCCTCCCTGCCTCCTGGCCGGCCATCAGAAGCAAGAAACAGCTCCTTATCCAACACTGGGATGCTCTGGATCCTCCCTTGCTCAGAGCCTATAGTATTTCCTTCAGCTTCCCTTGGTATCAGGAGAGAGAGATGGACAGAGAGAGAGAGAGAGAGAGAGAGAGAGAGAGAGAGAGAGAGTTAGTTTTACTTCACCTTATTATAAAGCTTGCAACGCTACAGAAACACACCCCTATTTTTACCTTATTAAAGTGAAATAGCATCAGGAGCACTAGCATTTGGTTGTTCCGCTGTCACAGTTCCTGGTGACACCAGATGGGAATCTATTTATATACGAGTGGGATCGTTTTTCTAAATTAAAGTATGATCTTTCTTGAAAATAAGTTCACAGCCCCTTCCTTTGGAAGCAGACACTATTTGTGGCATCATAGATTTCAACCTCATATTTGGAGAGAAGTATCCTTCTACGTTTTTATTATAATCGTGGCAGTAAGGCCATATTTGATTGATTGTCCCAACCTGTTCCCTTTGTTAGAAACCCAGCTACTACTTTGTAATTTTATCTCGTTTTTATGATTTATTCAATCAATATTTGCCGAGCGTCTACAAACTTTCTATCTTTGTGGAGTTCACAATCAATAGCAAGGATCGGCAGGCTTAAGTGACTAGAGAGGAAATATTTTAAGTTTCGAAGATTATGTGCTCTCTTTTAACTACTCACCTCGGCCTTGTGGCTCCTCATAAGTCACCGTGGGCAACATGCAAATGAATGGTGGGAGGGAAAAAATTTGCACGGGATACTTGCTAAAAATGACACAAAGCATGCATTCAAGTCACTATAGGAAGGGGAAAAGACTTTGCTATGGAACTACTCAGGCCGGAATACAACAGAGCAAGTCGTGGGGACAGGAAACTCTTAAGAGGAATGTGATTGGATATCAAAGAACTACTCAGGCCAGGATACAGCAGAGCAAGTCGTGGGGATGGAAAAACTCTTAAGATGAATATCATTGGATATCAAGGAGAGGAGATTCTCCTTAAACCAGCCCAACAGAATGATTTTGAAGAGCGTGGCAAAGATTTAGGTGAAGAATTTAAATGACATCAAAAGTATCAAAGGTGAGGAGTCTTATTACATTGAGTTGGTGGAGGCCTTGCCAAATTTGAGCTTAGTAGTCTGGGAGACAGATGATGGCAGGGTTGAATGCATTGACTGACTTTTAGTCAAAGCGTGAACCTTTGCTTATGCTTGTATTACAATAGGAGCCCGTAAGAAGCATGCGGCTTGTCTGGGGGATAGAATGCAGCTACATTGTGCCTTGAGATATGTTTACAGGTCTATAGGTGTAAGGTATATGGGATGTGTGACTGAGCACTTGGAATTAATAACAAATAGCAGGGGTCAGATGGTATAGGAATTTGTGTGGGGCAAGATGGGAGTCTTCAGAAGTTCGGAGCAGGGACTCCTGGAAAGGATGTGTCTTTCTGGAGCAGCACGCTGCAGAGACACAGAAGCTTGGAGACTACTTAGAAAGTTGTTTCAGTGGTCCAGATACCAATGAACAGTGGTGGCTGGCACCGTGGTGGTAGCAGCCATTGCGGTAAGAAGCAGTTGGATTCTCATATAACTACAAAGTAGAAGAAAGCAGCCTTGTTGATAGTCTAGATTTAAGGCCTATCAGAAAGAGCAAACTCCAAGGATGGCTTTAAGAGTTTAAACTGCCTCTGGAAAGAGAGCACAGGTGAGGCAAGCGGAGTTGGGATAGAAGACCAACCATTTCTATTTGTGACTTATTAGGCTGTGTACCAGATACCCAGTAAAGATGCCAAGTGGCCATTGGATGTACTGATCTGTGATTAGGGAATCTGGTGTCACAAGTCCGAGTCACTGATGCAAGTGTTGCAGCTCTTGAGGGAAAGGGACCCTGCCTGTTGGAAGTCAGGCAACACCTACAGCTGTGAAGGGAAGGTATCTTGGATCCCCACAGCTTTGACTTGTTGGGAAATCAGGCTATTCCTGAAGCAGGGTTCTGTTGGGGATGTAGCAATCCTGCTTCTCCCTGAGAGAGCCTTCATAGCCAGCTGAGCTCTGCTTGGCTCCCCCAAGGAAGTTTTCCAGCAGAGGTTTCTGTCGCTTCTGGGCTCTGCTCCACCAGGGAGTTTCCCAGCAGAGAGGTCTGTTGCCTTTCTGCTCCACTCTACAGAGAGAGTTTCCCAGCAGAGATTCAGTTCCCCTCTGGCAAAAGAAGGTCTTCACCCCAAATTCTTTCAAAGGATTTATTTGGGAGGGAGAAATCCAGGAGAGTGACTTCCTCTGTCAGGGTAGGAAAGGGGAGCTGCCCATTTAACAGACACAGTGTTTATATAGGACTTCCCAGAGGCAGAGTTTTCCAGGGAGATTTTCAGGGTGGGAATTGGTCAGACTTCAATCCCCTGAGCTTGACAAGCTCAGAGATTGGCTAGATTTGGTACTCAGAGATTGGTTGGTTTTCCTGTTTAGGGATTGATTGGTTTCCTGCTCAGTTGGTTAGGGGCAGAGTGTGTTTCTTTGGCTCTAGTGTTAGGGTCAAAATGTATTCTTACACATTTCAAAATGTGTACTTTTCAACTTTTTGGTTTTAGTTTCAGGGCTATGGTGGGTTTCTTTCACCAACTTTGGTTTCAGGATCAAAGTGTGTTTCTTTCACTGGGGGGCTAAAGTATGTTTTGTTGACTGGCTCTGGTTCCAGGGTCAGGGCAGGACCACACAGCAGACTTCTTAATCCTCTGGCTCTTACAATATTTCTGCCCCATTCTTCCAAGGTGTTATCTGAGCCTTAGGTACAAGAATTATGTTGTCAATGTATCTAATGAGCCTGGACTCCCCAAGATCTGTTGATTTCTGCATTATATCAAGTTGTTTTCTGTAATGATCTCCATTGGCTGTAAAAGGATGCTTCTTTGATGAGTGGTGAGAGCTACATTTACCTGCCAAAGACAGCTTGATGCTCTTGGTAAGGTCAGGTAGAGATTTGGAAATAATAAGATGAGAGCTGAAAGGACAGAGACCTTGTATGCTCTCCAGTTTGGAGGGTAAGAAGGGGAGGCACCAGCCAAAGAAACAGAGAGAGAGCCAGTGTGGTAGAGACAAAAACCAATGTACGCAACATGCAAAGTGAACATGGGGTGCTCAGTGCTGCTGGTGAGGTGACCAGCAAGAGGGCTGAGAGTATCTCCACCCCGCACAGCATGTCTGGAAGACCCGCTCTGCAGGAGAGCCCTTAGCCCTCCCTTCAGGAAGAAGACTTTATTTCCAGCCTGCTGTTGCTTTTTTCAAATATCCTCCTACACCGTCATTCTTCCCAGATCCTTCTCTCACTAGCCAAGCCAAGCTGTATTTCCTTCTTGAGTCTGCAATGTCACAGAGAATGCGGGCTTTCCAAATTGCTCACAACCCTTGGCTAAGCTGCTCTCTTTGTAGTGAAAAGGAAAAAAAAAGCAGAACGAGAAAATGGTTTCTACAATCATTTTGAAAATCTGACAAACCTAAAGCATGTCATACAACGGCACATTGGCTCTCTACCCTTTTGTCTTGTGAAATCTTGAAATCCCCTCACTAAGACAGCAGTGTATTTTCCTGCCTGGGTAGATGTGTCTCAGCAGCTGTCCTGAGCAAGCTCACTCTCTTTCACATGGACACAGGAACAGCAGGGCTGGACTTTTATTCGTGAGTGAGTGAGTAGGTGTGTTGACAGCAATTGTGGAGTGAACAGGAGGTGGGCAGAGGGGAGACAGGATGACCCAGCAAATAGGCATCAGAAGCGGCAGGCTTTGTGTCTAGCATCCTCAATGTTTTGACCTGGAACTAGCCCAGCGTGTCAAGTCCTGGGTTCAGGACATTGGTCCTCTCTTCCTTTTCCCTCGTTTGGCCGTGTGAAGATGACACCTGGCACTCTGAGTTTGCATCTGCTGAGAATTTGGTACGATTTTTTTTCCTACTCTGTTCAATTTCAGATTTTGGCACGCTCAACTGAGGTTTGAAAGTGACACCCCAGCTGGTCCCCTCTATGCCCACTCCTACCGATTATTTTTGAAAACCCTTCTGCTTGGCACGACTTCCTTTAGCTACTGCTTGTCGTCTTCAGCAGTCCTCCGTTTTGACACGGAATCATACTTGGAGCCTCCCGCCAACAGTTCTCTTTTGTTAGTGAACATCTGTCTTCAAGGCTTCAAATTTTGTTGTTGGTAGATGTCCAGCTATCCTTGGAAGGAGCTGGGCCTCGTGGTAGTTTCAGTTCTAGACCAAAGAATATACAGGACCCCTGTGTTTTAACACAACTCTAGCCAGCAAGCTGCTTTATGGTAGTGAAATGCTCATAAAGATGGAACAGCCTTAAGATTGCTTTAATGATGGCTTTTGTTGTAAGGATTTACCAAATCCAGAATACAGCCTGTCTTTATTGTCCCGACTACCGGGTACCAAGTCATAGAATAATTAATTGGAAAGAAGGATAGATTGTAGATAAATTTCTTTTGAGATCTGCTACTGGAGTTATTCCTCTGAAGGGAGCTATTTCAGGAAAGCGTCTTGTCAGGTCCTTTGTGGATGGAGCAGGGAACATTGAGGGCAAAAGTCTAGGTGGCTGAAAGGATTTAGAAATCTCTGTGCACGAGATCTTGATACTAGAGAAGCCAGGAAAATAGACACAAGCTGGAAAGGAATCCAGGGGCCACTGAAGTGCCCCTGCTGGGGGTAAGGAAGCCCAAGAAGGGTTGGGAATAGAGATGATAGTTGCTCCTTTAAAGGAACTATTCGTTAGTGTTGCCACTCTCTTAATGTTCTGATTTTTGGTTAAATTTGTTGTATACCCCCAATATATATTTCTTTAAAGCAATATGTAAGGTCTGTGCTTGCATGAGTCTGTATGTATGAATAGTTATAAGGACATGCATATATGGTGAATATGTATGCATCTGTTTATGTGTGTGAGAGAGATACACAGAGAAAGAGAGAGTCAAGACAAACACAGACAAAGTAGAACAGCTTGCATGAAAGGAAGAACCCAAGTGTTTTTCTTTTTTTTTTTTTTTTGGAGGATGATGGCATTACACAACAGGGTGGATGATGGGGTGCAAGTTCAGCAGGAGCTGGATTCTAGATTCAGAGTGGTAGAAGGGTGTGGACACAGGCAAAGTGTGGATTACTAAAATGGAATGAGAGTCACAGCCAATCTTACCCAGATTGTAAGGAGTCTGGGAATGCCAGGGACTCTTCTTTAAGCCCCATTAATTCCTGGCAAAGCAGATGTGGAGGGCTAATGACCTTACCATCCAAACATGACTGCCTGCCCCTCTCAACTGAGCAAACAATCTAGACTGCGCCTTTACCTTGGAAGTTCCTGCCTGGTTGTCATCATGTGGACGACGCTTTCTCTCCTCTATATCAGTGACACCCTGGCCTCATTTTAGGGGACAGAGTTCTGTAGGTGTGGTATATGAGTTCTGTAGTGGCTTGGATGCCAGAACTTTTCAACAGAATTTTCATTCAGAGAACTAACCGCTTAGTTCATCACTGCCGTGTTTGTGTACGCCTGTAATCATAACTCAGGAGGATGAGGCAGGAAGTTCATGAGGTAGAGACTAGCCTAGGCTACGTAGCTGCGTAAGAAGGCCTGGTCTTTAAAAACAAACAAACAAACCAAAACAGGCCAATTCAATAAAAGTAACTTTGTTTACTTAGACTGACTAGGACAGAGGTTGTGTGAGATGAGGTTTTCCATGGGAGAGTCTGAATGGCCGAAGGACAAGACCCCAGTACAGTGTTTGCCTGACACCTTACATGGCTTCAAAGCCGTGTGTTAATCTTACAACATCCATGGGGCCAGCATCACCCCTCTCTGTCCTCTGTAGTGAGTGGCGTCTGTGTCAGCTGCCGAGCCCCAGCCGTCGGACACTAGTCAGACATCACACACATAGATGTGTGTGGAAGGCGGATGTGAGTGGCATCTTCAGGAAGAAAACAGATGCACTGCAAATGTAAAATTTACAAGGAAGCTCTCCCAGCTATGTAAGACCTAATAAAAGTCCACTTTCATACATACCGCCTAGTTCTCAGAGCTAGGTAGTGTGCTCAGGTTCTAAGATTTCATTTTATTTTGTATTTTACTAATATAAACTGTCTAAATGAAGCTTTGGGGCATGCTTATACTGCTCAATGAGGTAGAAAACTTGGCCGAACTTTTATTTTGCTGATCCTCTGTAAGTGATTCCGGTAGGGATGCATTACATAATATATGTCAAAATCCTATGAAATCCAAAGGCCAAGCGGGTGGCCTCCAGCTTGACTCTTGTTAGCTCTTGATCTTGGACAATGCAATTCGTTTGGGCTCTCGGATCCCTGTGTTTAAGACATAGACTAGTTATATGGGTATTATATAGGTTAAATGAGATAATGCATATGACATGCCTGGCACAAGCCTGCCGTATACTAAGCATTCAATAAATGATTGCTGATTTTTTTCAAGTTGTAGTAGTAAACCCTATTTTTTTTAAAAGAAAAAATGCTTATCTTAGTCGTTGAAGTTAGAAAGTTTAAATAGATCAAATATTGTTATCCCTGCCTGATAGGTTGAATTATTTACCACAAAGAGCCATTTTAACAAAGGAAAGAAAGTTAAAAAAAAATAAAGTTTACTCCTAATTCCTATATCTGTTTTTCTCCTTTTGGGTCCTCTTTCAGCTCTCTACCAAATGCAGGTGCATTTTGATACTGTTGAAGTTGGTGTACATAGATAGTAGTGTTGTATATTCTACATTTTAATAAAATGTCTTACTATATAATTCAATATTTATTTTGTGAGGTGTATATAGTATGAAAACTAAAAGCCCAGAGACAGATATTGGGGTTCAACCTATAAAGGTCAGAAAAGCCAGACATCCACTGACTCTTACGTCTACCTCAGTCTGAAATGGCGATCCAGCCTCCAGGAATCTCAGAGTGAGACTGTGTGTGAGAGCTGTCTCCTCCTGTTTTATGTTCCTCTCTAGTGCTGGGATTAAAGGTGTGCACCACTATCTCCCGGTTTCTATGACAGACTAGTGTGGCTACTGGGATGAAAGGTGTGTGTCATCACTGCCTGGTCTGTAAGGTTGACCAATGGGACTGTTTTACTCTTTGATCTTCAGGCAAGCTTTATTTATTAAAATACAAAATGAATATCATTACAAGTGTAAGCTTAGAAGGTAGGGCCTTGGTAGTGACAGGACTTCTGAGAAGTCTGGCGTGGCCACAGAAAATGGACTTTTTAAAGAGTTCTTTTCAACTAAATACTGTTTTAAAGTAAACAGGAAATATCTTTACTAAAGTCAATCTCAAGCAATGGTTGAGTCAACCAAGCTGTTCTGATACAACTTATTTGAGACCTTCATAGCTGTAATTAATATTACATATAATGAAAATGTATAGGCTAACTAAAAAATAGAAAATAATTTGCCTGACACATTGGAAACTGTACACATGAAAATATTTATGTATAATATTTAATATTTAATATTTCTTCTAACTTTTGTTTTCCCCTCTTTGGCAGAGAATGTGTTATCAGAGTGTACGCACAAGGAGCCAAATATCAGTATTTGAAGTTCCCAGCGGATGCAGCAGAGCTTAAACGAGAAGAGGCTTGTAGTTATTAAGGCTACAGGGATGTGGGATGAGGTGACTCATGGCAGGTCTCTTTCTCTCTCCAGGCATTTTCTAGAAATGTTCATTTCATTTTCCAAGGGTTCTGTGGTTTGCTGTCTCTCAAGTCGTGATCTTCAGGCTGTATTCAAGTCACCAGACAGTTTAGAGATTACCGCACAGTCTCAGGACACCCTGGACTTCAGCATGGCCAACCTCTCCAGACAATTCCTCTGTGCATGCCAAAATTCATGTAGGAGGGCTCAGATGTCAATCCTACTTGTCAGCTCCCTATGGAGCCAAGAGTAGTGACCTGTAGTTCCTGTGTGTATGTCAGAGGATGTGTGTGTGTGTGTGTGTGTGTGAGTGTGTGTATGTAAGAGTATGTGTATGTGTGAGATTGTGAGTATGTGTGTGTGTGTGTGTGTGTGTGTGAGAGAGAGAGAGAGAGAGAGTGTGTATGGGAGAATATATATATAAGAGTGTGTGTGTGTAGGCCTCTGGGTGCCATGGCTTCTGTGTCAGCTGAGAGCAGATGTTGGTCTAGATGTGGTGACGCTGTAATGCCAGTATTTTAGATGTGGTGACTCTGTCTGTAATGTCAACACTCTAGATGTGGAGACTCCATCTGCAATGTGAGCTTTCCAGATGTGATAACTCTGCCTGTAATGCCATCATTCCAGATGTGGTGACTCTATAATGCCAGTATTCTAGATGTGTTAACTCTGTCCGTAACGTCAGCATCCCAGATATGGTGACTCCATCTGTAGTGCCACATCTGGAGTGATGGCACCACAGGCAGGATCACCACATCTGGAATGATGGCATCACAGGCAGGATCACCACATCTGCATCTACCTGGGTTCTGGGTCTTCAAATTCAGGTCTTCTTGCTTGTGCAGCAAGTGTTTTACCCAGGAAGTCACCTCCAAGGCCTAGGAGATTTTTTTTTATTTTGAAGATTTATTTGGGTTTTACAATAATTTCTTTTATTTTTAAGATTAATATAATTTCATCATTTCCCTTTTTACTTTCTTCCTTCCTGATCTACTTCCTCCATACATCCACCTGCTCTCTTTCAAATTCATGGCTTCTTTTTTTAAAATAATTGTTGTTACATATATATATATATATATATATATGTATATGCATATATTTATAACTGCACACATAACCTGCTCAGTCTGTTTAGTGTTACTTGTATGTATGTTTTCAGTGCTGGGTCATTTGGTATTGGATGACCAACCCATCTTTCTTGATAGCAATAAGGGCCTGCTATCAACAGAAGAAAGTAAATTAAAATGTGAGAAATATTTCAATTGCCTTTTTTGGTCATTATGGCACAATATCGCCTTACTTTAAGGTAATTAGACCCGCACATGGTCTATCTACATGTGCTTATGAGCACCGTACTTATTCCCTGGCGCCGTTACTCACTTAGCGCACGGGAAACTGAGGGCAGTAGTATGAAATGAACCCTTGCTGGCTCCTCTGAGGAAGGAAGGGGTCAGTTCTCTGATTTCTCATTCACGCTCTCTGTCATCCCTCAGGTAACTTTGCTGCCACACGGGTGTGTGTGAAGGGCTGTCCCCTTCCAAGCAGTACCATGTTGTGTCACACAGTGATGTTCAGAGTTTGTCTGGGGACAAGAAAGAAAGAAACACGACACGTCCAATCCATCTCTCTCTGTCTGAGGTCGTTTCCTCAAAGCCACATGGCGGAGCTGAGCAGAAGGCGCCGAGCATGCTTGGTCTCTGGGCACTGCTTCCTGGGGGTTGTGGAGACACGTTTTCTTTCCTGAGAATCTCCTCAGTTTTAGACAACAGCTGAAAGACAGAAATTCTACTCCAGCTCACTGAGTGTGACTGACACATTTGAAAATGTGTTTCTACGAAACCAGGAACTAGAGGCAGTGAGAAAAATGCTGCCCTCAGGGAAAAAAAGAAACTATAGGGGATCCCTGTCCGACATTTCTTCAGAGAAATGGCTCAGTTTCCAGAAATGTCCACTAGATGGCAGCATGACTTCAGTTAAAGTATATAGGCTTCGAAAAGGGGGTTTCTTAATATTGAAAGGAGCGATTGGAATGCAAAGCGCTTTATGTATGTAAATCTACTCTTAAAGTATTCCAAGCTAGTGTGTGTGTGTGTGTGTGTGTGTGTGTGTGTGTGTGTGTGTGTGTGCGCGTGTGTTTGCTTGTCTGTGCATGCACGTCCATGGAGAGAGACACACATGCCACAGGGTGCGCGTGGAGACTGGAGGACAGCTTTTATGGAGTCAGTTCTCCCCTTCAACACGGGTTCAAGGGACTGAGCTTAGCTCATCAGGCTCGAACAACTGCGAACGATGTTACCTGTTAAGCGATCCCATCCACCCAAGAATTCTTTGGATTCGTATAAAGCACGTTAGTATTCTGTCTATCACTTTCCAAGTAATTTATGATTTAAGCGAGTTTCATGCTAGGGCTCAAAGCTAAAAGTTTCTTGTCGCCCACCTCCACCTTTGGTTGCTCAGTCCCGGGTTTGCCTGGCTCAAGGCCGCACTCGTCCGAGGGCAGGTGGCAATTTTTGCTCAGTGGCACCGATTTGAAGCCAACCGCACAGTTACGATCCTACTAAGGGCTGCTACGCTGTGACTTCTCACTTAGTCGTGGGATGTGAGTAATTCTTCTGCTGCTTCAATTTCATAGTAGCGCAGCCCCAGGTTTGACCTTTATGGAGGCAACGTATTAAATAATCATGTTTGCCCCGAGTGCCGGGCGATTTGTGAGCTGTTAGCAATTTAACCATGCAGAGCGAGATGTCCGGCGGCTTCACTCTGGAGGGCGGGATACTACGGACATAAAGTGCATTCTTTGATTAGAAATGAATTCTTTCTTAGCATCAACCGGAAATCAGGGCTCCCGGTTCTATTGACTGGAGGACTTCTTTCTAAGGAGCTGGCTGAGTAAGAGAGGAGCAAGAGTTGGGGTTAAAGAGCAGATTTGAGGGTTAGTGGGACACTGATGCCAGGACGTTCATGGGGAACCAGGGCGCCACTGGGGCTGCCTGCTACTGTCGCTGTCTGTGATCTTTAAAACATGTCCTTGTGGTCAAGACAAAGTAAGTTAGAGATGTGTGCATAGTAAGTCTGGTTAATTGAGTTAGTTAACGGAGCACACATGTACGCTTACATATACGTACATGTGCATACGCACAGGCCCACTCACGTACGTACACTAGTCCACTGATAGCACATCTGTTAGGTTTGGCAACATTAATTATTCTCTTTAAAATTATCCTGTAGCCGATAAGGTGTGTCCAAACACACTGTGTGAGCTTCACAGCCCTGTGTTTTAAAATAGAAGCAATTGGGGCTGCTGAGAAGGCTCAGTGGTTTAGAGCATTGGCTGCTCTTCCAGAGGTCCTGGGTTTAATTCCTAGCACCCACAGGGCAGCTCACAGCTGCTCTAACTCCAGTTCCAGGGGATCCAACACTCTCTTCTGGCCTCCTTGAGCACTGCATACGCGTGGTACACAGATCTCATGCAGACAAACACCCATACATATAAAATAAAGATAAACAATCTCACAAGGAGATAAGTCATTAAAATAATAAAACATATAAAAAGGGAAACAGCTTCAGCTCAAATGACTGGCCAGTAAGTAGAATTCAGAAGTACAATGACGAAATATGTATCACCTGCACACAGGAGGCATCGGGAAATTATTACTTCCCTCTGGCCACCACTCACTACAAGCCTGGGCATACTGGTCTCTTCCCATACTTTTTCCACTTCAATAATTTATAACTTGGCATCTTCAACTGCTTCTTCAAGCTCGTTCTTGGACCGTGTGTGCCTGATCTTCAAATTTCTTTCCTGGGTTTTCTGTGCTTTCCTGTGTATCTGAATGCTCTGCTTCTGCTGCAGGGGAGGGGAGCCTTGTCGATCTGTGGCCTGCAGGGTGATGTACCGATACAGTGCCATTACCAGGCAGAGTGTCCCTGAAGTGACAGGCATTTCTGAGGATGCAGTATGAAAAGAGGACACCTCTGACCACCAGCCTGCAAAAGGCTTTCCCTGCGGCAGGGAGTAAGACTAGACCGCGATGCTCACTTATAACTTGGGCGAGCAGGGCTCTCACTGGGGCGGTGAACATGGAGGAACACTGAGATGTTAAGGGAAAAGCTGTTGCTCAGGGCCTTGTGATACTGAATCTTCCCCTAGCCCCGTAACAACACGCGCAAACAGTAAAGGAGCCAGCAAGAGAATAAAACACCACAGAAAGATGGAGGAGTGTCATTCAACAGGGGGAAAAGGTGCCAGGCTTCCTGGCGGCCGAGTTTCCCATTGAGAAACAAATGTCTGTGGAGAGCAGCAGTGCCTTGTGACATTTGCTAAGTGGTTTTGATGGCTGACTTTTCAGTGCAGTTTCTTTAGTGAGCAGGGGAGGGGCGGGAGGGAAAAGCAATTTTCCCAACAGGAGTAGAAAATCCTTCGGCCTAATGAAATGGTTTCTTTCCCCTCTGGTCTATAGATAACAACTCACTTTTGGATTTTATGTCTAATATTGATTCTTTGTGTATTTTTTATAGAAACCCTGATGAAATTCAGTTAATTGTATTTTGTTAGACAGTGAGATTGTCTTTTTTTTTTCTTTTAAATATCCTTCCACCCTCAATGCTTATGGTTCCCCTCTGTCCCTCTTCTGAACAGCTGCTTAGCTTTGATGAATGGTTTGTGGAGGCTTAAAAAAAAAAAACTCTCCAAACTCTACCTTTTTGATCCCTTTCCAGTTGGAGTAATTGTGGAGACGCTGAAAAAGCCAAGTTCTGCTAAGTAGTCAGATGCTGAAATATGGTCATTAAATCCTGATGGGTTTTTCATTCTGCATCCCATAATTTTAAGGAGTACCATTTTCTGAGATGGTTGGATAAGTACGAGAAGTATAGAAAACGGTGGAAGTGGGGTCTGAAAGCAGCTTCACAGAGGTCTGGCTTTATTGGAAACCAAACCAAACCAAACCAAAAAAAAAACAAAAACAAAAACAAACAAAAAAAAAAAACAAAAAACCTGATACATAGTCCTGAGTGTGTAAGTTCTCCAGGTTGGCTCACTTTGCAGGAACTAGCCAGAGGAAGGATGTGTGTGCGTGGAGAGTGGGGGAGCCTGTGGTTTGGAAGCTGCTGGCCAGGACTATTGTGTTCTCTCTCTTTTCACATCCTTGGCGCTTTATTTAGGGATGACATTATCTCCAGAGAACTGCTTTTCTGTTGGGCAGTAAAACGAGTTAATTCTTGAGATAAAGGTTCTCATAAAAGAATTTGAGCAGGAAGACTTTGCACTTTAGAGAAAGTGTAATCTTTATTGAATGGCTGGGGTAGGCATTGAAAGCAGAATTAAATTTATAATTGCTTAACAGACAAAGAGGTTCGAATGGATTTCAACTTAGAACAGCAAAGAATCTTTCTCTCTCTCTCTCTCTCTCTCTCTCTCTCTCTCTCACACACACACACACACACACACACACACAAAGAAAGGGTGTTGAGAGAAGGGGTGTTGTGGAGTGAACGGTTTTGCCACAGGATTTAGGAGTTTTGTACTTCAGTCCTGGTTTAGCTTAGAAGCGTTTGGGTAAATCTCCTGATGTCTGTTGCTTTGGTTTTCCTGCCTGTAAAGGAGGGTCTTCAGGACTTTGTAGTGGGCTGAATAAAGAGGTCCCAGAGCGTTGTAACATACCAACATGCCGTCTCAGCCCCGTTACGAGGCTGTTGAGTTTTTACTATAATTCCTTTTACTTAAGAAAAGAGAGCGAACACAATGAGAACTGTAACCTCTGTACCATTGAAAGTGGCAGAATTTGGACTCGGACAGTTTAAGACCGGTACATTAGAAACAAAACCAAACAACCACCACCACCACCAACAAAACTCACTACAAGTGTATGACTACCACAGACACACCCTGGAGACACCGTCCTCGGCCAGCTTGTCTGACTGTGGTGTGGTTCACATACTAGTACTTAGGAGGAGCCCTCTAAAAGCCAGAACCTCAGAAGTAAATGCAAGGGGAATTCTGTTTTCCCGTGATTACCAATGGCTTCCTGCTATAGTCTCAATGAAGGGGTCTCTTCCACAATTCATTTTGAAGTGATCCCCATTTAAGAGACAAGGCCTTAGCTGGAAGTATAGCTCGGTGGGTAGAGAACACGCTCACCATGCACAAAGTTGTGGGTTTGAACCCCAGCAACACAGACCAGTGAGTGTGGTGGGGAATGCCTGGAATCCCAACTTCTAGGAGATGGAGACAGGCTGATCAGAACTTCAGGGTCATTATCTACTGTAGTACATTTGAGGCTAACCCAGGCTTGGGGGGAAGTGATGAAATTTTGAGAGCCCTCCTCTCATGAGCTGGTTATTACCATATAAAAGGATGGGAGGGGCTAGGAGAGGGTTTTTCTGTTCTTCAGTCCCTTCTTCACTCCTGGGAGTCCATGCTGTTTGAAGTGCGATCTTGGAGGCAGAGAGGAGAGTCTCACTATAAACGGAACCTGATGGCACTTTGACATTGTGCTTCCCAGGCCTTCACAACTCCTGAGAAATAAATCTTCATTACTTTTAAGTCACCCAGCCTCTGCTCTATGAGATGGTAGCACAAGCAGACAGGGAATTGTCCCTGCTGATAAAATATGGGGGTGTCTACCCACAGTTCTGATCGGAAGAGCTGCAAGGCAGCTTCTCAGAGGGTTGTGTCACGGAACATCGATGATCCTGGGATGATTTAGAGCAGCTGAATTTTGTTGCTTCAGTGCTGGGGCCAGTGGTTTGAAATGGAGTTATCAGAGGGCCACGATCCCTCTGAAGCTGCTGAAGGGTTGGTCTGTTTCTAAGTGATGGCAGCCCCAGGTTCCCCTTTGGTTGTGCGTGCCCAGCTTTCCCCATAGCTTATTTATTTATTTATTTATTTATTTATTTATTTATTTATTTATTTATACAATATTCTGTCTGTGTATATCCCTGCAGGCCAGAAGAGGGCACCAGACCCCATTACAGATGGTTGTGAGCCACCATGTGGTTGCTGGGAATCGAACTCAGGACCTGTGGAAGAGCAGGCAATGCTCTTAACCACCGAGCCATTTCTCCAGCCCCCCATAGCTCTTTATATTAACTATTTCCTACAAATGTCTGCTTCCAAGCTTCCTGTTCACGTGGGCTGGAGATGT
This sequence comes from Alexandromys fortis, assembly GCF_014885135.2. Classification (NCBI taxonomy): domain Eukaryota; kingdom Metazoa; phylum Chordata; class Mammalia; order Rodentia; family Cricetidae; genus Alexandromys; species Alexandromys fortis. The sequence goes on along the minus strand of NW_026067953.1, from coordinate 3,932,763 downwards.
TGCTCGATGGGGGAATGTTTGTCTAGAAGACACAAGGCACAGCACTGTTAAATCCAGATTCTATGGTGAACTAGCACAAAGAGACTCTTGCTTTTCCACTGCGGCTGTGACACACACACACACACACACACACTGTTAATAACTTACACACACATTTATTATCTGCCACTTTTAGATGTCAAAAGTATGGATGGTCCTTCTGGGGGTCTTAGAGGGCTGCAACTAAGATCTCAGCAGAGGTGTGTCCTTATGGAGCTTCTAGGGAAGAGAATTAATTCATCCTTATCTTTCCCGTCTTCCAGAAGCCACCTACATTCCTTGGCTCATAATCTTCAATCTTCAGAGCTCATGGTGTGACCATCTTTGACTCTCTCTAAATCTGACCTTCTGCCTCCCTGGGTTAGCTCCTGTAGTGCCTTTGCGATTCTGTTGGGCCCACTTGGGCAATAGTCTCAAGTCTTCCTGTCAAAAACTGGACCTCAGTCACCTCTGCATAGTGTGTGCCATGGAAAATAGTACACAGCCAAGCTCCAGTGAGTGGGGCGAGAACGTTTCTTGAGGGGCTTGCTTTGTTATAGTCACTATCTCAAAACCCCTTCATAGAGGAAATTGAGAATCTGAGTGGTCTTGCTACACAAGTTCACAAGAGGATTAAAAGGACTTATTGTTGAAGTTTGCAGCACCCTCACCCAGAGCCTAGCCCACAGCAGTATCTCATTAGGTTTTGACTGCTCATCTTATGTCTTGTTTTAAATTTCTTTAAGCACGGGACACCTGTTCAGGTCACTCTGCTGTTTGAGTGTACCCAAAGCAAGGTATGTTTGCCCTGTTTCCCGAGAAGTCAGTAGAGCTAGGTGTGCCTAGTGAGTGGTAGGTGGGCTGCCTTGAAGGCCGTCTGTGTTGCCTACACTTTGGTCTGCTTGCTTCACCGTTCTGTCTCCTGTCCTTAGGGTGATCCCACTTGCAAGAAGAGTGTATTGAATTTGGAAGTCTTCAAGCAGTTAAGTATTCTGTTTTTAGTTGCATCCATGCTTAAGACATTTTAATGGCCATCTAACGGTTATTCTCTCATCTTGCCATCTCTCCTAAATTTAAATCTTTTCAGAATATTTAATGTGTCTTATATAAGGATCCTAGTGCTGTATGAATAGAACATACAGCGTTATTGTCTTTATAACTGTAATAACGTTGTAAATAATTGAAGAAGACTTTACAGTGTTATAAAGGATGTTTTCATTCAACTATCAAATACATGGCTGATCTGATGGTTGCACAGGCATTCTAGTGCCCAGATGCGGTCAGAGCTGACCTCGGGATCAAAGTACCTATTTCTAAGCCTGCTATATGAATTCAGGGACCCAAGAGAAGTTAGAGATCTACTTTGAGCCTCAGTTTCTATGTATCTCAGTCCCCTGCAGGGTTGTAGTGAAACTGTGGGAACCTCTGTCATGCATCTCTAGTGCTAGCCCCATCTCAGTCACTGAGCCATACTGGCTGCTGTCATTGTCATTGCTACTATGGCTATAATGAGATTATAACACAGGTCTTGCATTCTTGATTTCAGCTATTCAGTTGAGTTTAAAGAAGCTATGATCCAAAGGGAGTCACAAAACCATGAGCAAGGTTTATAAAAGTAGGTGAGGGAAACATTAGGTCCCAACCCACTCGATTCAGCCTCGGATGGATTACAAAGATGGAACAAAGAGGTGGAGATGAAAAGAGGTGAGGGACTCAGAATGCAGCAGGGTCGGATGTAGCTCATTTGGTGAGGTGTGTGGCTAGTCTTTAGGAGGCCCCGGGTCCAAGGAAAGAAGAGGAGGGCCATGTACTTGGTCCCTATGACATGAAACCTCTTTGCTTCTACTTTCTACTCACATTCTAACTCAGAAGGGTCAGAAGCTGTGATGTTGTGACAGGTTTGAAGAGAAAGGATGACTAGACAAGATGCAGAAAGGAAAGTCAATCTCCACCTTCTCCAAGGCAGCCAGCCTCCGCCAGGGGGCTATGAACATTCAAAGGCTGACAGACACCAAATGCTTTATTTATCCAATTGGATAGGAGACATGAATTGAACTGAGATTTCTTCCATTTGTTGAAAATATCTAATCCACCTATGAAATTTGTTCTCTATCTGATTCACAGACAAGAAAGACCTGCTCTATGGAAAGAGCATCATGGGTAGCTCTACAACTTACATTTGTTTGTTATAGCATATTACGTCATCCTTTCTGACAGTAGCCCTGAAGATAGGAGTCCCTGCAATAATAATAACTATTTTGTAGAGGAGATTACCACATTTCAAAATGTGAGGGCTGTGTGCAAAATCCTAGTTTGCCAACTGCTGAAAGTGGGGCTGGGTCCTGATCTCCTGATGCATTTTATGCTAATGCACTGGTTCTCAACCTGTGGGTCGTGATCCCTTTGGGATTGAAGAATCCTTTCATGGGAGGGTCACCTAAGACCATCAGAAAACACAGATATATATTATTCATGACAGTAGTAACATTGGTTATAAAGTAACAATGAAAATAAGTTTATGGTTGATGGTTGGGAGTCATCACAACATGAGGAACTGTACTAAAGGGTCACAGCATTAGAAAAGTTGAGAAGTACCTCTCTAACAGAACACAAAGAAGCCAGAGTATACTCAGAAATAGCTACAGACCTGAAGCAGGTGAAGACCCTGGAGTTTAGAGCACATTCTCATTCTCAGAAAGTCCTGGATTTTGTCAGATAGCTTGCTTCTGACTTGCAAAGTGTTATGTATCTGGGTCCACATGCATTCAGATATACATTTGGGTGGTTTGGATCCAAATCCTTCTTCAAAGTCCACGTGTTAAAGGCTTGATCACCAGCCTTTGGCTCTCCTGGGAAGTGGTGGAACCTTGAAGAGGTGTTTGGGTTGCTTTTGAAAGGGGTATTGGGGCTCTGCTCCCCCCTTTTATGTCTTCTTTTGTTTTATCCCATCATGCATCCCCTGCTATGAGGTTCTGCCCTGTCCTAAACAATGGGGCTAGTTACTGTTTTTCTGAATCTATGAGCCCAGGTGTTGCTTTTTGCTCTGTATGTTGATTAATCTTGGGTTATTTTGTTATAGTAGCAGAATGCTTACTAACAGACTTTTGAGTGGTAAAAATATAAGCTAAGCTTATAGTCATTTCTCTTTGGAAAAAATCAGACTTTAGGGGATTTTGATGGGGAAAAGTGCCTTTCTCCTCTGCTATTTTTCTTAAGGACGAGCATGCCAAATCCATAGTTTATTTTGTAATAAAAACACCCTGGTGCTATTGTTTCGAGGTCTGAGCCATCTTAAATGGAAACCATCTAGAGGAGAACTAGGATGAAGAGGATGGAGTGCACTGATGGAGGCCATTGGTCAAGTTCCACTAGTGAGGCTTTCCTGAATGGAATACTTAGTTTTGTTTTCCTGAGAGGGAACAAATTGACTTCACCAAATACAGCGTGCTTAACAGTCAGAATGAGTGGTGGGCACTGTTTCTCACTGGATGCTCATGTCAGTACTGTGGCCCCTTTCTTAGATTTGCTTGCTTCTGCAGAGATAGAGGGAACCCACCTCCTAAGACCCTCAATGAAGTAGGACTCTTTCTGCCTCCAGGAAATCAATATGAGGGCCTTGGCCATCACATCAATTCTGCTTCCTGGCCATACAATACAGGCTGGCTTTGGGGTGTGGTTCATCTTCATCGTCTGTGCCAGCCCCGGTCATGGATCAGACAACACTGCTATCTTATAAACCTAACATTGCCCTTCATTCAAATGATCTCTCCTTAGGCCAAGGGCTAGAAGCTGTGACTAGAAAAGCTAAATGTTACATTGCAGGATCTTGATAGCAACTAAAGGAAGATAACAAATAAAATAAAATCAAAATAATCTCATTGCTTGCTCTCTTGCTCCCCATGTCCCGAGGCTTCCATCTTGCCGAGTTGACAAAACTAAAATGAAGGTCATAGTCATTTAGGGAGTTATCTGTGTTTGTGGCAGCTCCTAAAGCAGCTGTCTTGTCACACACCAAGGGGAATTGAAGAAAAGGAAGCATTCAGTTCATAAACAAACAGAAACCTGGGCATGAAAGGCCCCTTGGATGGAGGAAGAGCCTTGTTCTCTGTGAGACAAAGGGTAGACACAGGGAAGGCGCTCAAGAGCTGATTAGCCATGCCTGGCCTCATTAGCATGGACAACTTTCTAGCCTAGGGACTCTCAGACTTAGATGTCACCAACTTCTTTGCAGATCCTGAATGGAATTAACCAAATGTTTGTTTCACTTTGCCTTTGGCCTTCTCTCCAAAAGAGCTAGTCATTGCGTTAGATACAAAGTGAATCCCATGGACCTGAGCGTGGGGTGGAATGCTCTAGAAGGCATGTTTCTTTGGAAAGACATCAGGGTTTAGGTTTTCTCTCTTTAGTGGGGTATAGAAGGGTGCAGGCTTTATGTCAGATTGTCCAGCCGTGACTCTACTGTTTTTAAGTGGGGGAGCTTGGGGGAAAATTTCAACTTTCCAAGCTTTACTTTGTGTGATGCAAAAATTAGCTTCATTTGTCCCAGGATAGTTGTCATGTCCTGGCATCTGACAATAACAGGTACAGAAGACCCTCTATTGCTAACTGTCTCAAGTTCACTTAGGGTACCGATGCAAACAAGCCGTGCTTCTGTAAACCGTATAATGCAGGGCTGGGGAGACCTATGGCCCAGTGAGTAAAGTGTTTCCAGTACATGTATGGGTACCTGAGCTTGGAACCATAGCACACACATAAAAGCCTAACCTGGTGGGGTATGTCAACAACCTCAGTGCTCAAGGGAAGAGGTGGGGAGTGAGAGGGGACAGGATAATCCTGGGGGCTTACTGTCCAGCAAGTCTAGAAGACAGGGTGAGCTCCAAGCTCAATGAGAAACCCTGCCTCAGAAAATCAAGTGGAGAAACAATTGAGGAAGACACATGACACCGGCCTCCATACATTCTGTATGGGTGAGTACCCCCTCCCAACCAAGCATCTCTCTCTCACACACACACATACACATACACACACACACACACAGAGGGGGAGGGAGGGAGAGAGAGAGAGAGAGAGAGAGAGAGAGAGAGAGAGAGATGAACACACTTGCATAAAGCTATATACACAAGCTATAGAACACTATAATTATAAGCTCATATAACTAGTGTCTTTTACTTTATTATATTTGTTTATTTAGTGTGTGCACGTCTGTAAGTGCGTGTAAATGTAAGTATGTGCACATGCAGAAGCAAGCATGTTGTAGTGTGGATGTAGAGGTTAGTAGACAAGTGGGAATCACCGCCTCCCTCTGCCATGCATGTGTCTGCCAGGGGGACTCGGGTTGTCAGGCTCCTAGCAAGGTCCCTCACGTGCTAAGCCATCTTGCTGGCCCTATCTCGTGTTTTTAAAGAAAGCGTCTTAAATTGTTCATTGGAAATTCCAAGTTTTGCTCCTAAAGTTGGTTCTGTCTAATTAATTCTCATGTCTTTCAGCTTGCAGAAGCAAGCAGATGTGATATCAAAACCCACAAAAAAAGCCCCACTACAAATGTCAATTTTGATAGAATTCATATATTAAATTCAATGTAATTAAATTTTGCCTTAAATTGGGTTTGCATCCACATTCGGCTACTCCATTAGCTTTATGACTGGACAAATCACTTAACCTTTTAAAAACCTGCTTGTTTACCTATAAAAGGAAATTGTTCTGAGGATTACATAGAGAGGAAAAAATTTAATGCCAACATGTTTTCAAAACCTGATAGCTGTTAGGTTTTTCTTGTGATTTTATCCATAGTCCAATTTTAACTATTGCGTGCAGGATGAGGTCATGAGGCCCAGTGAGGTCGTGAGTGTAATCTCAGAGGTGTGATGTAACTTTGCACAGACTTGGCAACACCGGGGATGTGCCTTATGGTACTGGAAGGGGAAGGCAGGTTCCTGAAATTGATCTCACTGGGCTTAATTCTGCTTGTCCAAAGGGCAAGTTCCTTGTGGAGGGGGGGAGGGGAAGAGGCATTTTTTGGTCCTTGCCTTCTTCTGGCTCCTCCGTGACTTGAATTATGACTTTTTTCCTCCCATCATGCTAAGCTCCAGATTTTATTAACATAATTTTTCCGCAGCCCAGTTTCCCTTTATGAGGATATTCATAATTACATCCAGGGCCCGCCTTGATACTCTAGAGTACACTTTCCTCCCAATGCGCATTACTCCACGGTCTCTACGCAGTCTTCTATGCTGTATGAGGTAAAGGTGTCAGGTTCTGTGGATTTGGATATGAGCTTCTCAGGGGAGCCTTTATTCAATCTACTTCATTGGCTGTCGTGGGAAACAGAAGCCTCTCCTCATTTGAATTGTTCCAGGCAAGCCGTGGCAGAGGGTGATCTCACTAACGCCTATCATGTTGGGGGGAGTGGGTAGGGGGAAGCTGGGGAGGTTGTTCAACCCCAGGATGGAGGGCCTCTTGTGTCTCTGCAGTGCCGTGCGTGTTCATCGAGCTGTGTTTCACCCAGTCTGCACCTGGCTGTGGTCTGGGTGGGCCCCGTGCAGACATCCCTCTGGTCTCCTCTCGCATACCCATGCCTGCTCCTAACTGGCAGGTGCCTCAGGTTTGCACAAGACTTTTATGCAAGCACCTGCTCTAAACACTTATATATGTTAACTCGCTCAGTAGTCAAATATTCTTTTATGGCTGCCTCCCAGTTTTACTCTACTATTTGTTTATTTGTTTGTTTGTTTATTCATTCATTCATTCATTCATTCATTCATCCAGGTCACGGTTTCACTATGTAGCTCTGGATGTCCTGGAACCCACTACGTAGACCAAGCTGGCCTCAAACTCACAGAGATTCACCTGCCTTGCCTCCCAAGTGCTGTTATGATAGGCATACGCCACTATGCCCAGCTGCTTCCCTGTTTTGAAACTGAGACTGGATTGGAAGTAACATGCTCAAATATGGCTTCAAAACTCACATTACCAGATCTCTTTAGTGAGTCCTTAATACACAGTTGGTTTTGTTGTTGGTGTTTGCATATAATAATTATTATTTTATTAAAGTCAGAAATGTTTGGGAGCCCATCTCCGTAGTTCTGGCCCTGTCTCCCTCTTGCTTTCTTAAAACAAAGCAAATAGTCAGCTCCGAAAATAATACAATGCAAACAATACAAATAATACAAAATAATAATAATACAAAATAAATAATACAAAACAAACAATATAAGCAATATTATATAGACTGAGCAGATTGTATTTCTGTATTTACAAACATATAGATATGTTTATAACAATAGCTTAAGAAAAAAGAGGCCATGGATTCAAAAAGCAGCAAGAGAGGTATATGGGAGGGCTTGGTTGAGGTTGGGGCAGGAAGGGGGAAGTGATATAATTATGTTATAGTGTCAAAAGATAAAAGAAAGAATTAAAAACAAACTACCCACATTAGCGTGTCTGTTGTCCTTGTCCAACTCGTGTGTAGGCAGTCAGGTTGCTGAGATTTTAAGGGTGTAGCTTCTGACATATATGGGAGACACAGTCTCACAGCGAACGCCAGCCTTTCCTGACCCTTCTTCCACAATGATCTCTGAAAGCCCAGGACGCCTCTACCCTCCACACAGAATTACAGGCAACTAATGCTGAGGGCAGCAGAAAGAGCCTTCCATGGGGAAGAACACATCAATTAGTGTCAAATACCAAATGGTCAGCCCTTAAAACATAAATACACATATGTACATGCACAGACACACACACACACACACATAGGTAACAACAATTAATGAAAAAGAACAAGGGAGTATTTGGAGGGAGGAAAGGAAAATGATGCTATTATTATACTATTAAGAAATAATTATAAAACAAACAAGAAAAGAAATGCAGCTCTCTCCAGGACTTGGTCTAGAAGTGACATGCCCTGGGTGGGTGCACACATAAGCTATTGGCAGCTCTTACAGGCCCAGCATTCGAGCGACTGCCAACAGATACTGATAAATTTCACAGAAACGCATAAGGTGATGATTAAGCTGAAAAGAATTTGACTGGGAAAAACTCAGTCTTGAATTTATAGATCTATGACGACTCTGCACATTTATGAAAAAAATCCAGCCTTAAATCTGAAGCTGAACCATTAATTTGTAAAGCGGGAGAGAAGGTGAACTGCTGAGGATGGATCATGCCCTGGAGCCACCCTCTGCCTGGCCAACAGCAGGTGATGGGCAGCATGACCCTGAGAGAGGGTGGGGCAGGGTCCTTTCTTTCCTTTTTGTATTTAAATGTTTTATTAGCACATATTAATTATACAGAATAATGGATTTACTATGACATTTTCATACATGGACTTCATGCATTTCTATCATCTTCACCTCTCAACCTGTCTCCCATTTCCACTTCTTCCTAATTTTCTCCTGTTTTATTTCATGTCATTTTTTCCATTTATATTTCAACACAATATTTGATTGTTTCCCACTCCCCCAATTCATCCTAGATCATCCTCACCTCGTTTTGTCTTTCTCTCAAAAAAAAAAAAAAACCGAAACAAAAACACCACCCCCCAAACAAAATAAACAAGTGAGGGAAAAGAATAAGAAAAACAGATCCCTGCAAAAGTCCAAGCAAGGTAGAGGTACCAAGTCTGAGAGGATAAAGTGGCCACGAGGTCCCATCCTTAACCAAATGATTGATATCTACTGGCAAGGGGGAAAATAAATTTTCTCCAAAGGAGTGCCACTAGATATACCAGCCACACTGGCCTCATGTCCAAGAGTAGCTGGTCAACACAAATGAGCACCTTGTTTTCTTGCCTTTTAAAGCTTGAGGTTTTACCTTAGATGGCCACTGTAGAGAAGGCACTCACACTTGAGGGAGAATAATAGGCAAATGATATGTTTGTCAGTCATCTCAGACGGCTATAGCAGCGTACCAACGGCTGGGGATCTAACTCACAGCCATTTATCTTTCAAGGTTTTGGAATCTGAGAAGCCTTGAATCTGGTCCTGGAGAAAACCTTCTTTACGCTTGTGGAAGATGGAGACTCCTTGCTATTTTGGCCTTGGAAAGCATGTGGAACCAGAGAATTCTAGTCTTACTTTTCTTAGAAGGTTGTAGGAAGTTAAGGCCTCTGTCAGAGGTCCTGATCTGTCTAGCCAATGAGGGGCGACTTTGTGATGCCAAGGAATAGGAATGCCTTGATGCTGGGAGGGTAGCCCTCATTGTTAAATGACCAAGTCTGCTGTGTGCCTTCTACCTCACTCCCAGTGTCTGAGCCATTGATGCTGCGCCTTCTCACATCCTCCTCCAAGGAAGATGTTAGGGCCAGGTACAGAAGGTCACCTGTCCTGTTCTGAGGGTCCCATGCTTAGGACTTCACCAGAGGTTTCACCTCCTATATGATCATATTGCAGCGTGGGGGACACCTTGGATTCATTACGTATTTTATTTTATTTTTTGTTTTTAATTTTTATTTATTTATTTATTAAAGATTTCTGTCTCTTCCCCACCGCCGCCTCCCCTTTCCCTCCCCCTCCCCCAATCAAGTCCCCCTCCCTCGTCAGCCCAAAGAGCAGTCAGGGTTCCCTGCCCTGTGGGAAGTCCAAGGGCCACCCACCTCCTTGAGTTAATTTTTGCCTTTACAGATTCAGAAACCTTTTATTGTTGCCAAATCCTTTATAACCCTGACATTCAGTTGCATGGCCCCATAAATTTAAGGAACTGGATATTTTATTCAACACTGTAGGAAATGGGTCATGTTCTTAATCCTGTTGTGAGGATGAAGGAGCTAAGGCTTGCACCGTTTCTGCTAATCAACATGAAGCCACAGGACCAGTTGGGATCGTGGAGCTTTGCCTAGCTCTTGTGTTTTGCTGCTGCGTAAGCAATAAAGGGCACTGTTGCTGGACAAGCTAACCATGAACTTGTAAAGATGACACATAGTATTGGACTTTGTGTGTGTGTGTGTGTGGAGAGAGAGAGAGAGAGAGAGAGAGAGAGAGAGAGAGAGAGAGAGAATATCTCATCTATTTTAAGCTGGCCTTAAACCCATAGTTTAGCCTTGAACTCCTGATCTTACTGCTTCAGCCTCCCAAGTACTAGGATTAACAGCATGTATCATCACGTCTGACTATTCCTTCCTTCCTCCCTCCCTCCCTCCCTCCCTCCTTCCCTCCCTCCCTCCCTCCTTCCTTCCTTTTTTTTCTTTTTTTTTCAAGACAGGGTTTCTCTATGTAACAGCCCTAGCTGTCCTGGAACTAGCTTTGTAGACCAGGCTGGCCTCGAACTCACTGTCTCTTGCCTTCCAAGTGCAGGGATTAAAAGCTTATGCCACCACCACTCTCCAGCTCTATTTCTTTTGAAGAAACACAGACGCAGGCCAATGTAGCAAGTCTTAACTCCCCATCTCTCAGTGAGATGATTTGAAAAGTTCCTCAGCAAGAGAGCTTTTGCCATAGCTCAGGGTTTGTGTCTGGGGCTTCCCGGGATCTCAGGGAGGGGTCGTCCAGGGAACAGGAAGTAGAACATGAATATGCTCTCCCTTTCCTTCTTTTGGCTTACCTTCCCCTGAGAATGTGTGTTCCCCACCACTAGCTTCAGTTCAGACTGGTCTCAAGGTCTGTGCCTATTCTCCAGCATCTTCAAAATGTATTCAGTTAGTTGAGCTTTGCTGGGCTAGAGGCAATTCTAAAAGCTGCAGAGCCATTCTGGACAGATGAGAAATGGGGTTTTCAGAAGGGCTCTTAGGCACCCCTGCAACCTTGCCTCTCAACATCCCCTCTGTCCCATTGTCTTTTTATGGAATACCCCCAAACCAGCTTTGTTTGTGTGTGCCACCACACTCGGTCTAAAACCGTTGCTAAACGCTCATTGTTAGGAGCGTGACTCTTTGATCAATAAAATACTGCTGTATATTCAAGCATGGCCTTTACAGCATATATTAAAACAATAAATCAGGTATCAGACGCAGTGTTTGAGCCAGCTTTTATTGCATTATTCCATTCTCCCCATTATCCCGCTGTAGAATCCCACCTCCTGCATTTATGCTTTTGAAACATTCCATCAGTTATGTCCCCACGGCACTTTAATCTAATTCAACACTTTAAGGGGGTAGGTAAGTGTTTAGGACACTGGGCCAGGCTCTGATCATTTTATGAAACTGTTGTTTTATAGAAGAACATTACCTTTATTGCCAGATTCTATGGTGTGTTTGGCGGGGGGACAATCTGGTTACAATTACAAACAGCATTTTTTTTTTTTTTTAAAGAGCTGCAGTAGAAAGCTCAGCCATTTGAAGATGAGATACAGCTTCCTCAATTGGCCGTAGCATATTGGTACAAGATGCCTGGAGGAAGCCAGGCGAGCCTCAGTCGCAGGCTTCTCCTGCAGGACTTTGCGCTCAGTGCTGATGCAGGTGGTTCCAATGGAAAAGCTGACAAGACTCCGCCCAGAAGCGCCAGGAGACATCCTGGCGTAATCATCACCTGTAGCAAAGGACAGCCTTTATAGACTGGTCAGTACGGTCTGTTAAACTCACCCCAGATGAGCTGGATGCCATTAAAACTGCAGGGAAGCAGATGCCATCTTACAAGACTACCAAAGGAGGAATCCCCATTGTGAAGCTGACTCTGTGTCCCACGGGAAGGCAGTGGGCATTTGTCTCGAACCTCCCTCAAGCACCTACTAGAATCCGTGTGTGCAGCTGATCCAGAGCCATCCCTTTTGTTTTACTTGTACTGGGGAACTAGCTCAGAGCTAGAGCTATTTTTAAACAACCATCCAAACTATGTCAGTAGTATATTGTTTAAAATTCAAGTGGCCTGTCTTTCATATACCATATGCCCCTGAGAAGCCAATAAATGTCAAAGAAATGTCAATTATTAATGTATTTATTGGGTCCACAGTGCATTTAGGAGGAAGCCTTGTGGCATTTGGTCATCATGTACTTTGAAGTCAACACACAGAGTAAGTGCTATAAATACATGACATAAATTTCAGTGTTCACCTCTGCGTGATCACCTGCCCGGCATTAAGTAAGTGCACAAGGCAGGGTCTGCTCAGGGATTGCCTTTGTGACTTGATTCCTTTTGCTCTGATGTCTAACGTGGTGTGCAGGCCTGTCCCAGTGATCAGCAGAGGTCCAAGTGGATATGATCTTTGACGCCCTTGGTCATCTTGTTAGAACCTTTTAGTGCTCTTTGGTATTGAGTTGCCTTTGTGTTCAACATTCGCTTGCACATGGGGAGGAGAGCAACGTAGTGAGGCGCATGTCTTGGCAAAACTGGAAGAGCTGATTGTCGGCAGCCAGCCAGAACTAACAAGCATATTCCACGAGCATGTGAATCCCTACCCGGTAAGGCACATGGGGCTTTCTATTCCTTTTAGGGACATCTCTGAATATAGCTTTTCATGTGAGCTCAACTGAGTTGCATATGAGGGCAGCCAGCTTGAGTATCTGTCTTCTCGATCAAAACTGAGTATGAATGTGTGGTAACCCTTATTAAAAAGTACATAAATCCAGGCAATACTTTTGTGTTTGATATCTCTTTTTGAAATTCTTCTCTGAAAGCACTTCATTCCTACGGTCAGCGTATCTTTTTCTTTTCTGATCTCAGAAGCCAATCCAAGGCACATTTGCTGCGCAGGCACTGTATGTAGAATTGACCCTCTGCTTTTCGAGTCAGGAAACTGAGGTTGCAACTTGGCTAGTCTCCTAGATACAGAAGCAAGTGTTAGAAATATGTTCTCCTGCCCCTCCAATCTATTTGGTAGGGTTTCTGTCCATCATCTGAAAGAGCCTCCTCAGAAGTGTAGGTATCTTGGCGATATATTCAAATGTATTCAAGCGTGAGCCCCGCCCAGAGGTGGGATCACTACAGGGGGTCCAAGTCATATTCTTGTTTACCTAGCTTCTCTTCAGGGGAACAGAACTCTATTATCTTCATGACTGCAAATTATGGGAAAAGCAAAATTAATCATTAAATAGTACAGTTCAAGGTAAAAGATATCAACGGGATAAAACGAAATTGTGGAGTGTAGTTATCTACAACGATTATACGTCGTTTAGTTGAGCATTTTCAAGAGAATCTTGAATAGAAGACAAGTGGCTATCAAGAAAAAGTGCTAGGCTTGGTGATGTAGAAATAAAAGACATGCCTGGTGGTAAAATGCAATCAGAGACCTCAGAGAATTTCTAACTTGGTTGTATCCCTGGTAAGAGGGGAACTTATAACTTCCCATTGCCAAAATTATGTTGGGGGAGAACCCTGAAACTTTAGAGATGAATCATCTTCAGAAGAGGGCTCCCCTAGTATGGTTGTGTTCTTAGAATAACTCATTATTGCCATTTGATAAACCTCCGTAAGCTGTCTTCTTTGTCTAGCCTGTCAGGAATTTTGTTTGTTCTTGAACCCACCCGTCTAAGGTTCCCAGGTTGCCTCATTTGATATTATGTTTCAACTCCGCAGACATTTATGTTGGCCCTGCATTGGGTATTTGCCTACATGTCCTTCTGATACGCCCCTCTCTCGTGTGTTTTATGGACCACATGGAAGGGATGTTTTCTAGCTTCTTCTCCGAGATTACACCCAGAGGAAATACTGTGAAAAATACTTAGAAAAAGAACACAGAAGACCAAATGCATGGCAGAGTTGCTAGACAAATCCTGCTTGGAAGAACCTTCATGATTTGGATGCCACTGGGTGTAGAATTCACTGAGTCATACACAAACTTAGAAAAATAAAACCCTCATTAATAACCAAGAGTTGGCTGCCTGAAATAAACTTGACCTTCTGGAGAACACACATTCAAAACTCCATTGGGATTTTAATTCTGTATCAGTAATCAAAAATGCAGATAGATTATCAATCGTGTAAATCTGATTGCTAAAATGGTTCCACAGGAAAACAGAAGTTTTTATTTGTTGTTTATTTTGGCTAAAATGTGTAGCTAATAAGCTTGCATGTCTGAATATCCAGTAATTCAGTTCTTGTGGCTTTTTTCCTTTTTTATTACTGGGCAGAATTGATTTAATTAATGAGATTATTTTCTATACTTCATATATTTAAATTTCATATTCAGGAAATTTATTCAAGCAAATCATGGGAGATTTTGAGAATATCGTAAGAATGCGAACTACAGAAGGGCTCCTTGGAGTATGGGATGCTTTGCACCTCATTTCTCAATCTTGGCTAAGAGCCCAGATGTGGTAATTAATTTTGTATGCCTAGTATGGCCAGGCTTTGGTGCCCAGATGTTTGGTTCGCCATTATTGTGAGCGCATCTATGTAAGATTTTTTGGGGGGTTTGTGGGTGGGACAGTGAATAAAATTAGCATTTCAACTGAGTACTTTGAATTGGAGTGACTTGCCCTCAGTCCTGGAAGTGGCTCACCTACGTAGTTGGAGCCCTTAGTGCCACACAGACTGCCCTCTCCAAACAAATGAGAATTTGCTTGAAGGTCGCTTTGAATTCAATGGCTTTGAATGCTAGCCTGTTTGCTGCCCGCTCTTGTTGAAATTGAATCTCCACAATTGTGCGAGTCAGTCCTTAAAATAAGTCCGTATCTGTGTCTCTCACCTGTTTCTCTGTCTCTGTCCCCATCTCTATCTCCTATGCCTCTGTCTCTCGGTCTCATCTCTGTCTCTATATCCAGCTCTACCGTCATTATCTTGACCTCTGTCATCTCTCTCGTCTCCCCGTCTTTACCAGGAATGTCTCCTCTTAATTTTGTAGGTATAAGAGCAGCTTCATGCAGAGGCTGAAGCAGGCAAGATGGAAGGGAAGGTTTTAAAGATTGCCTTGCTGTACAGGGGAGTCTGGCAGTGTGCAGAGAACATGAAGATTCTGTTAGCATCTCTCCACAACCGTTCTGACGTTTTTGCTGGCTTTCCCAAGACTAGACTATGTGAGTTACAGTCTCCTGATCCTTGCCTCAAAATCCTTTTCACTAAAACATAGAAGCAGACGCCTCTTCTTCACGGGGAAGAGTACACAAGGGGGACAAATATTTCCCTTTCTGAGTTTTCCCTTGAAAGTATTCATTTTGTGAGGATATTAGGCCACGGATAAGAGGCTCTGTTTAGGCATGATGATATTGTCTACAAACTGCTTTTGAAAGAAACTACCAGGGTAATTTTTGAAAAAAAAAAAAAAGCTTTTGACTCTTCCTGTTCCTGGGTGGGGGGTTTCTGAAACTCGAGCAGGTGCATTTGGTGTTTAGCATGACAAACTTGTGAAAACTGAAATGGCTACCATGTGGGGGTCAAGGTGATGCTACCCTTTTCATTAAGAAAAGAAACTAACGTATTGGGCCTTGGCCTAGGTGCTTTTGTTTATGTCAAACTTAATATATGAATGCACATTTTTATTTTGAGTCTTGCTATGTGGTCCAGGCTGGCCTAGAACCTGTTATGTAACCCAGACTGGCGTTAACTTTGCAGTCTTCCTGCCTCTACCTTGAAAGTACT
This sequence comes from Alexandromys fortis, assembly GCF_014885135.2. NCBI lineage: Eukaryota > Metazoa > Chordata > Mammalia > Rodentia > Cricetidae > Alexandromys > Alexandromys fortis. The sequence continues at coordinate 3,917,305 of NW_026067953.1, read as the reverse complement.
AGACAGGCATTCACTACTATCACTCCTTAACACACATTGTACACACACACACACACACACTTTAATCATCACAGCATTCATTTACACATTCATCTAAGTTTTTACTGAGGTCTTACCAAAGAGCAGATCCTAGGTGAAGTGCTGGGTTTATAAGGCATGCATATGACTCTAGCAGAGAAAGCAGACACATGAGTATTGTGCCGACTGGTCTTGTGTGTCATCTTGACACAAGCTAGAGCCATCAGAGAGGAAGGAGCCGCAGTTGAGAAAATGCCTCCATGAGATCCAGCTGTAAAGCATCTTCTCAACTAGTGATCAGTGGGGGAGGGCCCAGCCCCTTGTAGGTGGTGATATCCCTGGCCTGGTGGTCCTGAGTTCTGTAAGAAAGCAGGCTGAGCAAATCACGTGCAGCAAGCTATGTGATGTAAGCAGCACCCCTCCATTGGCCTCTGCATCAGCTCCTGACTCCAGGATCTTGCCCTTGTCTCGCTTCCTGTCCTGACTTTCTTTGATGATGAGCAGCCATGTGGAAGAGTGTAAGCTGAATAAACCCTTTCTTCCCTGACTTGCTTTTCTGGTCTTGGTGTTTTGTCACAGCCATGGAGACTCTAACTAAGGCAGGTATCTATTTAAATGAGCCACACTGGGCAGGAACAGGGTGAGGTGATGATGCTTGGGTGGAGCCCTCATTTAAGAAGAATGACTTCTCTCTCAGTGATCTTCACTTGAAAAAACTGAGGCTTAGCATCTTGAGAATGATTTGGCTAGCAGGTCAGCAATGAAGACAGGATTGTCTGCTGTTTGTCATTGCCTCCCATTTCTCATAGGGTACCCAGGCCATCCTCTAACAGTGCTCTGTTTCCGAGCCCCGTCTCAGGCTCGTGCGTGGCTTCTCTTATCTTGTTCTGTCGTGGATATGTGATCTCCTCTGTGTCCTAAGCGTGTCTCTCTCTAGTTCTTCACTTCAACTTCCCCAACTTCTCCTAACCTTCTCCCCAAGGCAAACATATGACAATCAGAACTCAAGTAGCAGAAATCACTCTTGACACGAAACAAAGAGGAGAATCACCTGCATGGGCCCTCAGCCGCCTTGGTTGCCCGTGAGCTCCAGGCGTGGATATACTCAGCTTCCGGCTTTCCCCAGTGGCTTCACAGTGGGAGCCGTAGCTTTTTATTGGTGACAGATATTTCCCACTTACTTAAATGGTCTGATAACAGTGTGCAGAGTAGGAACCTGCAAACTTTTCTGAGAAAGGCTAGGTATAAAATATATTAGGCTACTTGGACCTTCCAGTCTTGATTACAAGGACTTTGCCCTGTTATTGTAGCACATAAATCATCACAGAGAATTCTTAAGGCAGTGGTCATGGATTGTGTACCAATAAAACTTTATTGAGGGCCATCAAAGATAGAATTTCTCATAGTTTTCCAATGTCATGAAATACTCTTTAGCCTTTTTTTCCAACCATTTTTAAGGCATAAAGTATATTACTAGTTTATGGGCTATACAAACAAACAAAACAAGAGCAACAACAACAAAACAGCTGAATTTGGCTCATGGATTATAGAATCTCAGTTCTCTCTCAAAAGTATTATGGTTAATTCTCACGGCATTCCAGTCTATGGTCAACTGGCTGGTAGCCTCAGCTTGTAGCTCCTCTGAGTGACAGTTTCCATGTGGACTCCTATGTTTTGAGTATCTGGTCTCTTAATTTCTTCTTCAGGTCTTTGTTTCTGTGGTATTTTCTTCTTGAGGTGCTCATTGCTCAAAACTGGGACTGTTTTTATTAATAGAGCCCCAGCCTACAGTGGCCGTTCTCTGTTCACTGGTCACTATTCTATTATCTTTATTTTCCTCCTAAAACTTAGAAACATCTGAATTTATCTTGTTTATTTATTAGTTTACTCATTTAGTGCCCAGCCTGACCACAAAGAATTAAAACCACAAGCTATTTCAAAAAATTTATTTACCATTATGTGTCCAGTGCCTCGAATAATACTTAGCATTTATCAGATCTTCAATAAATGTTTGTGAACTGGGGCTATGGCTTAGTGAGTACGACTTGGGTTACCCTGAGCAAAAATTCTAGTGGAGGTTTCTCTTGTCTGGAGTCTTTATGAGATAGTTTACAACCTTTATGGGGAGCATTGTCAGCCCAAATGGCATAACATTGTTTAAAATGAGTGTTTGTGTGTGCATGTATATATTTACATATAACACATATCTATAGGTGTGTATATACATACTGTATATAATTTAGATGAATATAATATTCTAAATATATTGATTAAAGGATGTTAGTAAATAATAAATCATAGAACAGAGTGGGTCAAGTCATACCCGCCCTTACAATACTAGAGTCTTAATCAGAAGAATTGGAAAGGAACTCAGCAATCAGTTATCAAAACAAACATGTCTTTTACATTTTTTCCCCTCAGGTTCTAGGAGAGCTTTGGGACTGTGCTGTGGAATACATGATTTTGAGCATTTGTGACAAGCATGTTCCATATGTCTACACCTATCACCCATCCATCACGCATAACAAATTTGTGTGTTTGGGGAATGAATAGAAGGGCTGAGCTAGCTTTCTGTTTCAGTGCAACAACACATTCTCAATCTAGGGGCTTAACGTAGTAGTTATTTGGTTTCTTAGGCATTCAATGGCTTGGTTGGGCTCTCTGCCCAGGGCTTCCTATTCAAGCGTCCCAAAGAGGTCACAGTCTACAATAAGACCTTGGGAGGAACGTTTCTAAGCTCATTCAGGTTGCTGCCAGAATCGTTTCTTGTGACCTGGGACTAAGCCTTCTATTTCCTATCATCGAGAGCTCACAGATGCTATCGGCTCCTGGCGGTAGCTTGTCACCCATCTTCTCACAGGCCAGCCTTCATCAGGACAGCTGGCAGCAGTGTCCCTTAGGATACATCTCCATCACATGCTGATTCCTTTATCCTGCCACCAACTGGCTCAGACTCTCCCGCTTACTCAGGTATATTATTAGAATTCGCGTACCCTGATTATCTTCTTTTCCTCGGCCGCAAATAAACGATGAATTGAATTGCAGTTTTCAAGAATACCTCTTGCCATATAATATAGCAGTACTATAAGAGTTATATCTCATTTATTAATATAATACAGCAGAATGAGATGTGTTCATTATCTGGCCAAGCCGTGGCCATGCCAGGAGGTAATAACATGTCACCTTTTCCCCACATCTTTTTGAGTTGTTTGATGGATTCTTGGATCAGGCTTCCACGTGCTCTTCACCTGGGCTAGTTTTCTCAAAAGATAGCCTCTCATCATCTAGGAATACAGAGTCTGTACACGGTATTGCTTTCTCTGTGAGGATGCAGCACACTGAATACAATTCCCAGGAACTCCGCTATGATCTGCTTCCTTCTGAAACAATCTCAAGTGCTCTCTTCTCCTGCTGACAACATAACAAGCGGAGGGTTTATAAACCAGTTCATAAAGAGCCAAACTGCAATCTTTGCCCCAAATGTTTTTTTCTAGTGCCGGTATATAGTGCTGTTATTACCTAGGCAACTCGCCGGCTGGCTCTTACAACCAGCCATTTTGTCTTGTAATAGAGTTATTCCTCTGAGTTTCAGGGGTTTTACCTTTTGTAATGTTTAAAAGGAGCCACCAGAAAAGGGTTAAGAGGAAAAGTGTGTATAGAGTTAGAGTGACATTCTGGTGTTTCTGGGGAAAAAACATAAGTGCAGGCAGACACGGCACAAGCGAGAGGTTCTTAAGAGTTCCGCACTGTCTATATGTTTTCGTTTTGTTACACAGAAATGGAAATGCTAATACTGCATCCTAGGAATCGCTTCTGTAGCTACTCAAGTTATGAAGGAGCTTTGAGATGATAGTGGTCAGGGATGAAGGCATAAGCATGAGAAGCCAGGAGACAAGAGTGAGCACAAACGCAGCTCGCCCAGCAGGGAGTTCGAAGCAGGTGTTAAATAAATGGAAGCCAATATTTAAACTCTGCATGAATCCCAGTTGTGGAGGGTATCGGAGAATTATTCATAAGGAATGCATTAGCGAACGCGCCGTCCTCCAAACAAGGGAGATAAATGTTGCCGAGAATGTAGCTCAGGAACGAACATCATTACTCTCACCAGCAAAGTCACAGATTTAAGAAAAAACAAAAAAAAAAAAAAACAAAAAACAAAACTTGGCATTGGGATTGTATCATGCAGAGTAAGAGTTTGCACATCCATATGTCCAAAGCACACAGCAAGCAGTTTTAGTGTGGAATCAGCGTTTCTAGAGAGACTTTAAAGACACCGTAACTCCAGAGATTCTTCTAGAATGGTGGAGATAGGAGGAAAGCCTAAGCCTTGTTTCCCCACCAGCTGGGTGTTACCCCCGCCCACCCTCATTGCATAGCGGGCAGCCATCTTAGTTTTCGACTGGTCTGCACCCTGCCTCTTCCTAGCACTCTAATCGATGCTTTTGCCTAAGCAACCCATACCTGCCTGCACCACGCCTGGACGGTGCCAGCACTGTAATTTCCGCATTTTTCAACCTTGCGTGCATGAATGAGCCCCGTTTTTATTGCCCATCGTGGCTGCCCTGGTGTTTAGAACACTGTGAGTGGGTTTCTACATGGAGTTTGGAGCCAGCTCCTCTCTTCTGCTTTCCTATCAGCTGTCTGCCCTCTACCCACCTCATTCCCCGTGCTCGCCGTGGCTGTTAATACCTCTCTTTCTTCCTTAATACGTCTCCATGGCCGTTTCCCTGAGCTGTTTGTATTTACCCTATAATCATTTTCTCCACCAGTTAATAAACGGTATGCTGCTTAGCTTTTTCCCTATTCAGTGGGTAATGTAGTTTTGATGTGCTTTCTGTCACTCACCTAACAACTGTTATTAAGTGGCATAGTAAGAGCGTCCCTTTCCAGACGGTGTGTGCTTTCAGCACCAATGAGAGCCTCCTGCGGGCCTTGCCGGTATCTCCTCTGACTTGCAAGGTTCTATTTGTTCTCATGGAGAGCCGGTGGTACCAATTCTCTAGCAGTTATCCAAACACAAGGCTCTCCCTGCTGCCTTCACGCCTGGCTGGACCTGCTGTTTGTCCCCCATTCTCATGGTTTTCTGATTGTGAGTAATACCTTGAAGACAATCGAGGCTTAGCGGGCTGTGAATTTTATTTTCCAGGCTGTCTTTGGCCTGTTTGGACTAAAATGTTCAAACTCAGGTCCATAGATTGATAACAACCACTAATCAAACCGTTTCCTTCACAGATCATGCTGTGAGCCTCGGAGAGCTTTGCTCTTGGACTGGTTTCATCTAGCAGTCTTCTCTAGAGCTGTCTTTTAGCTTCTTTGGCGGGAGGGAGGGAGGGGGGGGGGGGGGGGGGGGGGGAGGGAGGGAGGGAGAGAGAGAGAGAGAGAGAGAGAGAGAGAGAGAGAGAGAGAGAGAGAGAAAGAGAGAGAGAGAAAGAAAGGGCACGTGTGTGTTTGTGTGTGTGTATTCATAATTCCATGGAAGCCAGGAAATAACCTTGAGTATTTTTTTCTTAGGGACCAGTTACCTGATTTTTTAAGACGAAGTCTCCCACTGTTCCAGAATGCACAGAGAAGGTTAGACTGGCTGACCAGTGAACCCCAGGGACCCACTTGTCTGCACCTTCCTATTGCTGGGAATCAAATAAATCCAGCTATGCCTGGCTTGTCTATGTGAATCCTGGGAATTGAATTTAGGTCCTCTTAATTGCAAAACAAACCTTTTACTGATGGTGTTATCTTCCCAGTTTCATAACATTTTATTAATAACCAAAGAAATATATGTTCATCGAATCAGAATGATAAAACATAGATAATTAAAAATAAAAGAAAATGCCTTTCTAATCCCACCACTCAGAGATAATAATGTTTTATCTATAATTATAAATGTGCACATGAGGCTATGTAATAATAGTGGGGGGTTGTGTGTATATTATACACTTTATGAGAATTTTTAGAATCATTCATAAAACTATAAGACGTTGCTTAGTATAATGGAACTTGGTTTCATGTTAATCCACATGGATCTGTTTCCATTTTATTAGCTAAGTGATTTTATTTTATCAATGTACCACACTTTTCTTGAATAGATTTCTTATTTTTGGGCACTCAGTTTGTTTCAGACTTTACATTACATAAACAAAATTTTAGGTGAATCTTTATCACAGCTTTAACCTCCCTATAATAGGTTATGGAGTCAACGAGACCTGCTTGGGTCTCTAAAAGCATCCTTCTAAGTTGCCACTCCCAGTCCCTGCGGCTCTAGCTCACATTTCCCAGTGTAATCATTTATTATTTTTGCTGGTGTGCACCCATTTTGTTTTCAGCTGATTCTTTCGGGGTTTGGTGGTCCAGAGACAGGTCTGCACATGTTCTCAGAAAGAGAAGCAGCAGTGTCAAGTGTCATTGCAGACTGTCTTTAATTCTCCCATGCAAGCTTTGCAAGCTTCCAAACAGCACTGGACTCTCACCAGGGGAACTCCACCCAGTCTTCTGAGCCCTGGCAACATCAGTGTTTGCAGGTGATATGTGCTACCTGGTCCTCAACTTGACTGGTCTTCTCCCAGAGAGAACGGTTTCAGATTTTCAGATATTTTTATTGCTTTTTTTTTTGTTATTGTCAATTAAACCTTGCCTGGCAAGTCCAGGACAGATTAAATCCACACCTATCTTGTAAGAATTGTGGTCACTTCCAGGAAGTTAAGTTGAAGAAAAACAATGACATGGGTAGGGAGTTTATGTTGCTAGAAAATAGAGTCGTAAGCTGTGCTCTGGGGGAGCCTAGAGTTAAGCCCTCTGAGAAATCCATCACATTTTTTATTATCCCCTCAAGGAATCATAGAGCTCGCTATTTTCAAGCTGTGTTACACGGAAAATCGAAGCTTAAATCGCACTTGCCTCTTGTTTTTGCTTAGTTCCAACCTCTTGATTTTTATTTCCTGAGTCAGAATTAGCAGGGGCAAGGCTATTGTGCTTAGTTAGATCGAGACTGAACAGAATATCCTAATAACTGGTACACAGGGGATTCCTGACTCCTTTTCAAATCCCTCCTGCCCTTCCTGGAGAGATTACTCTCCCATGGTCAGGGGGGAAAATCACTTAACTTCAATGTCAATATTGAGATCACCTAGAATTCCACTCTACGAGTTTTTCCCCAACCTGCTCAATGAATTACTTTTCAATTTCAGTGAGTCTTTATGTCAGTGGATTGGATGAGAGGACAGTGTTGCAGATGATAATAATGGGATTTGCTAATTCAGGATGGAAATTTATAGTTGAGGTAGCGCTGGCACCCTCAGATGTATATATGCATGCATATATGGAGATTACATGTAGGTATAGGCACACATGCAGACCTAGAAGCTACAGTTCTATGCCCATACCGTCTGCTAGAGTGTTTTAGGATGGTAAAGCAAAGGGGGAACAAAAAAGTCAAAGGGAGGTGCATGGTAATCTCCTTGGTCAGGCTTTGGGATCAACCAATTGACCAAGGTTGGTGATTTATTAGTTGGAAACAGCCACACTCAAGCGCTTAGCATTGATGGATATTTTCCTCATTATATTTCAAACATAGAAAATGGTCCTCTCGGGATGAGGAATCTAGGGGTGCTTTAGTCATTAGTCATATGAAACTTTCATCCTCTCCTGCTATTACAGGGAGGGGGAGAATGACAAGAACTAGAGCACAGTCCTTGCTCTGAACTGCTTCCACAGAGAACAAAGTGAAACGTCCAAGTTTCGTGCCTCTATTAGCTTGATGACTTGCTTATTTTTCTATTTTCTATTTTAGTGGCCTTGTTATAGTCAAAACTTTAATTATGTGGAACTAAGAATAATTGGGTGCATGCTGCACTGGGTGCATGAGCCTCCATATTAACTCTCCAATGGGTCCCCGTGGCACCTATAATAGAATCTAACTCCATCATAGTTCAAGGGAGGTGCGCAATTAATGCTTGGCTGTGGGATCGAATGGGATACAACAGAGAACGTTCAGCCTTACATAAGTGGAGGCAGATGCTCATAAAACTCTGGGAAACTTCAAAGAGATAATTTAACATTAGATCTGACAAGGTCAGAAGCATAATCTTAGAATGCATCTTTTGAGTTGTCCTGGTTGCAATCTGAGACAAGCAGTGGAATTGCTCTGAACAGCCAGATGCACACAGCTGGGTACCCTGCAGAAAGCCCTCTTGTTCTAATGGTCACATCAGACTGTAGACCTCCTTGGAAGTGACACTTGCTTGGCATCGTTGTCAGTTTTATTGACTCGTATAATCGTCTGTTCACACAGGTGAGTTCTCTCGGAGATTCTCTGGGCTGGTGCAGATCACATGATTCCTTACCACATCCCCTTTAAGAGTGACTGTTTCATAAGCAGCAGAGAGACACAGTTGCAGTAGCCGATAGCTTGCGGAAGTGTTCACAGGCTAGATTTTAAAGGCGATCTCTTCTGTATTGTCTCATCTAATGGTGTAGGAGGTTTTTCTGTTTGTGTGTTGCTTTCATTGGTTAATTAATAAAGAAACTGCTTGGCCTGATAGGGCAGAACATAGGTAGGTGGGGAAGACAGAACTGAATTCTAAGAGGAAGAAAGCAGAGAGAGAGAGAACCACCATGGAGCTGCCAGAATCAGACATGTTCCTTTCCCGGTAAGCCAGGACCTCGTGGTGAACATAGATTTAATAGAAATGGGTTAAATCAAGATGTGAGAATTAGCCAGTAGGAGTCTAGAGCTAATGGCCAAGCAGTGTTTTAATGAATCCAGTTTCTGTGTGATTATTTCAGGGGTTAAGCTAGCCAGGTAGCCAGGAAGAACAAGCAGCCCTCTCCTCCTCCTGTTACTATCTAATACTCTGGATGCCACGAGTACTTTATTAACAATGATTGAATGAGTTAATGAATAAGTCTCAAATCATGTCCATCCAAATAAAGTCCAAATCACATCTAAATAAGCCATAGTGGTGATTAAAGCATTTAGCATATTTTTGAAGGAGGTATGATTCCATGTTAGTGGGGAACTTAAATGTTTGTGGTCCACCCCATACCTTTACAAAAACCCATCTATCTGCCTTAGATCTTGGTAGCACTTTTAAATCCATGACTGCCAGACTCAACTAAAACTAAGCCAAGGCTCATCTCAACCTCACGGAATTTTCGTGGTCTACCGAACTTTGGGTTATTTTTCCAAGCACAAGGAAGCCATTTGCTTGATGACAGCCCACTAATTTAAATATACCTTTAAGTATGGATTTTCCATAAACTCAGTAAACAGCCCAGCATATCTGTTTGGCTTTTAATTTGGAAATTTATTAGCACTTTCAAGCCATTTGCAGGTGTAAGCTTATTCCTAATTGTTTCATTTTTATTCTTACCCCAAACACAGTAAATCTTAATGGCTGAGCTGCTAATGTTAAGAGGGAATGTGGTAGCTATAGAAAAAGTATTTCAAACACATTAAATTTAGCAACAATATAATAACATTTACAAGCTGTTCATAAGAACTCATTTCGACTTTCAAGCAGCAATTGCGATGATCCGTTTATCAAAGAGACCCTCCAGATGGACACATTGTCCTCACCTCAAGTCCCTGACACGACATGTTTTCATTGTCCATCTCTGAGTCATTAAGAGCTGTGAAAATCCCCATCTTTGCCGTTTAATTATAGAACAGGTAGAGAGTGTGTTCCGTTGTTTGGCAGCCTTACCGACACACTCTATTTGTTTATGGCACTTTGGGAGAGCCATTTTAATAAGGTCATATTTGCAATTTAAATGAACTTTAATATTTCTTGCAAAGTCTGGGCCTGCTTATTTATGCAAGGGGTGAACATGGTGGAAATTTATGGTTTAAAAATACGTTCTCCTGTTTTCTTTTCCAAATGGTGCATCTCAGGTGATAAACACTTTCAACTATATTTAGAATTTTTTTCCTCAGAAAAGGGCAGAAAATCCAAATCAGGGAAATAAATCATGGCTCTAAATGGGGTTGTTAATACTGTATTCTTTGTGCTTTTCCCATTAAAATTTCTTTCCCAAACCTCTATGTATGCGTTCGTGAGTAAATATCGCTCAGTCACTATCAAATGGGGTGGGTGCTTTGTTCTGCTCTACTTATTATAACACACAAGCAAACAAGCAAAGCAAAACAAAACAGAACAAAGAACACTGCCTGAACTTTAGCGAATGGGTACCTATTGAATTTGTTTAATCATTCTTGATTAAAAGGATTCAGTTGTTTCTAGGTGAGAGGGGCTTCAGAAAAACTCACCTGTAATTTGTTGGGAAATTGTTTCTTGACTGAGAGAGAGAAAAAAAGCCACTGTTGTATTGTGTCTGCTTTGAACTCTCTGTTCACTTTGTAGAGGTGCTCTGTTGAAAGCACAGTGAAGGATCAAACATGCTGCCAGCCACCCATGTTGAAACATATCTGACCACGTAGGAATAGGATGACTCTTCCCCATTTCTTTGACTTTTACTTCATTCATAGGGAACCCAATCTTGCATTTTGTAGTGCAAATTCTTACTGGTTGTAATAATAAAAAAACCCAAGTCAGATATTGGAGTTAAGGCTGAAAGACCAGAGAAGCTGAACTAGTTCTTACCACTACTGAATCCTCAGACTGAATGTGGTGTCCTATCTCTATGAGTCCTCAGACTGAATGCCATCTCTATGAAACCTCACACTGAATCCTAACCTCCTGTCTTCTTCTGCCTTATATTCCTCTCTCTGCCCAGCCATCACTTCCTGTTTCCACCTCCCTAGTGTTGGGATTAAAGGTGTGAACCACCACCAGTTGATTCTGTTTCTCTTTTAGACTGATTCAATCTCATGTAGCCCTTGAAATCACAGAGCTCCATCTGCTTCTGTCTCTTGAGTGCTGGGATTAAAGGTGTGTGCCACCACTGCCTGGCCTCTAATTAGTGTGGTTACCTCTGCACTCTGAATTTCAGGCAAGCTCTTATTGTTAGATCACAAACAAAATATCACCAATGCAAAAAATTTATATGACTCAGTTTATCCAAATAGCTTAAGCCCAACAAAGTTTGCAAAGACAAGGAGGCTAAACATATATATTTAAGCCTGAATAGACTGTGAGGGATGTGGGATTCTCCTCAGTATGCTGTGAATACCATTGGTTAATAAAGAAGCTGCTTTGGGTCAATGGCTTAACGGAATATAGCCAGGCTGGGAAAGATATTTAGAGAGAGTAGGCAGAGTCAGAGCATAGCCATGTAGTCACTAGAGGAGAAAGACACTCACCAGAGCCTACTGGAACTTTGCCTGTAGGCTACAACAACATGCTGATACACAGATTAATGGAAACAGATTAATTTAAGACGTAAGAGCTAGCTAGGAATATGCTAGAGCATTCTAGAGTCATTGGCTGAGTGGTATTGCAATTAATATAGTTTCAGTGTGATAATTTTGGGTCTCTGTGGCTGGCAAATGAACAAGCAGCCTCTGTCAACAGAATGGCACCCACCATCTGGGGCATAGATACACATAAGCCCTAAAAAAATGTGAAAAAAAGAGGGTTTCTAGAATTACAAAATTGAGAGCCAAGCAGAGTTTCTTGGTAGCTGAATTTTTCTTCAGATGGGTTCAGGGATGCCATGGATCCTTTAAGAGAGGTCTTTCTGATTCAGCATTAGCAACAAAATACTGCACTGAGCACTTAAATGGGGTCTGTAAACAGCGTGTTACAAATTCCTTAATGGTGACATAGATCCTCTCCAGCCCTGGAGTAGGGGTGGTATGCATGCCTCTTCCATGTTGGATTGGGCAGAGCCAACAGGAAAGACTGTGGATTTGGTCCTAGCCATGACTGCTCAGCATTAAAAAAAAGTGCTCCTGATCAAAAAATAATTACAGATGTGCAATAAAGACAGATTCAGATGGAAGAGGCATCTAAATGGGTCATGGTGTTTGGTAAATGTACATAGGTTTGAGAGAGAAAGAGGAAAAAGAGTAAGATAATACAATGAATATTAAAATTGTAGAAAAAGTAATAAAGTAAGAAAAATAAGCCACGTAAAGATGGTATGTGTACAGAGAGCCTGGATTATGTATATTATTGTGTTTTCTTTGAATTTTTTTCTACAGAGAGATATTTGATTCTGGGGCTGCTAATCTAAACCAACATATATATTTTACAGGTATCTTGACTTCAAAATTTGTGTCTAAAAATATGTTGCTTTGGAAAAGAGGTTCTGCTTTTGTTTCCACAGAGGATGAGAACCTGTGGATTACTTCTAGACTAATGCGGTCTGATGGACCAAGATCCCCTGAAAGGTCTCCGCAAACCCCAAAATTACTTCACCCAACAAAAAGCAGGAAGCAGTTTGGAGAAAACTATGCCCAAATTCCCAAATATTGTTTATATGTTTGTTTAAATTTAAAGGGTGATATGCTATAGAGATGAAAGCTTTGCATTGATGTGGATCTTGGTTTATTGACACAAATTTAAGATCAATTTTGTTATATGTATATTTCTGCTCTTGATTAAAATATTGTGTTTGTACAGCTCATTTAAAAATGTAATGTATAATTAAGAAATACAGTTTAGTAGATATTAATTTATATTAGTCAAGCTTGTAGTCATGTTAGTTAAGTTTTCTAGATGTACAGAGATATATTTTATATGGACGGGTATTCTTCAAACTTCTCAAAAACTAACAGAATATGGCATTTAAAATGTTTTAAAAACTTAGGACTTTTCATGACAGTGAGATACATCTGATCCTGGCAGTAGCAATCTACTTCAAGAAGATAATGGGCATTGAAGAAGCTCCTTATGGAGTTTGTTAGCTATTTGGGTAAGAAACTGCTTTTGCCTGGACTGCTTAATGGTATGCTATATAAGCTGGACATGCATAACCCACAGAAAAATGACCTCTGAAGTTGCCTAAAGAAGGTGAGACAGTCCATCAGGGTTCCTACATCATGAAAGAATCTGCCAGACATTCTGCAGGACACAGAAGAAAGTGACTAACAAACTGCCAATATAGGCGGAACTGTCTTTGAAATTTCCTGCTTCATGGAAAAGTCCGCCAGATACTATGGGCCTGTAGGCTGAAGATGGATACCCCAATGTTACAGAAACTTTGGGTGACTGTCCAGGCAGCAAGATGTCTCTGTCAATTATAGAGTTTTGGAAGTTGCTTACAATGCACTTCCTGTTAAGTTAGGTAATATATCCTTCTGGAGTTTTTGATGGAGCTGAAGAATAACTAGCAATATTTAAAGTTTTCCTTAATTTTTACTAAAGATAAAGTAGATATAAATATTTTAACTGTAATTCTTGCTTGATACTTGTTTTGTTATATGTAATTTTACTATGTTAAAATTAAAACCTTCCTTTTTATTAAGACAGAAAAGGGGAAGTAATATGGGATTTCCCTCAGTATGCTGTGAATACCATTGGTTAATAAAGAAGCTGCTTTGGGCCAATGTCTTAACAGAATATAGCCAGGCCGGGAAAGATATGTAAAGAGAATAGGCAGAATCAGAGAGAAGCCATATAGCTGCCAGAGGAGAAAGATACTTGCTGGAGCCCACTGGAACTTTGCCAGTGTGCCATGCCCCCATGAATATGCTCAGATTAATGGAAATGGGTTAATTTAAGATGTAAGAGCTAGCTAGGAATACACTAGAGTCATTCATTGGCCAAGCAGGGTTGCAATTAATATAGTTTCAGTGTGATTATTTCGGGTCTGGGAAGCCAGGAAACAAACAAGCAACTTCTGCTAACACCTGAGCAAGGAGTTACATTTTTTAAACCATTAGTTAATGCTTCTGATAAATGCCCCATTGCCTAAATTCCCTCCTTACTAGCCTTTAAGCCTTCTTGGGCCCTGATAACAATGCCTCAAAGTCAGCTCGAAGTAGTTACAGAAAAGAACATGTCGTCCCATGGTCCCTGCCCAAAATAGCTTGAAATGCTGAAATGAGGGGGAACTCCCTGGCATGGAAGACAAATGGCTACCTATAGTGCCCATTGATACACCAGAAAAATCAGACTAAAATTGTCAATTGATAGATTTATTAACTAAAGTAACTCTGCAAAATGGGTTATTCCAGGTAGATGTGTACATATACACTTCCTGCGGATCTGCCTATTGGTCTGTCAGCTGTATGCTTATTATTATTATTATTGTGGTCTCCAATAACCTTTTCTGTCTTTATTTATTACTGTAGAGTAGTCGGTCTTGTCTAATTCACTACACACTTGAAGCTCTTGTTTGTATACAAGAATGAGAAGACAAATAAGTTCTTCCCTCTTTTCCTCCCTCATGAACACATGTTGCATTGGTATCTTTGATGTCAGAGCAGGACTAGGGATGTACTTGCAGGTTGGAGGGTGGTGAAGGTATGGCCGCAGTGTGAGCTGGGGACTGGTCTTATGCTCTGTGCAAGACCCTGCAGCAGCCAGGACTTGGAGGAAGTACAGGCTTCTTCAGAGACTCAGGGCCCTGTGTAAATTTTGATGTGCATTTTGAGTGCATTCGGGCTTGGCTAGCCTGGTGACATCTTTGCAGTTGAAAACCTTGAAAGGTTGAAGTTTTGCCCACAGCCAGCTCCAGGCAGTTGACTAAAGCCCGAGAAGGATGATGTCTCATGGGTAGAGGCTTAGGCAAATGAAACCAAGGGGAAGGATGAAGAGCTGGTGAGGCATCTAGAAAGCTTTATTTTTTTTTGTTTTTATTTTTTATTTATTTATTTATTTATTTATTTATTTTATTAAAGATTTCTGTCTCTTCCCCACCGCCGCCTCCCCTTTCCCTCTCCCTCCCCCAACCAAGTCCCCCTCCCTCGTCAGTCAGCCCAAAGAGCAATCAGGGTTCCCTGCCCTGTGGGAAGTCCAAGGACCACCCACCTCCATCCAGGTCTAGTAAGGTGAGCATCCAAACTGCCTAGGCTCCCCCAAAGCCAGTACGTGCAGTAGGATCAAAAACCCATTGCCATTGTTCTTGAGGTCTCAGTAGTCCTCATTGTCTGCTATGTTCAGCGAGACCGGTTTTAACCCAGGCTTTTTCAGACCCAGGGCAGCTGGCCTTGGTGAGTTCCCGATAGAACATCCCCATTGTCTTAGTGTGTGGGTGCACCCCTCGCGGTCCTGAGTTCCTTGCTTGTGCTCTCTCTCCTTTTGCTCCTGATTTGGACCTTGAGATTTCAGTCCGGTGCTCCAAAAAGCACTTTAATCGCCTTGGGAGTCTGCTAGTACTGAAGATAGCCCTGGTCCTCAATATTCTGAACTTTAGTATGCTAGGAGGAATCCCAGATCTCAGGATCAATAAGACTGTAGGCTGATCATGGGGGGTGTCATGGATGCCAGGAGATACACTTGGCCAAAAGGTTTCTATGGATGATCAAAGGAAGGGTCTTCCATTTCACTGTAATTTGGTTTCTGGACGAAGTTGAAGAATGTCCTGGTAAGGACAGAATGGCTAAGTGGTATAGAACACACAAAGACTAAGCATGGTGTTAATTGTATGGAGACCTCTTTTTATAGACTCCCAGGAGAAAATTTTTAAAAATCACAACAGTATGTGTTCATAATTATTTTTATTGATTAAGATTAGAGCTTACTTTGATTTTTCAATATGGAAACTGGAGCTGTTTCTTCAGTCCTAGGAAATTCAATGCTGTTTTTCTCTTGTCTTTTTTTTTCTCCTTTTTCAAAAAGAGTAGATGTACTTGAGATGTTTTTGCTCAGTTTATTTCCTATCTGAAGTTCTTGTTCATGTTCTCCATCTCTTGACAGTGCTTTGTGTATTCTGGATGGTTCCCTCAGCAGTGCTGAGTCCATTAATCCGACCTTTAATTTGCACCATGCATCTTCTGATACATGAATGCCTGCATTTTTCCCTTTTACTGTCTTATTGGATTATATTAAAAATTTAGTTATTTTGAAGCCTAGTTTCCTGTCCTGATATTAATGCTCTTAATTTTTCTTTTGCCCTCTTTAGCGATTTTAAGCATACCTTCAGAATTTGTTTTTTTCTGGCATGCTAATTCTTGGAATGCCAATTCAATTTCTATTTTCTTGCTGTAACTACTGATTCTACTTAGGATAGTATATATTTTCCGTGTTTTTTAAGGGTATTTTTGTGAGTGTGGTGCATATCTGAGTGTGTGTAGTCCTAAAGTCGACATTATTTTCTGATGATCCAATTTTCTTCGTGTTTCATTCATCGGAACTTTGTCTAGCTACCCAGCTTATCTTGAAAGTTCCTTGTCTCTGCCCCTGATTGCTAGCATCATAGGCGGCCCCCATGCCTGCATTATCTTTATAAGATATAGGATATATAAGATATAAGAGTTTCAGGATTTAAACGACTGTCCTTGAGCTTCCATAGCAAGGGTTTTATCCATTGAATCATTCCCCTTGCACTGAGGTTCAGGCTGAGATGATGCATTCAGTGGAGGGCTTGCTTTCCGGTAGCAGGACCCTCTTTGGGTACTGTGATAACCCCCTACAGTACAGGTTTGTATTTTTTTTTTTTTTGCCCAAGAGACACAGAAAGTTTATTACTACATAAGCAGAATCCTTTCTTTGCAATAGACAGAGATCATTACAGAAGGCCACAAACAATCAAAACGCAGACCTGTGGAGCCCGATCCCAGTGGATACATCTGCAAAGCAGCTCCCACACCCAAGGCTCAGGGAATATTGGAGAACATGGGGCAGAAGAATTGTAGGTGCCAAAGGACCAGGGAATTTGCTGTGAGGTTCTGTCTCCTACCAGTGTCGGAAGCCACACTCATGAAACTCATCACCATGACTGCCTAAACACGAGCTGAACAAGACCAACAGCAGACATGCCAACGTGGACAGGGCGATGACCGTGAAGCCTCATCCTACAAGGAGCTATGGGCACTAATGTGTGCTCGGTTTGAAAGAGAGCAAGTAGGGATAGATGAGTGAGTTTGGAGGAAGGAAAAGGTAGGGGAAATGATATAATTAAAATCTCAAAATAAAAGAAAAAGGAAAAAAGACATTTTTTTAATTCCAAAGTAATATAAATTAATACACTCTTTCCCGTATGAAAGAAAAATTTGGGTTGGAAAAATGTTTGTGTATGTAGCACTTGCTGACTAAACCGGACAACCTAAGTTTGATCTCAAGGACCCACATAAAAAAAAAAAAGGAGAGAACTAACTCCACACAGTTGTCTTCTGACCTCTACATAGATGCCTGTTACATTCAAATCCACATACACCCTATCATACATATACATAATAATAATGTTGTAGTTAAAAAAATAACTGATACATGACCAGTTCTGATGCTGATTTCCCAGCTTGCTTTTTCTGAAACATGCAAATTTGGATTCCATATCTGTTGCAGAGGTGGCTGGGTGCTGTGCATCATAAAATACATTTTATTGTACCCAAAATATGAGGTGGTTATGAGAAAGTAGAAATCCAAAGTACTTCCATATTTCCTCACTTAATTTTGCTTTTTCTTCTTTGGTACACGAACCCTTTCCTACTTTCAAGGCAAACCTAAAGGACACCTCCTCATTACATCCCTGAGCCTGTCTGTGCTGCTTACAACACCAGGGATTTCATGTTCCCCCTTCCCAGGCCAGCTGGTACCCACACATTCTTTACATGCAGATTGGACACTATTTCCCCTGGAACTCTTCATTTAACTCTCTAGTCTGAATGGTCTTGGTGGTTCTCCAGAATCCTATATGTATGTGTGTCACATTCCTTGTCATAATGTATTCTAATGATTTTCTTGCCTGTCACTTTTTCTGGTTCTCATTTTCCAACACCACATGGCAGAGCATCAGTAATTAAAGAGAGAGGCCGGGTCTGACTCATTTCTGCATCCTATTGTTGCTTTGCCACATTTTCTTCCCAGTTTCTCCTTAAAAAGGAATAAACTAGTCTTGCATCCAGTTCGGAGGTTCTTCCTCGTAATCACTGTACCTTGGTGGTAAGAGACAATCTGAGTCACTTAGTGAAACATTGTCTCAAAAATAAAAATAAATACAAGGCAACATATAACCAAAACACTAACTTGCAGGAAGAATCTTTCAGTCTTTTTCTCCAAGTGTTTGAGTTAACTTTTAATTTAGAAAGATTTCATGGGCACCATATCACCCTTAAAAGAAAGTGGGTCACAGAGGGTCACCCAGTAAGGGGCTATGGTACTAATCCAGGAAACCAGAGCACACTCAGATTGGGATGAAGGGAGAGTGTGGCTTGCACAGTTGTTTGGGGGGCATCATTGACAGACAGTATCTGTGACTAAGGAGGAGAAGGATCTAGAAGCTTTATTACATTCCCAGTATAAACACTGTAATAGGCAGTGACTGTTAATTGAGAGAAGAATCCCGTAGAGACCAGGATAACCTTTGCAAGGGGAAGAAAAAGTTCCTGATTTTGAACATATTGCTTTAGAAGTCTTTGCTGATGAATATAGTGAGAAATTGGAAAATGTTAGTCAAAAAGAAAAATGTTAGTCAGAAGCCAGGGGAGACGACGAAGCCAGGCAGTGGTTATGGCTATGTAAGTGCTGATTAAAACCACAGAAGAGTAAGCACTTCTTCAAAGGATTCACACACAGTGTAAGCCGAAAGGGAATGACACTGGGCTCTGGGGCAGATTAAGGCATAATAGCAGACAGTGGGGCAGAGAAGAAAGAGTACACAAGGATGCTGGAGGAGAAACATAGGACAGTGTCTTGCTGGAAGGCAGGAAGGAAGAGGCGGGCAGTAATAAACATGATTCATGTGGGTTTAAAAGCTACCTGTGCTGATTCCAGCCCTCATTGATTAACTCTGAGTGAGGTTGATGGCAGAGCTGCCATAACCTGTTCCTGTGGCATGACAGGATCCCTCAGGCATCTTACGTAGCAGAGTGCCATAAAATTACACTTTCATGAATGAATTCATAAAGGGCACAAAGAACAGTGCTACACGGTGTTTGGAAATGTTGCTCAACAGTTCAACCCAAAGAGAGAGGGTGTGTCATTAAATTACACCATCCTTGAAGGCATTTATACTTTTGAGATTAAGTCTGATATTGAAGGCTTTTCAGCTTTCATCCATTCCCCTTACCATCACACATTTAGATCTATTCAGGAACCCGGAGGCAACATGAATCAAGTGTTCCATAGCTGTAGAGTCCACACCACCACTTGAATTTACGGATTATGCCTGTTAAATCTCACCTCTTTCATGAAGCCTTCCTGGATTCCCCAGACTGTATGTGAATCTCTTTATCCTTTGAGTTTTCTTGGTTTCCTACATGCAGCACCAAGTTTCTTGTACTAGCCACAGTGCTTCTGCTTTTCTACATTCGTGTATGTTTTGTAACCATTCCCACTCTCGTTCTCACTCCCTGGAGATCGACCCCAAACTACTTTCATCTTTGGTTCCCTGAAGTGCTAATATGGTGACATGGCTACTAGGTTTGACACTTATTTGAAAACCAAAGGGAGGAATATTACACAGCATCAGACATCACCATGGGGATAACTGTATTGAGGCTGAAGGCATGTCTTCTATCAGGATGTAGGATTGAAGATTGGACTTCCAGGGAAACTCAAATCTGTTAGGTACCAGAATGAAGGTGACTCTATGGAGATTTTATTAGGATCTGCCTTGACAGTGGTTCCATCTTCACAAACACAAATAAAATATGTTCTAGGTAGCTAGAGGCAGAGAATAGACACATATGCACACACACGTACATACACACACATGTACATAACCATATATATATACATATAACTATATTATAACTGTAGGTATAAAACATATTTGACTTACCTCAGTGTCTCCCAGTGATAGGTTTGGGACCCAGGGTTTCAAGTTACATAGGACAGAGAAATAAATGTCACTTTGCGAGAGTTATAGTGTGGCCAGGTTAAAGTCCTGGGTATGCCTGAATGGGTATGTGATGGTGTTTCTACAAGAGATTAGCATTTAAAGTGTTGGACTCTGAAATAGATCGATCTTGCCTGTGTGGATGAGCACCATCTAATCCAAGGAGTGCCTGGACAGAATAAAATGCAGGGGCAGGGAAGATTGTCCCTTGGATTGGAACTCATACCATCATCTCCTCCAGCTTGAAAGACTTCAGACTCACACCAGCTGCAACTCTGCATCATTGGCGCTGCTGGCTCTCCAGTTCGTAGATTTTTCAGGCTGTTCTACAACCTAACCAGTTTTTCCTATTAGATTCTCCCTGCGCTTCTTTCCCTACCTGCCCACCCCTTCCCCCAACAGCACTCCAGATCCTAATAGGCTTACTTTGCCTAGAACACACTGTTACTGTATCAGCTTTACTCAGAAAAGCATTGAGGACTCTGCTCCCAAGTGCCTTCTGTAGTCTGATCTCAGCCGGAGTTTATATTGGCAGCCTTGTATCTTGTGTCCACCAAGATGAGTCAATCAGCAGTCAAGTGCTCAGGTAAGAACACGGGAGGTGTGACCTGGATCATTTTAGTGTTTGTTTGGAAGTCAGTGGAGCCCTACCAAAGCTTGCTTGAGTTGTGTTGTAATTTCTGGCTAAACTTCTGATGAGTTTCCACCTGGAAGTTCCTATTTGTCTTTTTCAATTGTAAGCATTTTCCACTCATATTTTCTTGCTCGAATATCAAAACAGAAATGAGAATTTGGGATAGAAGTTGTGAACATTCACACACACACACACACACATATCTTATCTGTCAAATAATCTGGTCAAGGACAATGAAGGCAAGACATCAAAGGCAGGGACCTGAGGAAGAAGTACAGAAAAGCGAGGTGCTATACATGCTTAGCTTTCAGGAACACTATTATTTCTAAACAGTAGATCCCCAGTTCTAATCATTTTCTTCTGAATCCATTTGTATTCCTCAGGCATATAGCATCTGGGATGTAATCGTGCTGTGGGATATTCACCTAGGCTACTTCACGCTCTAAATTATTTGCACTTGGAGATGAACGGAGGAGGAAATACCAGGGTGGAGACACAGATATAAGGAGCTTTCAATAACCAGATTTTATCCACAAACGTCAAAACCTGTTCATTGTCCGAACAGGTGATGTCTAATTCCAGCTTACCAGGGTGATAGCCCAGAGGTTGTGGAGGCGCCTGGCCTCCTCTGCAAAAGCAGCCGGATGACACGAGAAGAGGAAATGCCTTGTAAATGATTTGATATATTTGCAGAAATCGCAGAACTTCAGATCAGCCACAAATGTGCTCACCCATCAAAGAGGAATGATCCCCGAGATTACCTCTAGGAAGTTTAAGTGTATGGAGAAAAACAGCTCAGAATATCTAAGAAGTAATGGAATCATGAGTGAACAAGCAGCTTAGTTTCACCACCCATAAATCACGCAAGACTGATCTGGAAGCTGTTTAAAATTCACAGCGGAGGGGACCAGAGTCACTGCAATACATCTTGATTTGGGGGAATGCATTTGATACCGCATCACGAAATTGTACTTATAAAATTAATTGACACTGGCTTGGATATGAACACTGTGGCAGGGATTGATCATTTTCAGGGGATCTGTAAACAAGGCACAGTGATGAATAGTGTGACATCCAGTGAGGGGTAGTTGATTAGTAGGGGTGCCACCGAGACCGGTGTTAAGCCTGATCATATGCAACAATGTTATTAATGGCTTCTAAGAGAAAGTAAAGAGCATGTTAATGAAATTTGCAAATTATACAAACCGGGGTGGTGCTGGAATAAATCCAAAGAGAATGATGGATAGAATTTATTCTGAGAGATATAGACAGGTTCAATATATGGGTAATAAACAGAAAAATGAAATTCATTTTCAAAAAATGCAAAGTAGTATAGATCAAGGGACAAAAAAGAGAAGTTTATTTCTGTGAGGGTACTAAGAACTTAATTTGCTCAGTGTTCCGGTCCCTTTAGCCAGGCAGCAGCACACCTTTCTCTGTTGTTCCGTTGAGTTGTCGCTTTCTTCTGCTTATTGCTGTCCACCTGTGCCATTCTCCCTGAGTGGTCTACCCTCTTTACACCTCTATAAGTTTTTGCAAAGATTGCTCCCTTTTATTTCTATCAGTAAAAATGACACATTCTTTAATATCCATTTTCTTTGCCTCTACAGATCGTGGCTTTCTCTACTGTGTGGCCACATTAGTTAGCAAATGATCATCGCTGGGACTCTTCTTTCACTGAACTCTGACCCTGAGTAGGGAGAAAGGGGACTGGTTAAGTATACAGATTTGGGAATCAAACAGAATGAAGAATGCACATCAAGCCTTAGATCATCCAACTGTGAGTTACATGGCCTTTGTTAATTTTTTTGAGATCTTTCCAACCTCAGTTGTCCTGAAAATAAAATGGGCATTATCAAATGAATTTGATGAGCACTCTCTTCTGCAAGGGTCTGGTGAAGTAGTTTTCGCTTTTCAATAGCATTTGTTTAAGTCTTTTCAATTTGTTCATTTATGAACTCTGAGATCAAGACATGTGCCCTGGTTTTGTATGCTCCTCCTGGGGCCTCACACAGTGAGGCTCTCAGGGGACCCCAGGGCAGCACACCAACAGGGTTCTTTCTGCCACCTTTTGATTGGCTCCTCTTGCTATACAGATTTTGTGTTTTGCATGGAAGTGGAGAAGTGAGAGAATTCAAGTCCACTCTCAATCCCTTTCACAGATGTGAGGGGAATGGGCATGGCACTTCTGCCTTGGGGCTATGCACTGCTTCCAACAGCCAGTAGGTTTCCGATGTCTCTCTTGAAGTCTGGTGACATCATGTCTGCTGTGGTATGGGGATATAGTGGCCAGATGCAGCCTGATGGATCACAGGTGAGAATAAAGACAAACGTCATGTAGCATGGTCACAGGGCCATCTAGTCTGATTTATGAGGAGAAACTTTTGGGGGAACACAGTGCTATCCATGCAATACTTGTAATTACCTGATACATGGCACCCCAAGGAGGGGTCAGGGCCATAACAGTTTATTATACGTGGAATTAATAGTTTGACTAGCAAAGAGAAAGAGGAGCTTGAACTTAGTATTTCTTCAGATTGATGATGCTACTCAATCCCTTTGGGTCTGGTATAGTAATTTGTGGTGTAGGCTTGGCTCTCACATTCATGGACTTTCTAAAACCAGCCGAAGCACTAGGGAGATTTCAGCCAGTCTCTCTCTCTAAGATACGGTATGTGTTGTCTGACACGTAGATATGTGAGAAACTTCCCAGCGTGTGTTCCCACACATTTGCCAGAAATTGGCTATTTATCGGTTGTTTGTTAAGTAATGAACACCTCAGCTGAGGCTGTTTGACAAGCATAGGTCTGTGGTGTCATACAGTTTAACTAATCTACACTAAGTTATGGCCAGGGTGGACTCCAGTTGGGCTCAAGTAGACCCACGTGGGTTCCTGAGACACGCTCTCCTCGCAAGACTAAACAAGATCACAAGACTACAGAAGATCAAATGAAACCATAGAAGCCCATTTAGAAAAGTGGCTTATACCACCTTCACTAATATTTACTGTCCAAAATGTATTACATGGCCAAGTTCAAAATCAAAGAGGCAAGAAGGTGTATTCACTTTATATTATAGATAAAGTGCAAGTCACATGCAAAAAAACAAGTGATTATGCAATGGGAAAAATGAAGAATCATAAAGAGCAGATTAATCCATACAACCAATCTCTAATTTTCATCTATTGTTTATGCTCAGTCAACAGAATTCCTGTCCAGTTTGTCATCTCTGGCCAACTATTCTCACCACGTCTGATCCAGTCTTTGGTTGTGCCTACTTTTTTAGCCTTTCTTTGATGACTCATTTCTCTAGCTAGGTCTGGTGTCCCCTCCTGGCTTGTTTGTACAAGGAGAGACCTAGAACCCAAGGCTCCTTCTGTTACTGCCCATGAGACCTTTATCATTGGGATCTATGATTTCAGACATTCAAGATGCAAGGCAGCTCTCATTTCTTATTGCTCTGTTAAGCCCTGGTTACCCTATAGAGAGGAGGGACGTACTTTGGCAGGAAGTCTCTAGACAATTTTTCATGAGAATCTGGTACTAAAATAATTTTTCTTCCCAAGATAGATATAGGCTAATTTCAATGAAGAATTTTTTTAAAGTGTGATTGTGGAGTCAAAATAGGTCATAGATTGGAGGAAGAGACTAGGTATTTCAGATGCATTGAGTAGTATTTGGAAATTCATAGAGGTTTTGGGAGGCTTCTTAAATTTTTTAACTTCTGATAAGTAAATATGTTTAGCTTTCAGTAGTTGGGAGAAGGAAGGGCATAAGAAGTGGCTATCATGTGGTCAGTGAGGAGGGAAACGTGTTTGGGTCTGGTACTCAGGCAGGCCAGTAGCTCCTTGGGTTTTTTTCAAACTCAGTATCTTTTATTGTCACCCATGGAAGTCATGTACCACTGATCTCCTTTTTGTTTCTGACATACCACACCCTTCTTCTCCTCAAGACCTTTCCAGTACACTCCCCTCTGTCCCTGTCCCATATATCCTTCCCCAACTTTGCCTGGTTGGCTACTTCTTTATCTTTTGTAGATAACTTTTCAATAACCATCAAATCTATGTTTGTTCCTGTCCTTCATTTTGCCAGGCATTGGAAGTGGTTTTATGTCCCATAACTTCTTCTTGGGATCAGAAAGTCAGAAGATGAAGAGGGGTCAGAATTTACATATTTTGTGGGTAGGCCATGAACCTCTGTTGAGAGCTTCTATCAAAAAGACACTTCCCATGACTACAGATTCCTCCTGGTCTTGCTATAGTTGGAATGGGGGGGAAGGTGGTAGGATCCTTAGGAAGTGTGCATATTGGGGATCCTGGGATCATTAAGGGTATTATGGGCTCTTTGTCTCTGTGTGTGTCTATTTTTGTCTGTCTCTCTCTTCCCGTCTCTGTCTCTGTGTCTATCTCCCCATTTCTCCATCTCTGTCTGTCTCTGTTTCTATCTCTTTCTCTCTCTGTATTTGTGTGTGTGTATGTTTCAGATATTTCACTGAAACAGCAGAATGCCCTCTTTCATGTGCCTGTTCCTCTTTTAGGTTGGTAAAGTTTCTTATCTATTTCTAGCTTTTTTCTCACAGACCCAAAACTTGATTCCTTGTTGGAGTCTCTCAATAGTTTTTCCGTGAATGATTTTTCTCTAAGCTTTACTTAGTCACTTTGTTTCAAATTTCCATTTACTTCCTGAAGGACCCTAATTAACACAGTTTATGCCCATTTAAATATGCTGCCTCATTCCCCTTCACTCATTATTCTCTCCCCTGGTGCACGGGCATACAATTATGTAACTTATTTATTTGTTAGCTCATGCCTGTACTTTTGCAGTTGTGAGTTTTGTAAAAAAACAAACAAAGAAAAACGAGGACAAAACTCATTTTATTTATTAAAGAATAGTCTTGACATGGTATTACGTCTGATTCAAAAACATTTACTGTATAGTGTGTAAAGGGAGATGATGGATAACAAGACACTAATGGGATTCCTAGGAAAGAACCAGATTTGGTTGAACAATTGTTGTTTGTGAGGACCATGCCTGTGCCTAAGTCATTTACGGTTCCCTATAGGCACATGTGGCTGATATATCTGAATGTAGATAGAAGGCACACACTTGAGGTTACTTCTCCAGAAGATACTGTACGTAGATGATGACATTAGGATTTGAACACCTGTCTGCCTAACTCCACTTGCTATGCTCTAGATCACCCTGTTGACCTAACTGATTGGTCACTGGGACATTACATAGGCCCTTTTAGACATTCTCAATCCTTTACTTGTTTATACTGTAGAATGGAACCAATAGATGCATTAAGACCCTTAGCCTTCCCCTGGATGACCAGAGCAGATGGATCAGGTTCAGACTAATGCAGCCAGAAGAAACCCGCTCCCTTTATCACTTATTTCCTTAAGTGAGTCGTTGAGTTTGATTGTGGTGGACAGGGTTGCTATTCTCACTTATCAGAGTCTGCCCCTGTGCGCCTGTGTGTATCACAATCTACTCTTAGGTGTATAGAAGGTGTGAAAAAAGGTTAATTCCACACTAAGTGGAACACCTGTGAAAAAATGAAGGCCTTAGGTTTCCAAAGCCCCAGCCTCCCTTTGATTATTGCTGGAACTCACACGGGCAGAGGCTAATCTCTAAATTATACAGGACTTCATGATTAAAATATTTTGCCTCCTTTTGAATAGCTGAGAAAGAAAGAATATGTGTCTTTGGAGGCTCAGTGCAAAATTAAGCGATGGCAGATTCAGAGAGGACTATAATAAATATGCAAAAAGGGACTAAAATAAGCATTTCTAATAGGTCCGCACTATAAGAAGTTTCTATGTGTGAAATTGAAAGACTTCCTAGGGAAAATCTCTGGCCCATTTGCTTTTAAACTCACTTTTTTATGCTCTTTTGTTACAAAAAAATGTTTTAAGCTCCATTATCTTCTTGCAGTGGAACACGATCAAAGAAATGTTCTCCAGGCTATGGAGTTTCCAGCAAGTTGGCCTGCAGAAACCTTTCGCAGAGGGCACGTCCCTCCTGAGCCCCCTGACAGTCCTGGCTTTGGGAGGAAGCATCCTTGTTCTGATTTTTTCCTCCAAAGACCAAGGCTATAGCTGTTCCCAGACATAATCCATCAATGAAAAGAACTCAGAAATATTTATGGAGGCCATCTGGGTTAGGCCTTGCAGGTGAGAGAATGAAGGGTAGCTACAGACTCAAAGGGATTCTTAAGGTAGCTGAGGACACCAGACACACATCTATGGTCATGGGTAGTTTGGGGAATTGAATCAAAGATTAGAATGGAGAATTCCAAAATTGAGAGTGGACTTCCTCAGGGCTGGCAATAACCTCTGGGCATGTGAGGTTAGCATTCCTACTGGTAACCAGGTAATCTAGATTACCAGAAAGGGATGGAGGGAGGAGTGGGTTCCTGAAATAATGGTTATCATTGGCAAAAGTTTGAAGTTGCAGCTGCACCTAAGACAGTTTCTGGTTGGAACGAAGGCAGCAGGCAGCCCGGGAAATGTGTTCAGAGTCCATTAAACTCTGAGAGTACCTTTGCCACTCATAAGACTGTGTCCTTGGTTTTCCTTCAACTCTCAGTTTTCAAATCCCCCAAAACATTAAGAGAATGGTCAGAAGAGATGGGAAGAATGAGAGCAGGCCTTTTTACACCCCAGAATATTTTATCCGTTCTTAAAAAGCTTGGGCAATTTGCACACCTCAGACTTCTTTGCTCAAGATTTATATCAGTGGTGAAATGGCCCCATCAGAGAGGAAAGCTTGTAGACTTTTTTTTTTTTTTACATATTATAGAGGGATTTTTTTGGTAACTCCCATTTCAATAGTTTTGACAGTTTAAGAGGTGTTGTGAATTTATTTAGGGTTTCTTCATCATAGTCCAAACATTAAAGTTTTTATAAAGTGCCTCACACTACTTAAATATAAAAGAAATATAATGGTTATATGAGTTTTGTTGGTGTCCGAGTTTGAGTTACTTAAAAAGAAAAGTTGGTAAACAGACCTGACTGTTGGGCAAATATGTCTTTGTTTCATTTCAGATCTTTTATGAAGTAGGTTTTTTTTTTTGCTCTTGAGCAGCAGATTACATTTACATGGCAACAAAGAATACAAATGAGCCAATATAACCCCTGTATTTTTCATCTCACACACCATGGGCTGAATATTTATAGCTAATGCATTGCTGAAGTTTGCCTATTTTCTTTCTTTTTTCTTTTCCCCTAGCAGCAAAGGAGTGAGAAAATAAAAATTTATTGAGCACCTTCTACCTGCTTTGTGCTCAGGGTTTGCAAGAGCTTTCTTGTCTAGTCTGTAATACTGCACTCAAGGTATTGCTTCCGTTATCTATAAAATGGGATAATAGTGCCTGCGTTTCTAAGACACAGGATGGCTATAGCCAGACAGTGCTTGTGTGCTACACAGCTTAATATCTTCCTCATAGCCCTAATCATTATTATTATTATCATCATTTAAATTCTACTTACTTTACAAGGTTGTTCAATCAGTAAAGGCTAAGATCAAAGGCCCCACAATGGAATATACTATTTGTGATTAAGACAAGGAAATTAGTTTACTTGTTTTGTTTTAA
The DNA here is from genome assembly GCF_014885135.2 of Alexandromys fortis. NCBI lineage: Eukaryota > Metazoa > Chordata > Mammalia > Rodentia > Cricetidae > Alexandromys > Alexandromys fortis. The sequence goes on along the minus strand of NW_026067953.1, from coordinate 3,889,218 downwards.
CCACTTATATGTGGGAAACAGGCTTATAGCTCAAGACTTCTTAGTAAGTTTAGACAGATTTTTAATACATTCAAATTTAATCAAAGTAGAATATCTACCCAAATTCTTGGTTTCTAATAATATTCTCCAATGACAGGACCCAGAACTCTTTGGATAAGTGGCCGATTCTAGGGCTGAGAGGAAGTACACAGAATAGGTCTGGATCATTTTGTTCTACCAAAAGGAGAAATCTAAAAAAAAAATTAAACTAAGCACACCATAATGATGGGGTATGTCAAAGAGCCACAGTAGCCAAGTGGAAGACTTTCCATTGCCAAAGCTGGAAGACTACGAACAACTAGACAGAGAAAAAAGGAATACTGGATTATAACCAAAAGTTTAAAATGATAAATATTTATGAGTACACATTGTCATGAATAAATGATTATTAGATAGGGGAGAAGAGTCAAATGACCAATACAGAGGAATCCATATTTAACTTAGGGCAATTCTAAGTCCTCAAGGAGGTGGACTATAAAGTTCCCACTCTGTGAGTATTGACAAAGCATCATGGCTTCTATCCAAAGAGAACAATACACAAGTGGTGAAAGAAGATGGATTTTGTAGGGGAAACTTGAGAGACATGAGGTCGGCCAGGATTGAAGAAAAACACCTGCAGAGAGACAACTCATCCCGTGCTGTTCCTCCAAGAAACTCCAACCTCTGACTAATCACAAGGAAACCAACAAAGGAGTTCCACCTCAGGGATGGTTTACAAAGTGCTTGGTCAGTACAATCCAAAAGTGTTCAAAGATGACAAGTGAAAGTTTTAGGATATGTCAAAGGAGCATTAAGAGGATGTGATTAAACGCAGCCTGGTAACCTGGACAGGATCGTGGGATGGAAGATATAAAGTAGGTGGTTATTAAGCCTCTTCATAAGGTCTAGATATTATTAGTTGATAGCAAGTTGGTAATATTGCTTCTATATTGTTTACTATAACATGTGAGTCATACTAATCATGCTAATATACAATTTTAGTAACAGAAGGAAACTGGACATAGAGTGTAGAAACAACTTCCCTCAAATTAAACTTGACAAGAGTTTAATCGGGCATAGAAAGACTTGTGGATTGGGGAAATCAGAGCAAATTACAGGGACTCCAGTTTGCAGCATGGTCTGACAAATGCCACGGGCAGAAAAGGGACAGCGATGTATAGGAGAAGGAACTGAGATACAAAGAATGTTATTCAGAAGCTTCCTGTAGCTCCTGAAACTCACATTCTGGAATAGAGCAAGTAAGATCTTGAACCCAGGCTCCTTAGCTTTTCTGAAAAGACTTTGAGATCAATGAAGCCAGAGACATAGGGAACAAGGAAGCAGATAATTAATTACCTTCTTTATAAAAATATGTTTTTATGTTTTGTAAAAAGGAATCATATATAATCATGTCTGTATATTCATGTTTATATATTTAATTCTCAATAACTTGTTGATGGAGTTGTTCTGAAAAGAACAAGTAACCTTGTGGAGATGGGTGCTGTGGTTAAAGCAGGCATCGGCTGAGAAGAGGATGACTTGGGAGTCATCTTAGTAACCTGTGCTGTTGCTGTAATAAATACCTTATTCAACAAAGAGAGGGACGGCAGGAAGGATTTATTTGGCTCACAGTTAGAGGGTACAGTTCATCACGCTGGGAACATGAAGGCAGTAGGAATTTGAAGCAGCTGGTCATATTGTAAGAAAACAGCAATGAAAACATGCTTGCCTCCAAATCGCCTCCCCCTTTTTATTCAGTCCAGGACTTCAGTTCAGGATATGATGTTGCAATGATCAGGATGGGTCTTCCAGCTCAATTAACACAAATATGATAATTCCCACAGAAGCATTTAGATGCTAAGTACTCTAATTCTCAGTTCTCCCCAAAGACTTGTTCCTGGGTGGTTCTTCATCCTGTCATGTTGATAATCAACACAAACCACTAACCATTAAATTACCTATCATTTATCTTAATAGACACCAGGGAAGAATGCTCGCCTTGAAAAAGGAAAGAAAGGATGCATGTATGAGGTAGATCTCATTAGAGAGAAACATTGTTGAATGGGGACAAGAAGTGAGATAAGAAAAGTCATACAGAAGTGTAAGGAGTATACATATGAAAAATGAATGACATTAAGCGTAAGTATCAGAGAGGAAGGCATAATTATGGAGGATAGTGAGCTTATTTGTAGGTGAGTTGAAAATTGAGATATTGTTGTGACACCTAGATTGGGTAATCTCCTGACATATGAAGCTCACACTGGGTCTTGGGGTCAAAACTGGAAATACAGGATATGGGTAATAATTTGGGAGGGTTGTAGAGATGCTAAGGTTAAACAAATAGGAAAAAAAAGAACAAACACCAAGATACAAACATATTGGGATGCTCAAGGTCAGGGCTAGATATCCAGAAGCATGGATTTCATACCCAAGCTCTATCCCCCTCTATAAAACAAAATTGAGCCATGTTCCTCTACTTAACCTGCTTCAATGGTAAGCAGTTTTTATTTTAGGGCACTTGTGAGTGAAGTGAGGCACCAGAGACATTTCATCATAAAAGCAAAACAAAGGAACGAGAGCCATGCCAAGAAAATCTGAAGTATATTTTTTCTAAACAACCCTATTTCTCTCAAGGTCCATTGGATGTAGTAATGCACTATTCTACCATCTCTTCTTTCCGCACGGGGTTCTGCATATGTTGATGCTAGAACCTTGTATATTCCTTGTAATTATTTTAAACAGCCCTTCATTCCATCCTGTATCTCAGCACTAATTTACTTGTGTGGAATAGAATGTGTAAACAAAATGTGCATCTCTGAGAACTAATTATTTTCCTAAGGAAATTTCCTAGCGTGGGAATGCCTTTGAAAAACAAAGCCAGGGTTCCATGTGTATGGATGGGGTAGGTTCAGACTCTTTAGAGAACTGGAAGCTGATGAGCCCAGGAGACCACAGGGGACGGATCTCTCTTTTCCAGTACTGCAAATTCACTGATAACGTCAACTTTCTAAAACCCTCGAATAATTATTTTCTGATAACTCACAGTTCCCACTCATGACTTCCTTTACCCAGCCCCACATATTATACCCAATTAGCCACATTTCAAGTTTCTAGAGCTGCGATTGATAATTAGCCATTACTGTAATATGTGCCAACCCCAAAGGGAGTTGATTGCCAAAAATAAGCAAAATAAGCAGAGCCGACAGAATTGCTGACAAACCAGAGGCAAGTGGGATGGGTAATGTTTTTGCCTGTTGCCCTTGTCGTCAGTGAAGCATGTACCAAGTTGCTGGAGGAGGGCTTTAATGCAAAAACTCTTTTTATTCCTCTAAAACACACTAGATTAGAGAAAACAGTGAAGGGGGCCTTGAAAGCTGAAGTGCCTCTACGGTGCTGCTGTCCTTATGTGAGTGCTCTCCTCATGGTCTTCTTACCTTTGCTGAGTCCAGATGACACCGGCTCTAGAAATTATGGGTACTGTAAGCAGGACAGGCTTGCCTGAAACTTTGTGTAATTCAGTGGTTCGATCTATCCCTTCTGCGCAACTATTTAATATGCATGCGGGGGACAGAAACGAGACTGGGTTTCAGGTGTTTGGGAGATTTGGTGGTTAAGTGATAGCTGTGACTTTCTGAGATTAATTTCTTTGGGTACTTACTCGGCTTGGTCAGGAGATGCCCAGATATTTGACTTAATAATGTTTCATTGTGCCTGGGAAGGCAGTTCTTCGGAAGGTTAACATTTGGATCTGGAGATCTGTGAAGCCAACCAGCTGCCCACCCTTTCCCCTCAGAGAGTTTTGTTCAATTAGTTGGTGGTTTTCCTTCTCCCAAGTACTCTCGATGATGATCAATCTCAGTTGCCGACTTGGTGGGGTTTAGAATCACCATGGAAACACCTGCGTTCATGTCTGTGAGGCATTTTGTAAATCAGGTTATTGACATAAAAGGACCAACCATAAATGTGGGTGGCACCATTCAGAGGGTTGGGGTCTTAGACTGAATAAAAAGGGGGACGAGAACTAACTGGACAGCGGCATCCGTATCTTCATTCTGACTGACTGCAGATTCTGTGTGATTGAGGCGCCTCTCACCATGACTTCCCTACCATCATGGACCAAGTCTTTGAACTCTGAGCCAGATTGAGCCATTTCTTTCTCAAGTTGATGTTGTCATGGCAAGAAGATAAGTAAGTAATAGCTCCTGCTTGACTGTAGGCTGTGGCAAGTGTGTGGCTTGTCTCTTATAGTTTGTTTTTCTGTCATAGAATATTAAGAGAAACATTGGCTTTTCTCGCATCTTAAAGTTACTGTATGATAATCATCCTATTGCTTTGTTCTCTGGAGAACCTCCATCCACTCCAGATGTTTTCAATGTTGTAGGACAGTTGTAAAAAAGTCTGTGAATTAGGTTACTTGAACGATAGTTGTTGAAGCTCTATGTTCAAGATCAAGTTGGTGGGTGGGTTAGGACATCTGAAGACAAAAAGGGAAGGCTGTTTTTGACCTGCTTTTTCTTTCACCTAAGGCTTACCCATTTGCATGCTGTGTTTCACCCTTTCTCCTCCATACATAACTAGTTCCCAGTTTCCTGGTTTTGTAAAGATACAGATTATGCTGGGTTTGGGTCACTGCTGTGACCTCATCTTAGTCACATCTTTGAAGGACCTGTCTTGAAACCCAGAGACATTCTGAAGTTTGGGGAACTTAGGACTTCATCATAAGCATTTAGGATGGAGGCAGAGACAAGTATCTGCAAAGACCATTCCATGACATTAATAGAGTCAGGCCTTGGTACTAAATAACCGTGAGGCCTCAACCCTACATAAAAATACTACAGCAACTAAGGAATCTTGAGAGTGGAAGAAATTGACTTCTCAGGGAAGAACACACTGATTGGTTATCCGATGCAAGTGGTCAGCCCTGAAAATGTAAGTACTTAGGAAAGAAAAGGTCGTACTTAGGAGTATATTTGTATGTATATGTGTGTATGTATATATATATATATATGTATATATATATACATATAATACATATAATAACAATTAATTAGAAAAAGAGACCATGAATTTGGGAAAAAAAAGCCATTGGAGGTAGGAAAAGTAAAGGAGATATGTTGTAATTATAATTTCAGAAAGAGCAAAAACAGAAGTAAATGCTGGAAATGACCTACATAGGAAAAAAAAAAGAAGAGACATTTTTGTCAGTGGTATTATGAGGCCAAATGCCCTTTTCTTTAAAAGTATCTTCTGTTGTCCTTAATGGAAACAGTTGAAAGGATAAAGGTGGTTGACTGACTCTAGAGACACCGAATGTGGAGAGGGGATGTAGAAAACCGTCTTTGGATTTCTAAATGGTAAGTAGAGAAATTGCAGTAGATTGCCTGGGGGCATCTCAGTTTAAAAGTACAGGCTTTTAACCGTGTAGTTTCTCTGTGAACTTCCTGTCATAAGATTCTTCTTAAGTGGGACATATGCATTAACCTCCTGTCTGAGTTAGGGCTCCTTGATCAAAGGCGGCAGGAAGCAGAATCATTCCCCTTATGGAAAGGGGGGACTTTAGCAGCAGGAATCTTGGTGTTTTGCAGCAGAACTGAATGAGTGGGCGACATATAAGGCTGAGAGGCAGCTGAGGTCAGAAATGACAAGGAACAGGTATTCAAATGTCATCCGTGTCTCCACCTTTGCTTCTTACAGCGATCGACTTCATCCCTTATTCTTTCCCTTTCCTTTGCCTCTACCTTCCTCTCTCTCCTTGAAGTCAGAATATAGCCACAAATATTTCTAAAGCCTATATTATCTCAGGGTTTTATCTATGTAGAAAGCCATAGTCTCACTCTAAAATACAATAAACTGGTTTGCTCAGATTGGCCTGCAATGATATTTGCTTAGGTCTGTCTCCAGAACAATTCATGTCTAGGGTCAGGGCCTTTATTTATTTATTTTTTTTAGAGATGGCTGCTCATAATAGACTTGGAGCAATGATACTGTCATACTAAAGGACACAGGCAGGCAAGACCAATGGTGTTCTACTGCTTGTCTTGTTTCAGGAACTCTTGTGTCTTTTAGAAGAATGACTATATTATCTAAGTCTACATGTACAACTAGATTGCCCATGTCTTCACTTAGGGACCACTGGGCTTTTGGTTGAAGAATTCGAGCAATAAGCATTGGATTTCTATTAATTAATCACTGTTCTGGAGTCATTATGATGAATAATCAAGACAACTGCCAAGTTTCAACTTCTCTGAAAATGAACTAAATGACCACAAAACACTGTAGAAATAAAATATTCAAGGGACTTTTAAAAAGCCAACCTACATTCAATGTTTTAATAAATAAATTCTGTTGTCTGTTGGGGGAATGATCCAATAGGAAGTTATGTGTTTTACCCAGTGTAGGGCAGGTCTGACAATGAAATGAAGCTTCTCTCAAAATTATGATGGGAGAGCAGTCAGTCATTTCCCATATCAGATTGCTCACAAGGTAAGAGGAAAAGTTTGCTCAAACGTTCTCATTTTTTTCCCATTTTTTTTTCATCGAAGAATTGTTCTGGAGGAGGGTCCCAGATGTTTCCATTCAAAAGGTCTCAGTTTCAATAGTGGAGGTGCACAGGAGGCCTGGCACACACGGGAGAAAGCAGATAAATCTCGTTTGGAGCAGCACAGTACAGCGTGGAGCATCAAGCCTTGGTCTGAGTGTAGTTTACATCTCCACGCCAGTGTGGAGTCCTCTTCAGTGCCCTTTCACTAATTCCCCATCAGAGAAACAACTGCTACTTATGACCAATTGCCGCTTGGTGGAAGAGGCTGAATAATCACTATTCTCCAAAACTGTTGCTTCCAAGTCTTTATTTTCTTGTTCTTGTAAGTGCCAATCAACTTAGGACTCCACCTATAAGGATCCAGGCTGCAATAATGATCATGAGAGCATTTAACCTTTATCTAGCATTGAATCAGGTAAATGGAAATTAAGTTTTACATTGTAAAAAGAGAAGGATGTGGGATAATAACAGAAAGGCAAAAGGAAGCAGTCTTTGTAGCATTTAGTAGGCCAGTCACCCTAGAAGCAGAAGGCCCATGGAAGTCTTGACTAACAGAACAAAAGTTCACTCTCTGGCTTTGGCTTCATGTCATTATCACAATAGCACCTGCAAGCCCTTCTGTTCTCTTCTGGCTCATCTGCTGGGCCGACCTTACCAGGTTACCCTCCACATTGGCTTAAAGACCCACATGGCTTGGGATGCCAGCTGGGCCAGCCACTACTTGGAACACACATCTGAACCTGCATTATGCACAAACAGGAGGTTTCATTTTTTTATGAGAAAGGTTGAAAGACACTATTTCTGCATGAATTAATATAACCAAGATATAAGTCCGCTAAGAAGTATTTTTACTTTGGAAAAAATATCTTAGACAATACTGAAACTATACCATATAGAAACTCATGGACTAACAATCCATGTTATGTTCTCATAGACACATTATAAATTGAAAATTTTACCAATCCAAAATAAACCTAATACACTCAAAGCTTCTGGACAAGAAAACTTAGCAACACTCTGGGGTAAGGTGTTGGTGGTTCCCTCTTGAGATCATGGTACTGACTGATAGCCACAGCTCTCTGCTGCGGTCTGGCCCCATGAGAGCACCGTGCTGTACAACGCTCAGCTAGGAAAAGATTGAAAGTTAATGTTGAAGCATAATTTCTGTATCATACAGTTCAAAAATCGTAAGCTAAACCATCACAAATCATTGGTCATGCAGATGAGCCTCCTAGAAATAACCAAGGAATTTGTAGCCACATTTATCTAAAAATATCAAGTCTTGGCTTGGTGGGAGAATCAAGGGGGCATGATGAGCCTGGAGCCCAAAGCCAGTGGTCTCAAGAGGGAGAGCATTAAGTGTATCATAGGATCCAAAGACATTGGCTACCTACAGAATCGCTGTTACCAAGTGCTGCCAGCATAGTGCCTTGGTGTTTTGAAGAGACAAGGAGACATCTGGCGGGGAGCACTCACTGGAGAAGGGCACATCTGTTTTTAAGGCCCATTCTATTCTCATAATGGACACACGGTCTTGGCAGGTTAGTGAGTTTCTGGCTGCCTGTTTTCTCACACAATGGAGATATGGGGGTTTTAATCTTTGAAAGATATATCAGAATGCCTAGCACACAGAGAGCACCCCCCAAAGTTCATCATCATATTATCGTTGTATTATTATCTACCATATTGATAACCTTCTTTCATCTTAGTTCCATATAGCAAAGTCCTTTAAATTTCCAGTTGTACAATATGCTCTGCATTGCTCTGAAGTAGGCTTGCTTTCTACATTTTCAAATGTGAGAATTATGTAGCAGTTTTAAGTGAAATGAAATGTACAATGGCAGCGGTTAGACTGGCTTGCATGGCTTCCTTGGTTTGTTCTTTTGTCCCATGGTTCTCACTTTCCATTTTTTTTTTTGTATATTTTCCCGAGTATAAGTTTGCTACTTAAGCATCACCATTGTCTTCTTATTTGGAATTTGAAATATCTGCTGTTACCAGTAAGTCAAGTCTTTTATACATATGAAAAGATGTGAGGAGACATTGAATTCCAACAAGAATAAGGAGAAAAAAAATGAGCAGGGTGTGACAGCTCCTAGACAGTGTTCACTTACGTTTCAGGAGTTCCTGCTCTTGCTAGTCTCCCTTCCATTCGAAGGACTGGTTTTGTAATTTTTGCATCAGTTTTAAATTGGGTGTTTATTTTACCATATTTTCCAGAGATTTTTCTTTTCTTTTTTTTTCCAGCTTTAATGTTAAATGCCCATGTGAAGTGGTTTTTTTTTTTTTTGTTTTTGTTTTTTCTTTTTTTGATATAGGATTTTGCTGTAGCTTTAGAGCCTGTCCTGGAACTAGCTATTGTAGACCAGGCTGGCCTCAAAGTCATGGAGATTCGCCTGTCTCTGCCTCCCGAGTGCTGGGATTAAAGATATGAGCCACCACTACCTGGCCCATGTGCAGTGTTTTGAGGATATTTATCATGATTTATAATTTCTAAGGTTCTCAAGTATGTTGTTTTAGAGAATGATCACATACTATATCTTCAAATATATCACCTGCTCTGTTCTTGTTCTATTTCTTCTGAAATTAAAATTATGTGTTTACATATTTTCCTACAGTTCTTAAACATTACATCTTAAGTATTCCTTTCTCATTTTTCCTTTGCCTTTTGATTTTTAAAATATCTATTGACTTTTTCAAGCTTACAATCTGTTTCTCTGTTTTCTATAATTCACTGATAAGTTCATGCAAGCATTGCTCATTGCTGATGTATGAGACAAATGAATTGCTCAATGCCTCACCAAGGTATAAGGATAAAAGACAATAACAAAAAAAGCCAAATGAAGCAGTCATTATAGCACTTAGTAGATCAATCATTCCAGAAGCAAAAGGCCCATGGAAAGTCCCAATCCATAGTACTTGCTTAGGAGTTGTGTCTTTGAGATGCAATTAAGTTAGTAGTTTTAAGATTACATCATCGTGAGTAGAGGATGGGCCCTTAATTTGATAGCCAGTACTGTTATAATGAGAGAAGAAGACACAAGGAGACACAGAGACCACTGTGGGAAGGTGGGACAGAGACTGGAGACTGCATTCCAAAGCCAAGGACTCTCACCAGCTCCCTACATCTCTGAAAGGGGGCATGTGATGGGTTTTTCCCTTCTAGGCCCCAGGAGAAGTCAACTGCCCAGTTCTTGATTTCAGGTTTCATGTCTCCAAGAACAAATTTAAGAATAAATTTCGATCATATTATGCCGCCACATACACAATATTTTTGATCCTAGTTTATGTATCATCACCTCTGAGTTTGCATATTCTCGTCACTGTTGCCCATCCTGTTTTCAAGTGCTTGCTTTTTTTCTGTTAGAGACCTTCACATATTTTTCGCAGTGGGTTTCAATTCCCTGAATGACAGTTCCAACATCTGCCTCGTGTCTGAATCTGGCTCTGATGCTAGCTTGTCTCTTCAGGCCCTCTTTCCCTTTGATTTTTTAACATGCTTTGTGATGTTTTTGTTGAAAGACAAAAAAAAAAAAAATTGAGCCATGGGATCTGATCGAGATGGATGTTAAAGAGAGATTCCCACAGTTTGACAAGGAATTAGGTTGTATTTAATGTTTTCAGTAAGTGAAGTGACAGTGGTTTCAAAGTCTTTTGTGTCCTTGTTTTTCTCTCCCAAGTGGGTTCAGAGCTTACCTCAGGTCCCTTCCTCAGGAAGAGCTTGTGTCTTATAACATCTTTGGTTTTATTTTAATCTGTATTGAGTCTTTAAGATCTGGTGACAAGGTGTAAAGGAGGGGACACAGTCTTTGATTTGGGGAATTAAATCTGTTTTAAGGGGACCTTTTTTTTTTTACAGATATAATCTTTATAGTGTTTCTTATCTTTGCTCACTACAGAGATGAGATAAGATAGACAGAGGAAACATTCAGAGAAAGTGCTCTTCTTTTAAGTGGACTAGCCTGTGGTAAAGTCTTCCTTCTTGCTTCTGTTACAAAGGGTAAGAAAAATGCTTTGTTTTCCTCTCTCACTGCCAGAACCACCAGAGATGTGTTTTGACTCTTCACTGTGGAAATATTAAGAGGCTCCATAAGGTTAAACTTAAGAAGGTATGAAACACCGTTAAGGCTGTGGGGTTTAAGAGCTTGTTCCTCAGACTAGTATCCTCAGCCCCATTAAGTCATCAGCATAACCATGTAAGTGGCCTTATCATTTTAAGACTTTTGTGTCTAAAATTCTTGAATATTGTACATAAAATAAACATAAGATTCCACAAGAAGTCAGACTAGTCAAGACTCACTTTTACTTCTTCAATGTCAGATTTTGAATGGGTGAGAAGCCAGTTAGCCAGCAACATAAAGAGAAATAGTAGGAAATGAACACAGTTTACTGTCGGGAGGGTCTGAATGAAGATGGCTCCCAAGGGGAGTGTTACTATTAGGAGGTGTTGCCTTGTGGGAGTAGGTGTTGTCTTGTTGGAAGAAGTGTGTCACTGCGGAGGTAGTCTTTGTGGTTTCATACATGCTAAAGCCATGCCTAGTGTCTCAGACCACTCCCTGTTGCTTGCAAGATGTAGGACTCTCCGCTACTTTTCCAGTATCATGTATAACTGCATGCCATCATTCCCCACCATGACGATAATTGACTGAATATCTGAACTGTAAATCAGCCATCCCAATTAAATGTTTTCTTTTATATGAGTTGCTGTGGTCATGGTGTCTCTTCACAACAATAGAACACTGACTAAAACACTGTATGTAGCCAAACAAAAACTAGAAAACATGACATTCAAGCAAAATGGGAAGTTGTGGCTAATATCTGCTTGCCCTACTGCAACGAGAGAAAACCAAGGACCCACTGTAGTTAACAGCTAGCACTGTAAGCATTTTGTTTGTATAGGTGCTGACAGATCAAGGAATACTCTCGTAGTGGGGTTAGAGAAAACCAAACAGGGAGCCTGGACTTTTCCTACCATCTTTTGAAAAATGAACTTCCTCCCCAACGTGTCAAGGAAGCCACATGACGAGCAGAACGTGACAAATGAGCCTGTTCCCTCACACTGGAATCTGATCAGCTGAGCCTCCTTGTAGTTGGAGAGCCCACTCTGCACAGCAGCATGAAGTGCCCTTCATTGTGTGACACACAGGAGCGGGGCAAGTGGGAAGACTTAACTTTTGCCCCCACTTGGCAGCAAAAAGCCGCTCCTTCTTGATTCCTGTTCGTCTCTTTCCCTAGAATAGGAAATAAATGTTATCAAGGAGAAATTGTGTATTTAAAAAAAATATACAAGCTAGAACTAGAATGTGAAATGTCGTGTTTGGGGATGGAGAGATTTCTCAGTCCTTAAGAGCACTTACTGCTCTTCTAGAGTACCCATTGTTGTCTGGTTCACATCTACCTATAACTCCAGAGGATCCGGTGCCTTCTTCTGTCCTCTGAGGGCACACGCACACATGTGGAATACACTCACATTTACATAAATAAAGCAATTAAAATGTTGTGCTTATTCACTCAAGCTTGTACCAAGCAGACTTAAGACAATTAAATCTGAAGGAGTCCTTAACTTTTTAATTTGGAGGTAGCAATGACTAATGCCAGTAAACAGTTGGTCTAACACCTTTTTATTTTAAAATGCTAATTAGCTCCTATTAATTATACCAAATAAGGGGTTTCATTATGACATTTTCATATATGTAGGTAATGTAGCTCACTGACACCTTTATCTCATATTTTAATACGGTAGGGGAAATGTAATTAAGTGCTAGCTGTTTACTTAACAGCAGGAGCTTTGAAAGGTCACCTTCCCACATGTGCAATTTAGGGTCACTACTTAATGGGGAGGTGAAGCAGAATAGGGATTTTTGTTGCTTTGTGTGCAACTTTAAGCCCCCATGTGCCTTCACCATAAGCTGAGCTGGCGAGAGGGTGGATATGAAATAATACATGAAAAAGCAGACATGAATAATTAGGACAGAAAAACACATGAATATTTAGAGCACGAATGGCAAATAAGTGTAGCTTACTCTGGGCATACGCAAGGTCGAGAGAGGGAAAGAGAATAATTATTGTGGAGAATGCTCGTTCCACCCAACACTGGTATGGAAGCCAGAGTGTAAAAAGCAAACAGAATGGATCTGCCATGGCTGAAGGTGGAAATACGAGGCCCGGAACTTATTCCCTCACCCTTTCCAGTCTACCCCCATGACAGGAAAATTCCTCACCCTGCACTCTGAAAACCATTTATCTAGAGGGGCTCTCATTTTACAAATGAGGGGAACTGATAGGGAATCCGCTGTCAGAAACAGCTTATACCATGGTATCGTGTGTCCTTCCCGACCTATCAGTGATAAATAGAATGACATTTATTCTGTGTATTGTCAGCCTTCTAGGCATAACTAACCAACTCCAGATGTGGCTCTGGAATTCTTCTCAATGCAGTAATAAGCTGTGAACAATGGATTGGAGATGACATGGAAGCTGCACTTTATTGGCCATTTGTGTTCTAAATATGCACGTGTTTTTCACTTCTAAATATTCACATATAGAGTCTGGGTGAACAGAAAACCCTCCGGAGAGGTGTAGCGTTAAAGTTTGCACCTAAAGGAGAAGCAGGGGATTTTTGTGAGGTGTCATCATGTTGTAGTCTAGTAGGTTAGTGTGCTGATGTTTCTAAATGATATAATTCAAAATCTGAGGAAACAAGACTAGATGTGAGAGAATGAGAAGAGGGGAGGGGAGAGAGGGACAGAGAGAGGAAGAGAGGAGTTACTGGCTGCCCTTCCTGGGCTTCCATATATCAGCACAGTTTGGCAGATAAATCAGTGAAAGCCTAAAATCCTGCATAGAAAATGGCCCAGGATGTTCCAAACTCAGATTCATAAACCAGACTACAAGCTTGTGGAATTGCAGATATATGATGCTTTTTAACTCTTGCATCATTCTTAAGCCTTCCCCAAATCCACACAACTGAATTTGTAATGAGACATCAGTTGATGGGCAGGGGATGGGTTTTGGTAGAGGCTTCAGTTTGGCAGTTGGCAGGTTTATAGGACCTCTCCTGTGCTCATTTTGCCTTGGCCAGATCTGGAAGTATCTTCATGTAGTATTGCTTTTCACTCTCCTGGGTACCAGAGTCTATCTATCTTAGCATCGTTCTTCCTTCTACAATTGCCAAGATCACAAACTCTTTTTTCACTAGCAATTCAGGTCTGGAGAAACTCTCCTGTCTAGTTACTTTTGTGTGTTTCTGGAGCCCCTGCAGCCGGATCATTTGTTTGGGTAGGGTTGAACAATCCATCTTGTGTTGCCTTGACTGCGCTCCCTCTAAAAGGTGGCTTGATCTCTGTATCCGGGGAGGGGTAATTCATTGTTCCTCTGCTTTTGGCTCTCAGCCTTTCATGTTGCCCTATTCTCTTTTCTCTGTAAAAAATAACCAGGAGTCAGCTGTGATCGGCTGACATGTTCACTCTCCCTCCTCAGAAGCCCACATGTGCCTCGGTGCCACCTTTCGTTCCAGCTGAGCAGAGACTGAATCTGACAGTGACTGGAGGGTGTCGCTGCCCTGATTGTTCTTGGAATTCCTGAACACTCCCAGCCCCCTCTCAAAAATAAGAAGGCTGCTCCAGTCTGAGCAGAGAAGCCCATTTAAAGCCAGAGATATCTTGGACACTTGTCTCAGGGAACTGTGTATATATAGCACGCACATACACATGCACGCACACACGTGCACACACACAGAAACAGGTGTATGTGTTTAAAGGTGTTATTATGCAATCATGGAGTTCAGAGTATGAACACTAGCTGACATTAGAGAGAGAATAGGAAAGAAGAGGTTTGGTTTGCCACAGGAGGCTTCCTCTGGGTGGGAGACAGAAGATTCATCTGGAGGGGACGCTGCTGCTTCCTTTGGGATCTTGCTACCCCCACTTTTGCTGTTGGAAACACCACATGCATTTGTTTGGTAAATGCACTACATCAGGTGCTGTTCTGGTCCTGTGGCTATTCAGATGAGCAGGAAGGGACTTTTGCCTTTTTATGCATTAGTGTAATGAAGGAGATAAGTTAAATGATTATTATAGTAATAATAGCCGGTACATTGACCTAACATGAATTGTGGAAATGCATTTAGGACCAAACTCTTCCTTTTCTCCTGCACTCATTTGTACCTACTCTATGGGGCTCTCCCCCCCCCCAATCTTTGGATGAAATCCAGGAAAATTCTCATGGGTTTTGGTTATAATTAAAAGGTCTCTCATTGCTTTCAGCCAGAGAAACAACCTTAATTATTTTAACTCCTAAACTATAATAGAAAGAAAACCCAGCTTTACTTCAGTTTCATTTTTTTCTATTTGTTACATATTAGTTGGTTTTATATAATGCATAATACATGTTTGTGGTACAAACTGCTTCATGGAGTTAAGCATTTTTATTTCCTCAAACATTTGCTATTTGTTCATGTTGAAAACTCACCATCTTTTCTTATAACCTTTGAAATGTACACTCTATAATTCTTGGCTACACTTAATGTACCAAGTGCTGCTGGTAACCTTCTAACATTACCCCTACCCATCCGTTCCAGTCCCGCACTGTCCCCTGCCTCTGGTAACTGCCACTCTCTGTTCTACTTTCAATGTCTTGGAGATGATTGCTTGAGGTTCCACTTGAGAGTCAGACCATGCATAGTTTGTTCTGAGGCTCCCTCCTCTTGGCTGCCCCCTGCTGTAAGGGGAAGGGGAGCATGTAGGGCTTGATGGTCAAAGAACAAAACAGGGTTAGCTCCTTTTCTGACTCCAAGAAGTCAGTCACTCTAACACATACCGGAAGTAGATCGCTTATAAAGAAGAAAGCTCATTTTGACTTAGCGATGGAGGCTTCACTCCACCGTCAGTTTATGTGCCTGCTGGCTTTGGGCCTGTGGCAAAGCCATGTGTCACAGAAATGGTGGATGGCAGAGTAAAACCCTCAGAGGCAGGAAACAAAAGAGAGGAAGGAGAGGCTAGATCCCAGGAAAACTTTTCAAGGACATGATTTCAATGACTCTATGACCTCCCATTAGACCTCACTGCTACCACTGCCAAATAGTGTTGTGTCAGGGTCAAGTCACTAACTTACAGTTTGCTCGGAAAGACATTCAATCCAAATAATTATACCAGCACCACATTTTATTCCTTTGTCTAAACAGGTCAGGTGTCCACGACTCCTCTGAAGGAGGATTTAAGGCTGAGAGAAGATTTATGGCTCTTATATATCTTGGAAGATACAATAATGTCTTCCCTATATGTCTTGAGCCTACTTCCTGGAACTACTTAGTAGACCATGTTGCATGGTAAAGGATAATTAAGATTATGGACTAACTTGAGATTGCCAATCAGCTAACTTTGAGATGGTAATTTTATCCTGGATTACTCTTGTGGGCTAAATGTAATCCCAAAAGTCCTTATATGCTGAGAACAGAGGCAGTAGTGTCAGGGTGATTGACATGAGAAAAACTCAGCGGGCCATTGTTGACTTTGAAGAGGGAAGAGGATCATGGGCTAAGATAGCCCTGAGATGCTGGAACAGCTTCTCGAAAGGGAAAACAGCCTTACTGATACCTCCATGTTAGCTCATTGAAACTCACCACAGACTTCTGACCTCCAGAAAAGTAAAATAATGTATCTGTGCTGCTTTGAGTCACTACGTTTGTGATGCGTTGTTATGGCAGCAATACAGACTCAGATACTGATTAATCCTGGCTTAAGTTCGCCTTGCGTTCCTTGGGTTTGGCAGTGTACAGCTGTTTCTTCCCCTCCTAGAGTTGTTCTTCCCTTTCTTTCTCTGCTCTCCCAAATATTTTTTTTCATATTATACCCACGAATCCTCCCAACCTATGTAGAGAGTCATTCTTTCTGAGTCCTTGACATAAGAGAATATACGTCTGTTGTAAGTCAGTATTTGTGGGTCTTCCCTCAGCTCGTAGGCATTTCTAACTTTTGCCTGAAGTCTTCCTTTATGATGACCCCCTGATCTTCTCAGCTCTTCTTACATGTGGTCTGTACATACGCAACAAAAACCACTGATCCCCTTGGTCCAAACAAACCCAGGGATGCAGGCTAATCTGTTCTTGTGCCTCCCTGACAACCCCAGCAGACAACAGGCTGTGTCTTTCCTGTTTCTGGGCCATAAACCACACACTTGCTACTCCAGATGGTCATGGTGAAGCTTTTCCCACAGTTTGAGGTGAGCGAGTGACATGTTTTCCTTGGGAAAGCAAATCATAACCCTTTCCACCCTCACTGTGGTGAGGAACAAGGAGTCCCAGTGCCCATTTATACTTGCTTGACATTTCGTACTTGGTAGCCTCAAATATGGACACAGTCAGCCTTTGAATGTTCCCACACACACAGACACCACAGACACACACACACACACACACACACCAAAGTGAAAATGGTAGAATAAAAGGAATAGCATATATAACACCTGCCCTATGTCAAGCACTCTCAAGATTTAACTTGTTTAGAACTCCTCTCAGCCCTGTGGGTAGGCAATACTATGCCAGTTAAGGAAAAAGAGGCACAAAAGACCCTGCAGTTAGTAAAGGAAGGAACCAGAAAGATTAAAGCTTATTGTTCCTCCACGCATGCATTTCTGTCCCTTTTCTTCCCTTCCCAGCCCCTTTTTTCCTCCAAGTCCTTATCCACAGTACCAGCTTCTCCATATATGCTTCCCTGATGACTGAGACACTGACTGTCTTCCCCTGCACATCTGGACAGTTTGCTAATTGCTTTGTCTATATTAGTCTGGCCGTCTAACTTCAAATAAAACCAGAAATAAGATTTAAAACATTTCCTGATTTAAAACATTTCCTGAAAAACAAGTTATGTTCCATTGCCCTCATCTATCTGAACTCAGATGGACCAAAGAAGAGCTTCTTCTGTCCACAAACCCAGACCCACTGGGGAGGTCTCATTCTGATCCAACTCTACGGTTGTTATGCTGCTATAGAGAATACTTAGCTGAGTCCCTGGATGGCTGTGTGCAGGTGAGCATGACTTTATTGTTTTCCCCAAGACAAACTCATAGTTTTCCTGCAAGAAATGGTTTGTAACAAGGAACTGTTCAATTCTCCAAATCAGCTGAGGCAAAAAGAGTGCTTGGAAATTTGAAATAGAGTCCTGTTGTTCAGGCGTCTGCTGACACCAATGGCCTCCCGTGATTTGAGTGGGAATCATTTCCTACAAGTTAGACACACTGTTGGGGAGGACACCCACACAGTTTGGGCCTTTCACAGAGTGTAGGAAATTAGATCCTTTTTGTCTGGCATAGGCTTCCCCTGGGAAGCAAGGCCTGGTTTCTGGAGAATGTTGCTTTGCCAGAGTCTTTTAAATTTCTTTTCTTATTTTACATACTGCTGGTTCCTCTTCCCATGGCTTCAGAGACTGGAAGCCATAAGAGAGCATGCTTTTCTCAAAATAAACTCATGCCTCCATTTCCCCACCTCTGCTTTTGCGATAACAGGGGTAGGTCCTCCTGTCTCCTACTCATATTTTCCATCTGCAGCCTGCGTTCCATATGATCTCACCTTACTGGACTCTGAAGCCAAGGTTGGCTTCTTTCTCGTTCATCCATTTGCCCCCCCTTCTCCCTAAAGTAAACCCTTCCACTGGGCTGTGTAGACAACTAACCTCCCACCACTTGGAAACAAAACCAAGCAGAAAAAGAATGCACAAGCTGTAAAGTGGCAGACGCAACAGTCCTTCCCCAGCCCCACAGCCTCTGCAAGTCAGCACTCCGTCCCTCCTCCAGCATGGTCTGGCTCCTGTCCTTAGTCCTCATGTTCTTGGCTCCATCTTTAGCCCTCCTCAGTGATATTTGGTCCAGATGATGCCTCATCTTCATCTTCCCTGACTTCTCAGTACTGCCTGTATCTCTACATCCTTGCTGTCTGCATTCTCTTCTCTTTAATATTGGGTCCAGGATCCCAATTTTCCTTCTGCATCTGGCACTCCATGTCTTTTATAGAAGAATCCATCTTCTATACACAGACAATGATGCCTCTCAGAGATTTGCTTAGTATTTTTTGTTTTCTACCTTTCCCTCTCTCCCTAACAAGTCTCATTACATAACCACGACTTCTGTCTCCACTTATTCAATCAATATGTTTTCAGGTCAGAACACTCTTGAAAAATCTCCGTTTCTCTAATATCTCAACTGATACATCTACTTGCAGGTCCTGGATCATGAAGTCAGGGTCCTCAACAGGAAACTGAAATCCCTTAAACTTCTCTTCACACCCCAAAAATGGATTTTCCACCTGAGTCCTATACCAGTTAACGCCACACCACTCACTCAGTTATGTAACTTAGATGGTGTCTGAGTAACTGTAGGAGGAGAGGGGTGCAATCTGGATGGCTTGCAATGAACACAAGTGTATCTTTCATGGTTCTGGAGTTCGAAAAATTGAAGATTGAGATGATAGAAACATTGCTACCCAATGGGATCCTGCTTCTCAGGTTGAGTCCGTTCCCTGTGATCTTTTGTAATTTAATGAGTAAGAAGATCTCTCTGGATGTTTATTTTTTAAATAAAGGTATTACTTTCATTCACACGGGTGTGGGGGGGGGGACAGAAGTTTAGGGTGTGAAATTGAAATCCAGAGGAAGCATTCAGTCTACAGCTTTATTCCTGACACCTGCTTCGCTATTACTCCTCATGACCAACCTTGCAGCAAATCAGAGCATTTTACTCCTGATGTCTCTTCATTTCTAGAATTCTTTTCCACTGCTTCTGTTGTCTATCATCCCAGTCCTGTTTGCTTCAAAGCTCATCTCTCCCCGCCCTCCCCCCTGTGTGTTCATGCCCATGGTGACCTCAGACCTGCTCGTTTCCATAGGATAGCCACATCGTTGGTAAAATTGACGTCTGATCATAGCATTCCTCTTATCTGCACGTGACTTCCCACTCAGACTAAGCATACTTTAACTCTCGTTCTTATTATAGAGTTTGAAAAGCCTCATTTTTGTGAGGGGCTCAGTGTGGTTGGTTCAGCGTCTGGGGCTCATCTTATACGAAGGTCCCTTTTCAGGTTCTAGGGCACACTGTGCTAGTTACCTCTATAAACTTCTGCCACTTCTGTCTGGGCTAGTCTTTTCACTCCATCCACCCCTCTGCCAAGTTAACTATGGCTCTCTGACTTAGTCACTGTGCTATTGCTGTGAAGAGACCCATAACCAAGGCAGCTCTTATAAATACAAGCATTTAGCTGGGCCCTTGCTTGCAGTTTCAGAAGATTAGTCCATTGTCGTCATGATGGGGAAGATGACAGCAGGCAAGCCTGGTGCTACAGAGGTAAGTGAGAGTCACATCCTGATATGTAAGCAGAGACAGAGAGAGACAGAGACGTAAACGCTGGCCTGATGTGAGCTTTTGAAAACGGAAAGCCCACCTGTAGAGACAGGCTTCCTCCCAGAAGGTCACATCTCCTAGTCCCCCAAACAATTCTACTCTATTCCCTTGTGAGTAAGCACTCAAATCCATGAGCCTATGGGAGCCATCCTTATTCAAACTACCACACTCTCCTCAAATCTCAATACCACTACTTTTTCCTTTGAAGCTTTTTTATTTATATGGGGTCCTCCGATTTTCCCTTCTGAAACTCTATGTAGTTTTACAGCATTTAACTGAGTCATGGGACCACCTTTTCTTAGGGACCATACTTTGGTGTTTGTTTTCCACTGTACTTGGGACTTCTCCAAGGCAAATATTGTCACTAATGTTTGTGTATGATATTGCTATATTAATTATTTTGGATAATACCTATTAAGCCATGTCCAATCTGTAAATTATAATTGTCAATGGATCTATCCAAGAAAGTGAGGCAGGTCCAGGTTTTGGAGGCCTGAGCATCTATAATTTGGCTATTTGTTTTTAAGCCAAACAACAAATCATGAATATAAAATGTCTACATTCCCCTTGAGAGCTCTTCCTGATGCTTAAGCTTTGTCGGCCATGTTAAAAATACACTTCTGCCCAGGGTAAGGTATTTGTTCAAAAGTGACTCTTGGCTTGATTGAGCCAGGTTCAGCTGCTGAGAGAAGAGGGTTTGGGAGATGAATGTCTGCAGAGAAGGGAACTATTCTGTCTGTGGATCCCAGCCAGCTAGGGATCATAGGTCAACACATAAGAAATGGCCATTTGTGGCTAGCAGAGTCATAGGCATACCGGCCTCCACTCTGAGTGCATGGAAAATACAAAGAAAAAAGGGCAAATACCCTCTCTTTCAAGGTCTAGGATTAAGTGCATGTGGTACTGAGGACCCCACATCATTCTGGAGACAAATGATGTGTCTGATTCCCTTTTATTATAATTACCAACCACTTAGCCCTTTGCATACTGTAATGGGTTGAACCATGGCCCCTAAATGATAGGTCTACATTTGAATACCAGGAACCTGAAAATATGACCTTATTTAGGGAAAAAAGGGGGGTTTTGAAAACGTGATTAAATTAAGAATCTTGAAATGAGATCATCTTGTGTTATCTAGCAGGACTCCAAACCCAATAACCAGCATCAAATGATTAAATTGGCTTATCTTTGTGATTCTAGACCAGGGAAACACATGCACTCTGGGTAATCCGACCAGAGGAGGAGGATGCAGGGTGGGGGCTAAAGAGAGCAGACACAGAGAACTGGAGCCGACCACACCATCTCAAAAAAAAAAAAAAAGTTACTTTCCTTGTAAGATTAAAACAGCAAATTGTCACTTTCAAAAAACTTTCTCAAACTAGTCCATTTCAAAGTTCAGTTCAATCCCGTGTCACTTAGCACCAGTGACTCTCCTCTGGTTTGGATTGGCCTTCTGGGGGGCAGAGAGTAGTCTGGTGGATGGCCAGATATGGAACTTGCTTGTCCCAAGAATCTTTACAAGGGGCTGGCAAGATGGAGGTGGAGGTTTCAGTGATGCAGCTACAAGTCAAAGAGTTCAAGCAGTCATCACTAGAAGCGGTGTTTGCCTCTCGAGTTTTGGAGAGGTGTGGCCCTCCCACGCTTGGTTTTTAAATGTCTTACCTGCGCGACTTCTAGATAAAATTTCTATTCATTTGTTAAGGAAGTCATAGAAAATCCACAGAGAAAGTGTCCTACGTTCCAAGTTACCATCCCTTTTTTAGCCGTTCTGTTTGCCGACCAGCAAAGTAAACATACATGTTTTCATGAACAGCACCAACCGTGGCCACTTCAGGCCTCTCACTCCTATCAATCTCTGCTCCTAAGAGTTATTTTCTCGGCATCCACAGATCTGAAGGGCAGCATTACAGTACAGCAAGCAGAAAGTAGGCGCTCTCAGGAACTGAAGCGGGCCTGCCTCAGATCTCAAATAAATGGCTTGGTGTTATAAAGAAATATTAGCTATGGCTATTTGACAACCATTTGAGGAATTGAAATTTTTTCCCCTTTGTAACATATTTGGCAATTACAGACATAAGTAGGATTCTCTCTGACATGTGTTTAGAAGGTTCAGGCTTAGTTGGGCCAGAGAATATGGCTCTTATCATGTGAGATTAGAAGATAGAAGCTCTGTGTTCTGAAGAGAAATGTGTCTGTCAAAGTCAAGATATAAGACAGCAAACCCCTTCCTTTGCCTGTCAAAGTCAGTGGTGAAAGAACAGAGATTAATCATTGTAATAACAGCGGCGGTGGGCTGTCAGCTTGGCGAGCGAATCCAGATGAATACCCTTCTTTGTGCCATCAGTTTTAAGCAAATGAAAGGCCCAAAGCAAAGAGCAAACATAACAGCTGTAAACCGAGAGGATGACTGTAGACACTGGAGATATTAACTGACAGAATTTCCCCTTTCTTACGTGCTCTGCAAGGATGACTAGACACTGCAAAGCCTTCTTAAATCAAAGGCTTTACATTTATGATTTCCTTATAGCTCCAACAAGGGCTGTGCTCAGAGGTTCTCTTTTCCTTGTGCATGCCCGGTGTCGGGCACACCATGACGATAATGCTAATGACAACAGTCATGAACATATGCTGTGCATTTACCTTCAGTTCTCCTTGCAGTAACCCTAAAAGTCAGGTGGTCTCATTATTGCCATTTGTGAATGAGGAACCCGAGGTGCAGGAAGGGTGAGGCGGGTTGCCGACGTTGTGTGGTTAGTAGGAGTGGAGATGGCTTTGAATCTAGACTTCCGTGCTCAAGATCTCTTGACTTTGTTGTCTTGTTACGAAAGATCGGGTATGGGGCGGGTGAGATGGCTCAGTGGGTAGAGGTGCTTGCTGCTGTGCCCGGCAATCTGAGTCAGATCCCTGAGACGCCTGTGGTGGAAGGAGAGAACTGACTCCTGCAAGTTGTCCTCTGACCGCCACACATATGCATGCATGAGAGAGTGTATATGCACACATATGAGTGTGCATGCACACTTGCTTGCACTTGCGCGCGCACACACAGGTTTAAAAAGAACAGCAGAAATGATCAGTGGGTAATAGCAATAAACTCAGTCTTTCTAAGAACTTACTGCATGCCTAGCCCTGTTGTCTGTTTCATATGGTAACTCATTTCCCATCCCTCTGTTGTATAACTACCCTTTTACCTGTGACTTACAGGCACAAAAAAAAAAAAAAAAAATGACCTGGAGCCCATAGCTATTAAATGCTCTTGGCAGATTCCCAAGCCAGCATATCTGACGTATCGTCCGTCTAACCATGAAGAGTTTCTCCTGTCATATTAATAAGTCATGAAGTTCATCTTCACTGTAGCTGTGGGGAGGGGCGCTTGCTATAAATGACGACGGCAGTGTTTTAAGGCAGTTTAGAAGCAATCATTTTTTTTAACAGTCTATTGATAAGTGTCAAGGAAGAGAATAAAAATGGAGGAGGCTTGGCTGGAGGTACTTAGAAGGAGACACAGTTAGTTTCGCCTTACTCATCTACAGCAGGGAGTTGCTAGAATGTGAGCTGATGTTGGGACTGAACCAGAGTCCAGACTCCTGAGTCAGGCTTCCCCTTGCTAAACTTCTGTGCAGCGGATGTCTTCCCCAAGACCACCTTCAGACCACCCTGTACCCCACCCTGTTCTCACAGGACATGTGAACCTTTGCCAGCACCAAGCCTAAGAGTTGACTAGCAAGACATATAATTTCTACCTCTCCTTGTGACTTAAAGCTATGAATAAAGATGTATAGGATAGCTTGCGTCTGTGTCCTCCTACACGGCAGTTTTAATTAGACTCAGGAGTATTTTGTTTTGCTCTCAGTTACGTTGATTTTCCTCTCAGTCAACATAAGTGACTGACTCCAGCTCATTCCCAACATCATCAAAGCACCTTTCCCAGAACGTTCAAGTGACTGTAGTGGACACGGCTGCACAAAGGGTGGTGTTCAGATCTGAAGCAGGACTAGCGAAATGCCTGCTATCTGGCTTACTCAGGATTCCCCGAGCCAGAATCTGCATTTTGACAGGACTTCAGACAATGCAGAGCCGATTGAAGTCTGAGATACACTTGATTTGTTTGGGGTTCTCCATTTATGTAGAAGAATCCACCAGGAAATGAGAGTTTGATTGAATTGGTTTGGGGGCATAGTCTGAGCAATGGGATTTTAAAGCCCCCCTAGGTGTTGAAAATTCATAGACAAGGTTAAGAACCATTGAGCCAGAGCTACGGTTCTTAACCCTGGCTGCACGTTAACATCATCTGGAGAGCCGTAAAACGTGTCATAAGGACCAATCAATCTGTCAAAAACGGGTGACATTTTAGAAGGATGCCTGCCCTAGTGATTTTAATGTGCAGCCTAGGCATAAAACAATAGGTGTAGGGGACAAAGTGTGAGGTTTGCAGTGTTTGGGCTAAATCACTATTCATTCAACACAAATTTATAGCATTTTTCAACAATACAATCACTGGGTGGATATAGGGCTATGTAACAGTAATTAGACATAGTTCCCAAACCTGGCGAGTGAGCTGGGTAAGTTACTTATCATTCCTGTGCCTCAGCTTCCTCGTGTGTGGAATGTGGTACACTAGGTGTGTTTCACGTGACCATGCAAAATGACATGTAGGGTAAGTTCCTGCAAGTGCATCCAGCTGATTGGCTGGCAGACTTCAGGCATCAACTTTCAACGAGATTTCAGCCAGTTAGACAGGAGGTGAATATCTAACCAAGTGGTCACTCCCTGGCCTGGCTTATTGTCTTGCGCAAAAACAGTGATGTGCTGGTGTGTTTCTGGATCAAAGGACACTGTTGCCTAGAACTTGAATTAGGACTGAGATAACAGACCACACCCACAAAGCTCTTGTTTGCTACCTTGCAAACAGACTTTTGTGAAAATACCTTTCCCAGGATGCTTTGCAGAGTGAGGCCCATGTGCCTTGGATAGCAGCTGGCCAGCAGAGGCCCAGAGCGTGATCCTTCGGCCTGACCTGCCACATAGTGCACTTTTCGCACTTCATTTCGAGGTCTTTCCTGTGTCGATACAGCAGCTATTTCTACTGTGAAGTCTTAGATGTTCATGTCACGATAACACATAGGGAAATAATTGTCTATGTAGAGTCACTTGGTGTAGGAAATGGTATTTTCAACAGCTAGAGAAGTGGTACACTGGAGGCATCTGCCCCATTTCACAGCATAACCTCAGGTGCGCCTGGGGTCAGAGTCAAATGCTCGCTGCATCATAGCACTATAGTATTTTGCTTGTTTTCACAGTTTGACCTTGAGTTCATGCTTCTTAGAGCTTATCAATTTGCTAAGGAGAATTTCTTAAAGACTACTTTTTCCTCCATTAAGGTAAATTTTATAGGAATCTGAGAATGTATACCACTGTGACTTACAGAAGTGGGCCTCCATCGCTTTGCTTAGATGGATGTTTACCTATCTGAAATGCTCCTTAAAGTCAATTAAACAAGGCCAGGACCGTTTCTATACTTCATAATATTTTTGTGATGCTTCTTGTTTCTTGTTTTTCCCCCCATTTTCTGCCATAACCTGTGTTGTGTAATTTGAGTAATCTTATAGGTATCTAATGGATATTTTTAAACTCTTGAACATTTTATCAAGCTTTTCTATACTTCCATTAATGCCAATATCTCTAATGTTATAGTCAGAAAAAACATGCGTTAGGCAGAGTTGCTTGCTAACTATAGAAAAATATCTAGTAAATACATAAGTTTCAATTCAGTTACTAATGCTTTCACCAAAATGGAAGTCATACATAGCCACATACAGCAACTGAACACTTGAAATGTGACTTTTTTTTTCTTATTATTTATTTTTTTATGTAGGCACTTAATGGTATGAACTTACTTCTTTTTTTTTTATTTATTTATTTATTTATTAAACATTTCTGTCTCTTCCCCACCGCCGCCTCCCCTTTCCCTCCCCCTCCCCCAACCAAGCCCCCCTCCCTCGTCAGCCCAAAAAGCAATCAGGGTTCTCTGCCCTGTGGGAAGTCCAAGGACCACCCACCTCCATCCAGGTCTAGTAAGGTGAGCATCCACGAAACTGCCTAGGCTCCCACAAAACCACTAGGTCCAGTAGAATCAAAAACCCGTTGCCATTGTTCTTGAGGTCTCAGTAGTCCTCCTTGTCCGCTATGTTCAGCGAGACCAGTTTTGACCCAGGCTTTTTCAGACCCAGGCCAGCTGGCCTTGGTGAGTTCCCGATCCCCATTGTCTCAGTGTATGGGTGCACCCCTCCCAGTCCTAAGTTCCTTGCTTGTGCTCTCTCTCCTTCTGCTCCTGATTTGGACCTTGAGATTTCAGTCCGGTGCTCCAATGTGGTTCTCTGTCTCTGTCTCCTTTCATCGCCTGATGAAGTTTAATATTCAGGAGAAATATTCAGGATTTTCTTTGGGTTCTCCTTCTTATTTAGCTTCTCTAAGAACCCAACTTATAGGTTCAATGTCCTTTATTTATGGCTAGAAACCAAATATGAGTGAGAACATTCCATGTTCCTCTTTTTGGGTCTGGCTTACCTCACTCAGGATGGTGTTTTCTATTTCCATCCATTTGCCTGCAAACTTCAAGAAGTCCTTGTTTTTTACTGCTGAGTAGTACTCTAATATGTATATATTCCATACTTTCTTCATCCATTCTTCAATTGAAGGGCATCTAGGTTGTTTCCAGGTTCTGGCTATTACAAACAATGCTGCTATAAACATAGTAGAGCATATACGTTTGTTGTGTGATAAGGCCTCTCTTGGGTATATTCCCAAGAGTGGTATTGCTGGGTCCATGGGTAGGTTGATCCCAAATTTCCTGAGAAACCTCCACACTGCTTTCCAGAGTGGTTGCACAAGTTTGCATTCCCACCAGCAATGGATGAGTGTACCCCTTTCTCCACAACCTCTCCAGCAAAGGCTATCCTTGGTGTTTTTTATTTTTGCCATTCTGACAGGTGTAAGATGGTATCTTAAAGTTGTCTTGATTTGCATTTCCCTGATCGCTAAGGAAGTTGAGCATGACCTTAGGTGTCTTTTGGCCATTTGAACTTCTTCTGTTGAGAGATCTCTGTTCAACTCAGTGTCCCATTTTATAATTGGGTTGATTAGCCTTTTACGGTCTAGTTTCTTGAGTTCTTTATATATTTTGGAGATCAGACCTTTGTCAGTTGAGGGGTTGGTGAAGATCTTCTCCCAGTCAGTGGGTTGCCTTTCTGTCTTAGCGACAGTGTCCTTTGCTTTACAGAAGCTTCTCAGTCTCAGGAGGTCCCATTTATTCGATGAGGCCCTTACTGTCTGTGCTGCTGGGGTTATACGTAGGAAGTGGTCTCCTGTGCCCACGTGTTCTAGAGTACTTCCCACTTTCTCTTCAATCAGGTTCAGTGTGTTTGGACTGATATTGAGGTCTTTCACCCACTTGGACTTGAGTTTTGTGCATGGTGATAGATATGGGTCTATTTTCATTCTTCTACAGATTGACATCCAGTATTGCCAGCACAATTTGTTGAAGATGCTCTCTTTTTTCCATTGTATACTTTTAGCTCCTTTATCGAAAATCAGGTGTTCATATGTTTGTGGGTTAAAGTCAGGGTCTTCTATTCGATTCCATTGGTCGACTTCTCTGTTTTTATGCCAATACCAAGCTGTTTTCAATACTGTAGCTCTGTAATAGAGTTTGAAGTCAGGGATGGTAATGCCTCCAGACGTTCCTTTATTGTATAAGATTGTTTTGGCTATCCTGGGTTTTTTGTTTTTCCATATAAAGTTGATTATTGTCTTCTCCAGATCTGTGAAGAATTTTGATGGGATTTTGATGGGGATTGCATTGAATCTATAGATTGCTTTTGGTAGAATTGCCATTTTTACTATGTTGATCCTCCCAATCCAAGAGCAAGGGAGGTCCTTCCATTTTCTGGTGTCCTCCTCTATTTCTTTCTTCAAAGATTTGAAGTTCTTGTCAAATAGATCTTTCACTTCCTTGGTCAGGGTTACCCCAAGATATTTTATGCTCTTTGTGGCTATCGTGAAAGGTGATGCTTCTGTGATTTCCCTCTCTGTTTCCTTATCCTTAGTGTATAGGAAGGCAACTGATTTTTTGGAGTTGATCTTGTATCCAGCCACGCTACTAAAGGTGTTTATCAGCTGTAGGAGTTCTTTGGTAGAATTTTTGGGGTCGCTTATGTATACTATCATGTCATCTGCAAATAACGAAAGCTTAACTTCTTCCTTTCCAATACGAATCCCCTTGATCCCCTTATGTTGTCTTATTGCTATTGCTAGAACTTCAAGCACTATATTGAAGAGGTATGGAGAGAGTGGACATCCTTGTCTTGTTCCTGATTTTAGTGGGATGGCTTTGAGTTTTTCTCCATTTAATTTAATGTTAGCTGTCGGTTTGCTGTAGATAGCTTTTATTATATTTAGGTATGACCCTTGTATCCCTATTCTCTCCAAGACCTTTATCATAAAGGGGTGTTGAATTTTGTGTGACTTCTTTTTATTGAGGTATGCTTCATAAGGCTGGGGACCACATACTGAATTTATTTCTGTAACAATAAAATATTGTAAAATATTTCTTTAAATGTTTTATATTAAAAATATAATGTAGCTTATATATTGAAATGATGCAATCTTATATATAATAAGTTAGATGTAAAACTGTAGTTAAAACCAATTATACCTATACTTTTTACACTATCTATGACTTTCATAATGTTTACATTGGACAAGGTTGAACTATAGCAGACAGACAACCCAGAGAGAATTTGAAACCTGTGCCAAGTGAATACTTTTGGAGGGAAACGTGGGTCTACCGAGGATGAAGAGAAGCAAAGAAATAGCGACAAAAACATGTAGAATTTTGTGCTATTTCTCACTTTGCTACTTGTATATCTTATTTTGCCCCAAAGGCAAAAGTCCCCTTTGCAAATACAACCTGGGATTGATAAACATCCTCTACTTATTTTTGGCTATTCCTGTTGTAATTAAAACTCAGCTATCACTAGAATATAGCTGACAACTCCAGCTGACAGTTAAGCAGAAATCTCCTAGCTCTCTGCTGGCTGCCATGATCTTCTGGCACTGAAAATAATGACTGTTGGGAGCACACTCTCTCCCGAGGCCCTTTGGAGGGGCTTCTCGGGCACAGTGGGCTTGCTGCTCTGATGTGATGAATGTCCTCTGGGTTGCTGGATCAAGACTGGGAGGCTCAGGCCCACCTGGCACCTTCTGAACAGCTATGGAGAACAGGTTTGGCCCTGGGGAAGGCTGCACATGACAGCCCTTACTTAGAAGGGTCTGAATATGAGTACTAGTCTCCTGCATATTCCCAATAACTCACTGGAGCTGTGAGGGTTTTAGGACTGATCGGAATTGAGTCAAAAAACGCCACAAGAACTCTAGAAATAGCCTGGAGGGAAGGGAGCAATTTCTTTCATCAGCTTGTGGTGAATCTTTAAGACGTTTTAAATAATAGTATTCTCCATGCCCTATGCTAAAGCTTTAATCGTGCAAAGCAAGGACTATTATATCAGCCATGATGGCTAATTTTATAGGATATGCAATGCCTATACAGACACTGTTTCTGGGTATATTTATGAGGACTATTCCCGATGTGCCCAGCTTTGGATAGGGGTACTGAGCCAAGCAGATGATATCAGCAGGTGAGCATCATCAATTCTTGGATGCTCTTAATAGAAGTCAAAATTCCACCATCCTACTCTTTTTTTTTTTTTTTTTTTTTTTTTTTTTTTTTTTTTTTTTTTTTTTTGTCTAACTGGTTGCGTGGAATGATGCTTCTTATTTCTTTGTCCCTACTCCTTTTAGTTCTCGGGTCTTCATGATCACAGTACTGGCTGCCCTGGATCTTCAGCTTAAATGTGGCAGGCCCTGGGACTTCTCAACCTCTGTAATTGCATGAGATGGTTTCTCATGTTGGTTCTGTTTCTCTGGAGATTACTGACACTTCCGCCATTGTGACTGAAACCCGCTGGCTAACTGTTTCAGTTAGCTGTTGCTATGTGTTTCAAAGCACAGTAGCTTAACACAAGAGCTACTTTACTTCACAGGATCCTGTGGAATAGAAATTGCATTATGGGATAGCAGGGACAAGTGTCTTCAGTTAATCATATTTACAGCCTCAGGTGATGTCACTTAGTAGGGACTGTCCAAGATGATCTGACTCTAGCCCTATGACTGTGGGTCCAGTTTTGGCTTTCAGCTAGATAACTGGCCTGCCCTCCCTTTTGGCATGTGGTGAACCTGGGTTTCATGCTAGCTTGGAGGTCTCAGGGTAGCTGGACTTCTTATATCATCAATGGACTACTCTAAGCAAATTTAGAAGTTGCCAAGTCTGTCAACTTTAGTTTCTTCACACTATGTAGAAAAGACAAAACAAAACAAAACAAAAACAACCATTGACATTGAGTCATGGCTGGGCACTGTCAGCTGTACTTTTGATTTAACATGAACTATCCTAATATTCCCCACTATTATTATGGATTTTTTCTGATTGAACATAATTATTTTCTTCATGGACTGATATTAAATAAGATTAATCTCCAAGCCAATGACTTCCGTTGGAGCAGGCCTGAGTCAGCTGCCTCCACAGGAGCAGGCCCAGGTCAGTGACCTCTGCAGGAGCAGGTATGAGGGATCAGCCTCCAATGGAGCAGTTCTGAACCAGAGATCTCCGTGGGAACTGGCCTGAGCCAGCGACCTCTGCAAGACTAGGCCCAGGCCAGCAACCTCTGCAGGATCAGACCCAGGTCAGTGACCTCTGTGGGAGCAGGCCTGAGACAGGAACACCTGCAGGATCAGGCCCAAGCCAAGCCAGAGACCTCAGTGAGACCAGGCCTGAACCAGTGACCTCTGTCACTGCAGGCCCAAGAAAGTGGCCTCTGTGGGAACAGGCCTGATTGACCTCTGGGTTTGCAGAGTGACCTCTGGGAGTGCCAAACGACCTCTGGGAATGCTTAGTGACCTCTGGAGTGACTGAAATCATGGCCCCTGACTATACCATGAGGAGCAACCATTTGAGCCTCGGATTCACTGGCACCTGGAAGACACAGCCCCAACTACATCAATCAGAGGAAAAGATAGGTAGACAAGGTAAGAACACACTCAAGTACCACAAAGAACTACACAATACCAACAAAACCTAGTGGCTCTAAAACAGCAAGACTTGAAGACCCCAATACAGCTGAAGCAGAAGAAAGTGACCTAAAAAAATAAGTTTAGGAAAATGTTTGAGGTTATTAAAGAAGAAATGAAAAATTCTCTCAAAGAAATAGAAAAGACAAACAAAAAATTGAAAGGAAACAACAAACAGGTGAAATATAAGGTCAATCTGTGGTCTAGTCTGTTATCACAATCAAAGGCAGAAAAAATAGTGACATTGTGGTTAATATCAATGACTACTGCCTCTTTACTAATTACAACAAAAATCTTGTTTCATCATTCTGCTTTCTAGAAGGAAAATTATTAAGATATCCAATCATAAAATTACTTCTACTTCCTGACAGCATGTATTCTAGGGCAAACATATATTCCGACTTCAAATTCCCCAAAATTACCTACCATAAACCCAATGGTCTAATACACTCTTATTGAGACACTTAGAGCTCCCTATGGGGCACAGTGTTCTTCCTTTAGCTAGCCAACAAGTCCAAATGACTTCCACATCCATATGTGTGCTCCTGGTGACCTTTTTCTGTGGGCAGTAGAAAACCAAATTGACATGGTTCCCTTCTACCACACACACACTGTATACTATTGATTGAGGCAAGTCACAAGGCTACCCACTCTCAAAGGAAGAGGAAAAAAGACTGCCCCTGGATGAGTACAACAAAGGTGTGTTGATGATCCTCACATTCACTGGAAACAATCTATAAAGGTGCCATAGGACATGCAGTTACAATTTCCAGAAGGCAGCTAAATTTAATTTTGTAGTATGTGTGTGTCGCTGTTTCTGGGCACTTGCTTAGCTCATAGTTTATGGTGAGGCTTTGCTCGAGTAATGAAAGGATTAGCTTCCCTCTGCATCCTCAGAATGATGCCTTCTGTGTTTGCCTTCTTTTTTTTATATTTTTTTTTTATTGAGAATAAGAAAAAAAAGTTTCCGCCTCCTCCCAGCCTCCCATTTCCCTCCCCCCCCCCCCCCTCTTCTCCCCCTCCCCCCACTCCTCTCCCCCTCCCTCTCTAATCCAAAGAGCAGTCATGGTTCCCTGCCCTGTGGAAAGTCCAAGGTCCTCCCCTCTCCGTCCATGTCTAGGAAGGTGAACATCCAAATTGGCTAGGTGGTACACGTTGCTTTCATCCTACATGCTCACAGAACCTCTGTTCTTTCCTGGCCTCTGGTGATTACTTACTGCTTTGCATTGGATGTTCTTGATGGTCGCTTTCTGGAACTGGGTCAAATGTCTTTGATGGTTGTGTTCACCATCCTAACATTCAGGAGTATCACTAGGACCAATACTGTCCTTCTTCCATGCCTACCTTCATTCTTCTCAGGAGCCACTAACTGCCAGCCTATTGTGCACAAGGCACCTTTGCACATCGATTACTGTGCCCAGGAATCTGACAATGTAGTAGCTAATGGCTCAAATCTCCACATTTATCTGTCTCAGGGAGGAGATGGGTATGTGTTATGTCTTTCTTGCCTCCAGCCACAGTGAGCCAATGGCCATGCTGTCTTGATATTTGTAGCAGCCAGACAAATGGATAGGTAAGTATGTAAATATGAATATATAGATATATAGATAGGTGATAGAGAACAAATCACCTATATTAACCATGGATAACTGTGTAAGGGTGTTAGTTTTTTTGTTCCTTGGTTTCTTTCTGAATTTATTTTTCCACACTAAACATGTATTGCTTTTATAAAAATAGCAAAATCTCAAGATGAAGTTTAATTACAAAAAAGAAGGCACGGCAATCAGAGTGGTCTGCTAATTAAGATATTTGAAGGTCTTTCCCCTGAGAAGGTCACTACTTTCTGTATAACTTTGCTATCAATCATTTAGAACATGGCGTGATAGTGGAAAAGTCTATTTCATTTTCTTTGAAGACACGTGATCAGAGAAAGACCTAACAATAAAATGAGGTCTGAACAGCATATGGACACAAGACATTGGCCAAATTAATAAAATAATCAATGTGGCTAGGGAGCACCTTGGGGGAGGAAGGAACTGAATTTCTTGGCTGCTCGTGAGTGCACAGACTGTACTCAGGAGCCTCAGAAAACAGCATCACAGAACTCATCCTGGAAGCAAGACGGAGATGATGTCACCTTCGAATACAATCCTTCAGGGACTTTGCCTTGAACAGAGCTCTAACAGGTCCCAATATCAGCAGACTTCTTCAAGTAAGGGATGGTCTGCTTCTAAGGATGGGCGTGCTTTCCTGGTACCTGGCAAAATGAGATCCCAGGGGTGATAAAGACATGCCCTTTAAACTCAGGAAAGGGGGACAGCATGGCTACTTTTCTCCAATGATGGTTTTCTATGTATTTCTGTGCACATTAACTTTTTCACCTATACATAGGAAGAGTGAATGAAGCATGCAGAGACTGTAGAGTTTGGAACACGCATAAGCACCTCAATATGCGTCCTACTGGGCCAGGCACATTTTCACATATTACAAAGCACTTACGACAACAGCAATAACAAGAGCTATTCACTGAGCACCTACTGCGTCCCAGATGTTATATTCTGTCCATGCGCGGTTCGGGCCAAACTTGCCGCCTTTTATTTTAGAAATGAAATAACAGACGGAAAGGTTAAGTAATTTGCCTGAGGCCATGCAGCTTGCATGAAGCCATTCTAGGAGATGGAATGCAGTACAAAATCTCTTGCCTTCGGTCCTGAGATATTTCTATCAGCTTTGCTGAAGCCTCTTCGATTTTGACTATTAAACATTCTTTTTGTTCTTAGAAAATGATTTTATTTTCTGTCTTT
Organism: Alexandromys fortis; assembly: GCF_014885135.2. NCBI lineage: Eukaryota > Metazoa > Chordata > Mammalia > Rodentia > Cricetidae > Alexandromys > Alexandromys fortis. The sequence goes on along the minus strand of NW_026067953.1, from coordinate 3,855,288 downwards.
CATTTTGATTTTCTGTGTGAGAGCCCGTCTTCAGTGTGGATGTGGAGGAAAGACTATAGAAGCGTCTGTCTATAATGTTCCCAAGATTTCCCTCCTCTGACATTTATCTATTAAATATCTGGTCTAATGCAAACATACTCAATGATTTCCACTTACAGTGTTTTACTACATATTAAATTTTCTCTTCTTGTTCCTTTTGGGCAAAACTGTAAAAGAACATCCACAGCAATCTGTTAACAAGAGCAAAACCTGTGGGGGATGTGAAAAGTTATGTGCGTATTCCGTATTAGTGTGACATTTTCCCCTGGAATTTTTTCTCTGTGAGTGATGCAATTTGAAATGAATCCCCCCTAGTGAACACCCTGGGCTGCTCAATAGAGAGTGATAGAAATGATGAAATGTTAAAAAAACAAAACCCCAAGGAAGAGACAAGAGAATTGAACATGTTCAGCTTCAGGATGAGAAGATTTGGGGGAAAATAACTCCATCAATATGTATATGGATGTGATGGGTCAAGTCAAAGGCTGCTGTTCTTATTATAAAGGAGGTCAGTTGTGAACTAGACAGTATCCTGTGTGTGTGTATGTGCGTGCACATGTGTGGGTGATTTTTAACTATTGAAAACATATTTGATTTTAGACTTAATAGTAACAATAGCTAGCACTAAACATGTTTTGTCATTTAGGTATTATATTTATAAATAGCACATGTGCATTGCTAATTTACTCCTCACAATATTGCTGTAAGGAACTTGTCATTTCACACACTGGGCTGGGCACTGGTACTCTCATGCAAGAGTTGTGTTTTAGGATCACGAGTATTGCAGGTATTTACCGAATGGAAGCTACACGTATTTTGTGTCCATCTACGCTTAGAACAGTTTCCTCAAAGGTAAACGTGGCCATCTGAAAACACCAAGAAAATCCCTGTTCAAGAGTATTTTATCTTTAAATAAACCACTGAGTTTCTGAGAAGAAACTTATCCTGTCTTCAGTGTGACATGGCGGGATTTCTCATGCAACAGGCCATTTGGGTCATCCCAACACACCTTAGTTACAAAAAACACTAAAAGCCTGCTCCATTCGCTCATAATACATTCCTTAGCAATGGCATTAGCTAAACTGTAGTGGCAATGGAAGGTGATTATTGAAGCTGAAGTGCCCGGGGTTTTGTTTATATAGTCCATTGGTTTTCAGACTTGACACTTTAAGAATCTTCCAGAACACTGAAAGATATAGGCTTCTGGGTAGAAGCCCTAGGAAATTCTAATTCGATAAGTTTGTTAAATAGATGTTATTCAGTTGTAGCAATTAATCACCATTTCAATTAACCACCATGTGGTTCCCACATCTGTCTTTATCCATGCACAAGTGAGAATGTGAGTTCCCAAGATTACAGGATTAAACTCAATGGTGAATATGGGGCTTCTTCTTTCCCAGCCCCAAATTCTGGCATTGCTCAGTGTCGCTTCTTAGCATTTGAATCTTTTTAAGGAAACGAACGTGGAAGAATAGTGAATTAGTGGCTTCCTGAATTTTTAAGGCAATAGTTACATGGTGTGCACCCTCTTACCACCCACGTTCATTGTGCATTTTTATAGCTGCCCCTTAGATTTTCATCATTGCATCATTAGTGCAGTCCCAAGACTGATCGCAGACCCAGGTGGATTATGCAAGCAGTGAAGTAATTAAGAAGGCTTTGCTGAATAAAAGGCTCAGTTTTAGTACTGCATTACTAGGTGGGCTAGTGATTGCCATGGAGTAAGGAATCGTGTATTCTTATTTATGGTTTGGGGTGATGTCAGGAGGTAGAAGGGAAGATGAGAGAGATGACCTTGGCTACAGGCCCAACCTGATGTCTCCATAATAGAGGAGCAAAGGGAAACATATTCATTTGACCCAGCATTTTCAGATCTCCAGAGTCATCGAAGACAGCATCAATTCTATACAGAGGATATCTACAAACAAGTGACAGATTCTATGTGTATAGGTGTAAGTGTGACATGTTTAAAAACATGACATTGGAGGTAAAGCCTACTTCATTTTAGAAACCAGGAACAGATGCACAACAAAAGGTTAAGTAACTTACTTAGATTTTGGGAACACTTGGAATTTAACTCGTAGTCTTCTGACATCCCAGCCTGAACTCAGGTTTATAGGTTTGTTTGCTTATTTGTTTCCTGAATGCCCTAGAAAAAAATGTATCAGGCCAGGGTAGAAGGAAGAAAGAGCCCATCCGGGAAGGCACAGCCATATGTGGATCTGAAAGCCACCTGTCCGCTCTCAGTCTTGGGAGTCCATATCCTAGTTCCTGTTTTCTGCAATAAATTCTGGGCTAAGTGTCTGTGCGTTTGAAGGCTGTCCCAGTGAATCCCTCCACACTGGCTACCACAATTTTGAAGGTCCACTGATCTGGACCAAGAGACTCAGAGCCTTGTCTGTAACTTATAGTTCAGCCTCGCTTCGTGGTCAAAAGTCCTGACTGGTGCTTGCTTGTGCACATCCTCTGCCAACCTCCTGCTTTTGTGTCCATCAGTGATACTCCTTATCATACACCCTCCATGAGAGCCCATGATCTGAAGAAGATGCACACGAAGGAACCAGAAAAGGCTAAGACTACTGTGTGGCACCACCTGAGGTTAGGAAACTAGCTGGGGACAAGGACTCACCTTGATGCCAGCATGGGTGGGCAATGTCATCTGTCCACTTGTAACATCACTCTGTCTCTTGGACATTAAAGGAGTGGAGAACATGGAAAGGTAGTGAAGCAAAAGCTGAATTAAACTGTTTATTTCAGAATTCAGGACGCATTTTAAAAAAAGATATTGTATATATTTGTTTCGAAAACACAAGATTCTAAGTAGAAAAGCCATGTCCTCTCCTTCTCTGACTCAGTCAGGGAAACACTGAGTCTCAAATTCTGGATTTGTTCACGATGTCTTCTTTTGCTTCTGTTCCCCTTGGTGCTACAGTAGTAGCTCACTGCTGCCCACAACCCGACATCCTCCTCCTGTGGGCTGCTGTGACTTAATCTCTTCATGGTTACCCTTGTTATTATCACTCCAGCTTATCCGTGGTGAGCCCAGCATGCTCCAGCTTGCTGAAAGGTGGGTCTATTAGGAGAGACTAGTTATAGCAGTAGGGGAGAGCAATGACACACACAGATCTCCAGCTTAGCATTTGACTGATGGGTGTTTCGACAAGAAAATACTGTGACTGGATTCACACGTTCAGCAGCATCAACTTGCTCTGTGTGAGTGTCTCTAATGCAGCCTTCTGAATTACCCAGTACGTGCTGGGATCTGTATCACACAACAGGGAGACACGGAATATATTATCTATGCAGTCTCAGGGTTCTTGCTCTGCTAGGAATTCAGGCCAATAGGATAGGAAGATTTGTTTAAACATTTGTTTGAAAAAAAAAAACTACTACTGGCGGATGAGAAGTCTTGGTGGATAAAGCTGCCCATCACCAAGCCTTACAACTTGAATTTAATCCCCAGAACCAACATGGGAGAAGGAGAGAACCAGTTTCTGTAGGTTGCTTTCTAGACTGTACATATATACAAGGATGTGTATATACACATGCACACAGTAAAAATAAATGGTGTGGGTGTTCCATCTGTTTATGTGTTGTTCTCATTGGTTAATGAATAAAGAAACTGCCTTAGCCTAGTTGATAGAGCAGAACTTAGGTAGGCGGGGAAAATTAGACAATGCTGGAAGAAAGGAGGCAGAGTCAGAGAGGAACACCATGGAGCTGCCAGAGACAGACATGCTGAATCTTTCCCAGTAAGCCACTGCCACGTGGCGATATACAGATTATTAGAAATGGGCTAAATTAATATGTAAGATTAGACAATAAGAAACTAGAGCTAATAGGCCAACCAGTAATTTAATTAATACAGTTTCTGTATGGTTATTCCGGGGCTAAGCTAGGGATGAATAAGCGGGCCCTCTCCTTGCAACAAATAAATGTTTAAAATAATTAAAAATTACTAAGTAGTTGTTTTAGGATTTCTATTGCTGTGAAGAGACACCATGACTTACAGTTCAGTCCATTTTCATCATGGTGGGACATGGTGAAATACAGGGAGATATGGTGCTGGAAAAGGAGCTGAGAATTAATTCTACATCTTTGATCTGAAATTAACAGGAAGTGAACTAAAACACTGGGCATGGCTTGAGCATATATGAGCCCACTCCCACACTGGCACACTTACTTCTACAAGACTACACTGATTCCAGCAAAGTCACACCTCCCTATAGTGCCACTCCCTATGAGATTATAGGGGACAATTACATCCAAATTACCACAGTAGTTATCTGTGTTAGCTTGTACAAGCAGTATCTGGAGGCAAATAATGTGGTTTCTCGATTTAAGGAGCTTGGTGCTCTTAAGTATGGAAGACAGTTGCTTTAGTAGAAGAACTTAGAAGACTTACTCAGCCCTGTTTCACTGTTCTAGCTCTTCATGCCCTTCTATTAATAAATATGTGCATGAGGAGAGATTCCTCACTATATGGAAACCATCTTTCAGATATTTCTAGTATTGGATTCTGAGTTTTTGCCCATTTCTCCCAGTTTAACCACATGAACTTGCATTATAGGAATTGTATTAGCTGCTTTTATATTGCTGTGATCAAACATCATGACTAAGGCAACTTATAGAAAAAGATTTTATTTGAGTTTATGCTTCCAGAGGTTTAGAGTTCACAAAGACAGAATGAAGACATGTTAGCAGGAACAGGAAACTGAGCATTCACATCTTAAATCACAAGCAGTTAGAACAAACTGGAAGTAGGGCAAGGCCTTGAGTTCTCAAACTGACCCCAGTGACATTCTTCCTCCAGCAAGGCCATATCTCTGAAACTTCCCAAATAGTGCCAACATCTGGGGACCAAGTTAAAATTCCTAAGACTGTGGGTGCTATCTCATTCAAATAACTCCAGGGATAGAAGATTTAAAATATATTGATAACATACCATGTGCCAGTTTGTGAACCATGAATATGATACTTTCTCCTTATTATTGCATTTAAAATACACACACATGCATACATACACACACACACACACGTATACACACAAATAACAACAACAAAAATCTAGTGAAGGAGCAATTATTAAGCTAAGAGAGCCTGTCAAGCAAATGATCTCTGGAGAGGTTTGTTTGTCCAAGGTAGTCTGATGAGGAAGTGAAGGAGTCAGGATCTTTGATCTTCATTCTGTACACTCAGACGTTCCAAGTGTGATTTATTCTGGCCTTCCTATAAGGAACTGTTCGAGAGCTCTTTGACCTCTTTACTGCTCACTACAGCCCTTGAAATTGTGAACTTTCACAATGAAACTTAGGAAAAACTAAGTTTCATGGGGAAAGTAACTGGTCCACGGCTGTCATGTAAGTGCCAACAGTACTTGAATCTTTTCTTCCTGACTTTGGAACACCCACATGCACCTTCCACCATATAGTGAAACAACTGTTTTCGTGTGGAAGGGAAGTACTGATACTTACTGAATTTCCCATATANCAAAGCATTGCCATTCAGTAAGAGCCATCTCCACTTACCCCCACAGTATGGTCCCAAGGTAGAGAGAATTTATTTTGCTTTTGTTGTTATTGTTATGTAGGGTCATAGGACAAATAAAATTTGAATGTAATATAATAACTGACTTATTTCCTCTTTCTCATATCACCTTGATTGCCAAAAATAATAAAAATTCATCTACAAAATCATTTTTAAATCAGTTTTTCACTTCTGTCTTGATTTTCTTCAGTATAACCTTGATGGAATAGCCCCTCTGTTGGAATAGAAGTATCTATTCTGCGCTATTGTACATTGAAAGTACAATAATTTTCCTTTTGATTTTTACAGGGGTTCGCAGTTATGAGATTGCTGTGAATCTTAGAAGAGAGCTTAGCTTCTGAACAGTTTGGGGCCGTTAAGACTATTGGGATTCTTGAAGTTAGACTAATGCACTTTACAGTATAATTTGACCACAGTCCTATGGGTCACAGCAATGGAAGTTGATGTTTTGAATCTTAACTATCCTCCGAAGATTCTGTCTAACACATTTGCCTCCCAGCTTTTGGTACTAATTCTTGGTGAGTTGTTCATACATGTGTGCCAGAATCCCCGCAGAGCGCAGCAGTAACCTTGGATTTTGAGATGAAGTGCAATGTCTATGGGCTAAGGACTTTGCCAACCTACCCCTACTAGGATCAGGCACAAAACTCTAAAGACACTGTCTGAAACTGGCAAGTTTAAAGTCACCTTACATTGTGAGGCCATATTCTTTAGGGCAACTGATAGAATCACTTTCACAATAGTTATCTCGTTCAGTTTATAACACCTAAAAATGGAGAACCATAGTTAAATAGGCCTCCATTTGTTCTCATGACTCTGAGAATGTTAGGGCTTAGATTATCTTAGATTGCTTGCGTGTAGATAGGATGGAGAGTCAAAGCATGGTCTACTGTTTGTCTGTAGATAATTGGGTATTTCCAAAGATGACTTAGCTGATCTTTGAGAAGGACTGGTCGGAGTCAAGTAGTAGTGAAACTGATTTTAGTTCTTTCTGGGACTCGTTCACTTCCTTTCCTTAAATACACGGACTCTACGTGCTTCTTACAGTTGTATTTTGAAGGGATAGAGATTACAAGTAGTGAAGAGTCTTCAAGAGCTAGAAAGACAGAGAAACAATCAACACAATTGGCTTCTGTTATGACACCACTTAAAATCGGGACAATAATATCTGAGCATAAAATGATATCATATAATCTCCCTCAGATACACACAAACACATATACATACACATACACACTAAGAGAGAGCAATCCAAGAGCATCATGCACATAAGCTATAGCCCAAGCTCATGGTGCATATTGCTAAAGTTCAATCTAGGGCCTTTTTCTCCCCTTTCTGTTTTGATGAAATGAAACACACACTTCTATTTTATTTTCTGGGATAGTTTGCAAGTGATTGATATAAAATTTACCATAACTCTGCCGAGCAACATTGTATGAATACGTTCAGAAGTAGCTTTGAATGTCTTATGCTTTCCAGCTACAGAAGTAATGCAGGGTTGGAGACACCTTCATCCTCCTCAGTTAAGTGACCAGCACTGACAGTCAAGTGCTGAGTTGTCTTGAGATGCAAGTATCATCTGCTCCAGTGTCACTTTCGACACATCAACATTGGCTTCATCTCAGTTATTTTGATTTATTGCCAGAATTACCTGTACTGAGTTCAATGCCAGAATAATGCTTGGAATGATGAATTATAATATGGACTTCATTTTCTTGAAATGCCACATGTTCTAATGTCCCAATTTTTCTGGGCAGACATTAGCATAATGCTTAATTTTATGTGTCAACCTTGTTAGGTTTTAGTATCCTGTTAATCGGTTTAACACTAATTTGGGAGTTGCCGTGAATGTCTCTGGGAGATGTGGCTACTTTTCAGGAAGGACTTTATCTTTGATGGTCTGGATGGACCTCACCAAATCAATTGGTAGTACTTAAAAGCAAAGCTGAATTTTCACTGGGGAAGAAGAAATTATCTTTCTAGGAAGCTCTTCTAAGAGGCACTGTGAGCTGCTGGGTGAGAGTTTCTGTCTGCTAGCCTGCCCTAGGATTACAGCCTTGCTAGTTCCTATGATGACCATGCAAGTTTATTTAAATACATGAAGATTTGGGACTGGAGAGATGGCAATGAAGAATAGTTGTTGCCTTTGTAGAGGACTGAGGTTCAGTTTCCAGTCCTTGTGTGGTGTTTCACAACCATGTTTATCTCCAGTTCCAAGGCATCCAATAACCTCTTCTGCTCTCCATTCAGGTAAAATAAAACCTCACATACATAAAATAAATCTAAGATATATTTTTAAAATACAGAGAGATATTATTTGTATGTATTATATATAGCTTTTTTTTAATTTTGTGGTAGCATTCTGAATGATACAGAATTTGGTGCTAAGAGTAGTTCTAGAGAAAGACTAAAGGAGTTGAACCTTAAGTCAGACTTATCTGATGGTCTTTACATGCTTTTTCCATGTAAAGAAGGCAGTGGCAGTTATGAAAGCATATCACATGCTGTCATTAGATACTCCCAGTAAATATGTATAAAATCAAAGTTCTATGACACCATGTATTTGATGTTTTAACCACACTGCAGCATAGCATGAGAATGACTGATTTTACTGTGTTTGAGAAAGTGAGGAAAGCAAGGATGAGCTCAGTGCTTATATTTCCAGCTGTTTAGTGACCTAACATCTGTTTAAATGACCTAACTCCAGGCTGCCATTACAAAGTACCAGAAGAAAGTACTGAATATAGAACAGAGATCTATTTCTATCAGAAGCTAAGGTGTCTGCAGAAGTTGTATCTGGTGAGGACTCACTTCATTATTCATACGTGGTCACATTTTCCAGGTTTTTTTTTTTTTTTTTAGGGTGCAGGAGACAAGAAAGATCTCTGGACCATTTCCAAATAAGGGACTAGTCTCATTTCATTCCCCATTATTCCCAGCACCATCATCTTTGTGGATTAGCTTCCCAATCAAGACAACTTATAGAAGAGGACTAGAGTCCATGATAGGAAGATGAATGCATGTAGGCAGGAGCTGGCTCAGTAGCTGAGTACTCACATCTGGATCCACACACCAGAAGCAGGAAGAGCACTGGGGAGGACAGGAGACATTTGAAACCTCGAAGCCTACCTCCAGAGACTCATCTCCCCACACACTGACACACCTCCTATTCCTTCCTGAACAGTTACACCAAGTATTCAGATCTATGAATCTGTGGAGCCAACTTTTACCAGAACTTTCATTAGGATGTTCAGAAATCCAAATGAACCTGAGGATTCTGAGTTGATATAGTCAGCCAAGTCTTCTTTGCCAGTGGAAATAGTACTACTCTGACTGTCTGAAGAGGTAACTGTACTCTGAAGAATTAGTAAAGATTTTTCTCCAATGTAGTTTCCCATCAAGCAACCACTAGTTCTTCTCAAAAACAGACAACCCACTCATCTTTGCTTCTAAAATTCTAAATAAACCCAAGTTCTGGAAGATCAGATAATTAGTGTGATCCATAAAGATGTACACTACATACCAAAGAACTGTGTGTTTTCCAGTTACATAGACAACAAAAAAGTCCATTTGTGAGACTAAAGATTAGGGCAACGGGACATAAAGTTGGATAAGTTCAAATTGATTGACATTGTCTCACTAAACAAAATGTCTGGATTATTTGGGCTTAAGAATTTGAAGAGGATGCTAGTAATTTATGATGGTAGAAACATGGCTTCATACACTGAATGCAGTTGAAATTCCAGGGCCACTTAGGCACATTAAAGAATGCTTACATCCTTTGTTGTTTTTAAAAAATATTTTTATTAATTATTTGAGAATTTTGCATCATGAATCCCAATCATGCTCAATTCCCAGTCCTCCCAGTTCTACCCCACACCCTTATGACCTCACCAAAATAATAAAAAAATCCAAATTGTATTACCCATTTATTCACTGGAACATGGTCGAACTTTCTATGACTGCCCCCTTAAGTCCTTCCCCACTGGCATCTCAGCCAGAAACCATCATTTGTGGAGAGCTACACTTCAGCATCCTTCTCACAGTTTTTAAGAGTTCTCTGTGATGGACTTCTGTCTAGGCTGCTACTTTTTGAGCAGCGGGGTTAGGAATTGTCACAGAAGCCTTCTATATCCCTCTTTCTCAGCTGTGAGTCTGCAGTCATGGATATCACTGCAAACTACCTTGCTTGCCCTTTACAGTCGGTGGAGCACAGATCAAGGATTTCCACATGGTTTCTGGTGATGACACAGACCATGGACATCCACATGTAGCTGCATCAGCAGCCACAGACCTCAGCATAGTGTCTGAGGACCACACAGACTGCAGGCACCACTACGTCCCTCTGCCACAGCATAGGCCCCCAACACCATCTATACCTCAGTGGCAGCACGGGCCAAAGACGTCAACATGGTTTCAGGAGACCGCAAAGACCACAGACATCAACATAGGCTCCAGATGTAGTAGGGCCATGGACTCCGACATGGACTGTGGACATCAACATGGCCTCTGATGGCTGCACAGGCCACTTGAATCAACATGGCTTCTGGTGGTGGCATGGTATGTTTAGAGTGACTGAGCAGATTTATCAAACAAGATCGGCTTCTCCACCTGCAAATACAGAGAGGTCATAAGTTCCACTAGGACTTTGAGAAATAAGCTTGTGAGGGCAGCTTTAGTATCCTTTGAAAGAGCTCTGTGGTCACTCCTCTCTGTAGGTCAGAAATTACGGTGAGAACTGCGACTACCAAAGAGACAATCAGAACACTAAATTATTGGTAGTACTCGTCATATGACTTTGTGAGCCTGACAAAATTTCAGCCTCCAGGATTGTAATCGATAGTGCTAAGAGATGTTCTGAGGGGTTTAGCAGCCTTTTGCTAATCAGAATCAACTATCTCAGTTACCATAGAAACTCCCTTCCTTTCCTATTGATTCAGAGGCATGAGGAACCAAAGTGGCCACACGGAAGTCTTGACTTCTAGTAATTGCTATTCCTCATTAGAAATGAAGACCTTTAGAACAACAGAGAATAAGGTCACGAGAACAAGGACAGGAAGCAAAACTCTTTTCTTTTATTAGTGAATTATTTGGAGTAATAGTAATTGTTCATTTTGCCGCTGTATCCTAGATCCCGAAAAAGAACTATATATTAACCACTGATTTTGAACATATATCCTGCTGAATGTTATTGGTCTGGCCATGCAAAGTAATACTGTCTAGCTGGCATTGTGACTGAGTCTTCAAATAGCCATTCCACTGTTTGGTCATTCTAACTGCTGCCTCAGAATGATGGGGAACACACTGTTATAAATTTCATGATGCCAGGACCATTGCCATACTTACTTAGTCTCATATTAGTCTATGACCAAATCAAAGCTGTATACAAGGTTGTTATGGGAGTAAAGGATTTTGCCCATTTAGGCATGTTAATCTGTCTCTGCTTCCCTAGAACATCCTTGTTAGCTGTTTCTTCTAATTCAGCAAAATCAATTGTCAACTGATCACAGGGAACTCTCCGTGAGGTTAGAGACACAATTTTATGGAGAAGAAGTTGACAGCAGTAGAGACCATGATAATTATGGTAACCTCTTTATATTCAATATAATATATAGCACTATTACGTCTGTGAGGAACACTGTCCATAAACAACCGGGATTCAATATGTCTGGTAAGAGCAAGTTTGTGAGGCATGTTTCAGGTAATAGGGACATGGATTAGCCTACGGTGAAATGTCCAGTCTCTTCTAACACTAGGAACAAGCTAAATGCTGTTCATCAAGAGAGGAATAATTATTTTAAAGCAAAGAGTAGTGGGACTTTCCCCAATCCTAAGGGTTTGTATTATTCTGTCAGTGTGTTGTTATTGGTGTTATAGACCAAAGGAATAGCATGTCCTATGGAAGGAAAAAACAATCAAGTCTTTTACGGATGTTATAATTTAGGGGTCGATAACTGATGTATGCCTGAGATATTGCTGGTATTGTCAGCTGAATCTAACTGCTTTTGATGATATTTACTGATAAGTTTTTAATTAAAAAATATGTGTATGAGTGTTTTGCCTGCATGTCTGTTCATGTACCACTTGAATGCTGTGTTCCCTAGGAGGCCAGAATGGGATGTCAGATCCCCTGACACTGAACTACAGATGGTTGTGAACCACCGAGCCAATGCTTAGAATTGTGCCTCGGTACTCCGGTAAACCAGCCAGTGTCCTTAACTGATGAACCATCTCGCAGTCTCCGATGAGTACTTAAAAACCAACCAAAGCAAAGAAAAAGAACAAAACAAAAACAGTGTTTACCAGGTCAACAGATGAATGTAAGGGAAATAATGACTTACTCAAGCAATGAGTCCACATTGGGATAACATCTGTAATTGGAGGCACCATCTGGTTAACAGTAACACCCTGTCATTCTTTGAGATGCACCTCTCTTTTGTGCAGGCTAAATTGGAGATTTGGTGGGGGTGTGTGATGGGAACCATCACCCCCCTGCATCGTCTTCCAAGTCCTTGCTGTTGCAGTCTCTACACACCCTCTAGTAAAGCAGCAGCATGTTTGGTTCAGTATTGGCCCAGGCGGGAACTGCTTTTGGAAGTCTCCACCTGAGCATTGCTATCATAGCTCCTTTACTGCACAGATCATAGAACTGGTATGAAGATTCGGCTAACTGCGGCGTGCATTCACCGTAATTGTGCCTCATAAGCGAGACAACAGCCACAGGAGGGGTTCAGAAATCCATAGTACCTGCTGAGTTATGAATCTGGGCTGAAACTCCATTGATCATCTGACTTCTACAAGCCCCCATTGGGCCTCCTATGGTAACATTTTGAGTTTTCTGAAATTCTTGTCTGTCGGGAGATAGAGTACAACAATCTTCAGAAAGTGTATTTTCCTTTTCTAAAGGAATAATCATCTAGGTATAAGATCATGGGTCCCTTTGGAGAAACTGGGAGGAAGATTAATGGATAAACCTTGAAAAAGTAGCAGAAACCTCTTAAGGACTTGTCTTTTCCTTCATTCAAGGGGTTGAGGGTCTGTAAACTTGACTGAGTCAGAGGATTAACTAAAAAGTGATGCCTCTATCTTAGCTTGCTAAAGCTGCCTTACAGAACAACACAAAGGGATGGCTTAAACAATACACACTAGAAGTCAAAAATCAATGTGTGGACTGGTCTGACTTCTTCTGAGGTATCTATCCTTGATTTCTGGATGGCTAGTGTGTTAGTCAGCTTTTCTTTGCTGTGTTAAAATATGATAGAAAAACAACAAAGAACCAAAGAAAGACATTTTGGTTTACATTCCAGAGATAACAATCTCTGGTAATTTGATTCCTTTGTGTCTGTGCCTGGGGTGAGGCAAACATCACATTAGAAATGTCTAGAGGAGGATGCTGGGCACTCCCTGAATAAGAGAGGTGGGTAGAGTAGTTTTTAAGTGCTCTCCATAAAGAACCACTTCTTATACTAACTAGTCCCTACCTCCTAAGTTTGCACTACCCTACCCCCAAGCTCATTAAATTGTGGGTCAACCCACTGGTGTTCTCAAAGCCCTCTGTGATGCAAACATCTCCATCAAACCCTACCTGAGCACTGCAGCACTGGAAAGGATTAAAAAAAAAAACCAACCTGTTTTTATTTTATATACCAATCCCAGTTCTTTCTCCTCCCTTCCTTCCATTCCCCCCACCTTCCCTTCACCCCCCTCATCCACTCCTCAGAGAGGGTGACATCTCCCATGGGGAGTCAACAAAGTCTGCCACATCACTTGAAGCAGGACCAAGGCCCTCCCCCCCTGTATCTAGGCTAAGCAAGGTGTCCCTCCATAGGGAACCGACTCCAAAAAGTCAGCTTATGCACTAGGGATAAGTACTGTTGCCTCTATCAGTGGCCCCACAAACTTATCATACCACATTCAGAGGACCTAATTTGGTCTTATGCAGGTTCTCCATGTCAGACTGGAATCAGTGAGCTCCCACAAGCTTGGGTCAGCTGTTTCTGTGCTCTTGACCCCTTTGCTCATATTATCGCTCCTCCCTTTCTTCAAATGGTCTCTGGGAGCTCAGCCCAGTGCTTAGCTCCACAGCTGTTGCCTTGTGTTGTTGGATGGAGGTTTTATGATGATAATTAAGGTAGTCATCAATGTGATTACAGGGCAAGGGCAGTTAAGATGTCCTCTTCACTATTGCTCAGATTCTTAGCTGGGGTCATCCTTGTGGATTCCTGGGAATTTCTCTAGTGCCAGGTTCTTTGCTAACCTCATAATGAATCTCTCTATCAAGATATCTCTTTCCTTGCTCTCCCTCTCTGACCTCCCAACTCAATCTTCCTGATCCCTCATATTCTTCTCTCCCTCCACACTCCCCTTGCACCCTTCTGCTTCCCCCCAGTTCTCAATTTACTCAGGAGATCTTATCTATTTCTCCTTCAATTCATGTATTCTCTCTTAGGGTCCTCCTTGGGAAACAAGTTTTTACTATCAGCATTGGGAATAAATTTCAAACCCAAGCCTAAATTATTTATCTTCATACTGTGTCCTCACATGACCTTTTCTATGTATTCATTCATCCCTGGTATCTCTCTTCTTGTAAGTAGAATAATCATATTGATTTAGAGCCTTAGTCTTTTCTTGTTTTTGTTTTTCTTAAGACAAAAGTACTGTTTAGCCCTGGCTGTCCTAGAATTTGCTCTATAAATCAGACTGGCTTTGAACTCATGAGTGCTGGCATTAAAGGTGTGCACCACTACCACCAGGTAGAGGACCTCAGTCTTCAGAGCTCAGGCAAGGCACTATAATGACTTATTTTGACAATTCAGATTATTATTTATTTGTTTACTTTATCTAGAACTTTTCCACTTACTCAGACCAAGAAAGAATTTGGAAAATTTCCATCCATTCCTTTTCTAGGAACACCACACTTGATTAGCCAATACCACACATCTCACTGAAACAAACATTGCCATATCCCGTGAATAAGACAATGGAAAACTCGATGGCCCAATTCAGGCAATGCGATGAGTGACCCAGACCCCTTAGGAACGAAGTTTTGGCTCACTCTATGTCTTAATTACTTTTCCATTGCTGTTATTAAATGCCCCAACAAAAGCAACTTAAGGGAGAAAAGGTTGTGCGTGACTCACACTTGCAGGGTGCAATCAGTTCTATCATGGTGGAGAAGCCATGGCAATAGGGGTTTTAAGGAACCAAAGCCATTGTGTCCATAGGCAGAAGCAGAGAGTAATGAACACTTGTGCTCAGTCACGTTATTATTTTTATACAGTATAGCATCCCAGACCAGGGAATGGCGGTGCCCATGGTGGGTCAAATAACCTTACCAAGATAACTCACCACAGGCGTGTTCAGAGGCCTGTCCTTTTGACAATTACACCTCTTATCAAGTTGACAGTTGAGACTGATCATTGCCTCCTACCTGGCAGGGAAAACTGTAATGATCTGAAGTGATTGCTGTGGGCAAGGGAAATTTGGGATGGACCATGGAATAAGTTACTTATAAGTGTCAGTAATGATAATCCGCCAGCTTCAGAGACAAAGGTTATAATTGTTCCCAATATTCCTTAATTTTTATGAATGCTTTTGTGTGGATATGTGTATGTGCATATGAGAATAGTTTTGTCCCCTTGTCATCTAATATAAGATGCATTAATAACAGTGAAAAGTGTTCACAGTGTTTACATTATAAGATATCATATCAGAGAGCACATTACCAGCAGCTAAAGAGTTTGCATCCTCTGCTGGAGACTTGGTTTGTTTGGGTTTGTATTTTGAATAGTGATGCCCTTCTGGCTGGAAACAGTACTTTACTTTCACTATCAGAGTGTAAGAAGTAAGGAGTTATGTATTGGTGCCAACTTGACAAGGGGTTGTTTGTGCTTACTAGGCTAGATTACTGATCATAGTTTTACTCAGGCACCAATTTAGTGGAGAAATTATTTACAGGATGGCATTAACATTGACATTCAGGGGCTGCCTATAGCCGTCACACTCTCAGGAAATAGAGACAGGCAGATCACTGTGAGTTCTAGGCCAAGCCCGGGGTACATAGTGAGACCTTTCTCAAAATAACTAGAAGAAGCAAACAAGTAGAAAAAAGCAATAGCATTTATTCTCAGTTGGTTTTAAAGGATATTATTTTTTTTGTTCTTTTTTATGGTTTTTTTTTGAGACATGTTGATATAGGAGCGGCGTCCCCAACACCCCGGCCGCTTGGCTAGCTCATGCCCGAAATAACAACACACAAACTGTATTCATTTAAAGAACTGCTTGACCCATGAACTCTAGCCCTTACAGGCTAATTCTCGCACCTGGACTAGCCCATTTCTAATGATGTGTGTAAGCACCCCAAGGTGCGCTTACCGGAAAGATTCTAGCCTAAGTCCATCGTGGGTTGCAGCTGCCTGGGAGAGCTGAGCATGGCGTCTCTGCTCCATCAGAGCTGTCCGGTCTCTCCGGAAGCAGAGCAGAGTCTGACCTCACTTCCTCTTCCGCCCAGAATTCTATTCTGTTTACTCCTCCCATCTATGTTCCAAGCTGAGGCCAAGCAGTTGGTTTATTATAACTTAACCAATGAAATCAACAGATTGATATATGACACTCCCACATCACTCCCTGCCGCTCCTATTTCAACAGAGACAGGGTTTCTTTTTGTAACAGCCATGGCTATGCTGGAACTAGTTCTGTAGTGGATCTGGTCTCAAACTTAGAGAGATCTGTCTGCCTCTGTCTCCTGAGTGCTGGGATTAAAGGTGTGTATCACCACTGACTGGCAGGATGTTATTTCTTTTTTATTTTTTAATTGATTTTATTGAGCTATACATTTTTTCTCTGCTCCCTTCCCTTCCTCTCTCCTCCCCTTCAACCCTCTCCTATGGTCCCCATGGTTCCAATTTACTCAGGAGATCTTGTCTTTTTGTACTTCCCATGTAGATTAGATCCATGTATATCTCTCTTAGGCTCCTCATTGTTGTCTAGGTTCTCTGGGATTGTGATTTTGTAGGCTGGTTTTCTTTACTTTATGTTTAAAAACCACTTATGAGTGAGTACATATAATAATTGTCTTTCTGGGTATAGGTAAAATTACTCAATATGATGTTTTCTAGCTCCATCTATTTGCCTGCAAATTTCAAGATGTCATTTTTTTTTCTGCTGTGTAGTACTTCATTGTGTAAATGTACCACATATTCTTTATCCATTCTTCAGTCAAGGGGCATTTAGGTTGTTTCCAGGTTCTGGCTATGACGAACAATGCTGCTATGAACATTGTTGGGCACAATCCTTGTGGGATGATAGAGCATATACTTAGTCATTTAGTTGAAGGGTCTCAAATGTAAAATTCAGCTTGAATAATACTACAACTCCATAGCAAAATTAACTTTGCTTGCAGCTGGCTGATTATCATTACTGATAGTTACAAGTAATAAGTACCTTAGAAGGTAGCATGCCATGGTTAGTCTCAACTCTCAGCTTGATGAAAGGTGCAGATATCACAGAGACAGACCTCTGAGCATGCCTTGGGAATTCCAGATTTGCCAACTCCTTCATAATATTAGCTAGTTCCTTGAAAAAGCATTATATATAATGTGTATTAAAATTCCATATTTTCTATATACACATGGTACACATATTTGTATATGTGCTTGCTATAATGACTAATAGAACCTGGGGAAATCCTAATGCTTAGTCTAGTTCATTCTAAGGAATGCAATACATCCCCAAGGTGAAGTGTGGCAAAGTCCTAAGCACGGGATTGTTCTTCAGGTGTCCCTGTCTGTTCACCAAACTGAAAGCTCCCTACACCACCTGTTTAAAAGATTTTAATAACATGACTTCCACTCCTACTCCCCTCCCCAATGCCAGGGGCTGGTACAAAGACAAAGTGGCACTTGGTCTTTCTGGTTATCAACCCCCATTCTGACACTGTCTGGAAGCTCCACAATGAGGTCAGGAGTCACCTCATTGGAGTAGACTTCAGTGTTTTCTCAAGAGGGTCATTATGAAGAACCAAAGACATACCGATTGCCCAGGGAATTCCAAGGGTCTCAAGGGCCTCTATGCCAGGAGCAGGAGGGCAAACCATATATGCGAATATCTATCGCTCTGAAGTAACACTGCTTCTACCCTCACGTACCCCCTTGAACTCCTCGGCTTTTCATTTGTTCCTGTGTCAGAATCTCTAGCTTCTCGCTGGTTGTTAGTGACAGGGTCCTCTCTCTACCAATATCCTCCCAAAGAAATCCTTTGATTAAGGCAGCTGGGATTGTCTTTTATTGCTTGCCATTAGGACCCAGCTGACACAAATGTGAAGAACTCCAGTGAGTCACCAGCAGATTGGGACCCAGAGTGCTGTTTGCGTATGTCATTATGTGGAGTGAGTTTGCCATGTTTCATGTGGGTGTAAAATTCCAATTTACTCCTCTAATAAACCCTTCAACAATGGACCTGCTCCTAATTTAGCCGTGCATGATTATAGCTAAACGTTGCTTGCTACAAAAAGACCTTGTTTTGACCCCAGAAGAAAGCAACATTGAAATCAACTGTAGGCAAGCAAAATGTGCCCTAAAGTCAGGAAAATTTCACTGTGTTTGTGTTTCGGGGCTGGCTCTGTTCATATTGCTGTCTTTCTGCAAGATAGAAATATCTCATGTACGTTTGAGTACCATTCAGTGTTATCAGGCAAATATTACTCTAAATGGGCACATTCTGTGTGACAAATTCCCTGCTTCTTGTGTGTGTTTAGTGGTTGATGATGTTGAGGTCACAATAGGACATTTGATTAATGAGCTGTTTTATTGGGATGCAAATAACGCCTGGTGTTATAAGATCCATATGTTGTACATTACAGGGGCATAGAGCTTATACTGCCACAGGCTGAAAAATTTAAAGCATCTCTCTTGAAAAATCATACATCATGCTGAACAAAAAGGACGTGACTATTTCTGCTATTTAAGGAGTGGGTAATTTTCATGCCAAATTTGTTTAGTTTTAATCTTAACTGATGCGTGTATGTATGAATTCATCAAAAGAGACTTTATGATTTTTGTGCCTTTCAGTCTGCTCAGACTAGTTGAAAGGAGCCAAACAGTTGGTTCTGATAACACACAGTAGCAATAACTATAGCCTGCCTGGTTGAGGATGAAGGAGCTAAAAACTGGAAATAAAGTGTAATAATAATAAAAATAGTAATGGGAGATGAGAGACTGATTGTCCATGTGTTATCAGGCCATGGGTATGAGAACAACATGACAGCAATCAGTCTATTGGATGAGCGTTTCAGAAAAGCAAAACTCGGGGTTCAGAGACAAACAGGCAGTGGACGTGACCCCTAATGACACGGGGATTGTTTTGACCAGTGTGACTTTCACATCTGATGTAACTATTAGAGAGTTGGAACCAGGCTGATCACGGCCCTCAGCCTGTCTCTGATTGCTCTGTGCCTCACTGGGCACCCCATTTTTGTTATCTCGTTC
Organism: Alexandromys fortis; assembly: GCF_014885135.2. NCBI lineage: Eukaryota > Metazoa > Chordata > Mammalia > Rodentia > Cricetidae > Alexandromys > Alexandromys fortis. The sequence continues at coordinate 3,836,218 of NW_026067953.1, read as the reverse complement.
TATTGTCTGTATTGTTTACTATATTCTATTCCAGAGAATAGGATCCTCAATGAACTCTTTTTATTAAATAGCTGCAAACACAGATCAGTGTTTGGAATATGTGAAGAACTCAGTAAATCGGGCCTGAGAAGATGACTCAGAGGATTAGTGTCTATTGCAGAAGTATGAGGACCTGAAATTGGATCCTTAGCACCTTGGTAAAAACCAGGTGTGTTTATGTTGCAAAAGTAACCCCCCCCCAAACTGTGCAAGCTGGTGACATCGTGTTGGAGTTTGCTGGTTGACAGCCTAGCTTCAGGGTCAGAGAAAGACTTTGTCTCAAGAGAATGAGGTACAGAAAGATTTAATACCAAATACATAGAGAATGATACAGAAAGATATCTAGTGTCCTTTTTTTGCCCTCTGTCCATGTGTATGAACATCTATATGCACACACCTGTATACAATACATGTACATACTCAACCACAAGCACACACAAGAAAACAGCAAAAGAATTCAATTTCAATTTGAATTTAAAAAGTGGAATGGTAGCAGCCTTATCAATCTGTGATGGGCACAGAAATCGTCTCCTCAACTTGACAGAGAGGAGTTGAACACAGAGAAAACAGTATCTTGCATTATTTTGTATTATTTATACTACTTAAAACAGTAATGATGATAACAATATAATAATTGTCACAAGATAAATCTAACCAACACTCCTAGCAAGGAATTTGCATTGGCTGTGTTAGTCAGGAGCTTCTCTTAATATGTTTTCACAGTAAACCTTCATGAACTTGGCTCAAGAACTAATTCTTCCAATTATTTAGGGAGATACCCTATGTGGCTGGAAAAAAAAAAACAGTTTTTTTTTTTGTAGTATATTAAACAAAAACTCCTGGGCCAGGTAAGGGATACCTCTTAAGAGTTGTTGGTCATTGAGGTCCCAGAGCCTGCAAAACAAAACAAAACATATACTTGTAATTTCTTTCAATTGCCCACCAGAACCAGATGGTAAACCCTATTGGTGAAAATACCATTAGCCTTGGTTGTATGTTATAGAGAAATCAAGTTGAACCTGAGCTGGAGCCTCTGTTAACTACCAGCTAGCTTTCATGGAGCTGAAAGGTGCTGTGCAGGCTGCTGGGCAGAGAAGGCTGGTTTCATCCAGCTGTCGGCCCTGTAATAGCACCATGGTGGCCAGGCAAGATGTGCCCACTTTCACAATAGTGGAACAGCTGCTACACGGGTAGCCAGCCACTCTCTAATTAAAGATCCATTCAACAGGAGAGAATCCATACCTGCTACTGTAGACATACTCAAAAGCCCATGCAGAGAAAGTTACAGGATCTGGAGGGAATTATATACATATCTATATAATGGCTCGACATATATACATATATATATATATATACATATATATATGTATACACACACACACACACACACACATAGATAGATAGATAGGTACCACATTCAGCCTTGCGTATTATCATTCTTAGTAATACACAGCTACTACAATCATGAACTCTCAACAATTACGGATGACTCCTGCATAAAAATGGTCCCATCAAAAGTCAGGCAAGGATAGAGGATGTACTTGGGCCCATATCCTCCAATGCTTAAATACTTCCTATGAGAAGACTCAGGGAAAGGAGAAGTCATGGCCTTTTGTTGAGTGCCCACAAGCAACCCCACCAGGTTCTAATAGATGATCTCACTCCAATGTCTTAGAGACAGTCCTGGTTAAACTATGAACCTGGGAAATAGACAAGTTGGGGATCAATAGGGTAGGAGGGAGATAGGAGAGTTTGGGAGGGAAAGGTAACCAGAGAACACTACATGCATGCATGAAATTGTCAAATAGCTAAAAATAAAAATATATTCAAATGCAAATAAAAAAGTTGTTTGTTACAGAAATAGGAATATGTTGCTTTGCATAAAAATTCTGACTTCATCAAGAATTAGGATCCTATGGCACTGACTCAACACAAAAGCTCTCTAGGCAACAATTTATACTGACCTGAGTCCGAATGCCCTTTGGGACCCCAGGGTGCCTCCTGGTCCTCACTAGAATATCCATCTTATCTGAGTGTTAGAAAAATAATATTTTTTCTCAGAAATTTCCAACTTGGTAGACTCTCACATGCTCCCCCATTACTTGACAGAATTTTATTGTACATCTTTAATAAAATTGTTGTTTAGGGCAAATACATGTCACAGCTATTTTATTTATAAAGCCCAGCAGATATAGGCTTTGCTATTTTGCTGTTGTTGTTCAATCTAAAGGCATTTATTAGATATTCCTAAGTCAAAAAGTTGCCAGTTGCTGGCAATCCAGGAATAAAGAGAACACAATATCTGACTTCGAGGAACCCTTAAGCAGCTGAGGCAAGCACATACAGAGACAATTACTTTGCTTAAAAGAAATAAATGGATCTCAAGTCAGTTTTGCCCGGAAGCATTCATATCTATTCACCAAAAGCGCAACTGCTTGTGAAACTCGGCCATGGGCTCATCCGACTTCTAGTAGGTCATTATGACTGTGCAAATGTCTTTTTAAAATCTGCTACCCTGAGAGTGGGTTGTGATATTTAACTCAGATTCCTCAAGAACCCATCCTCTGCACCAATCCTGAGGTCAGGCCAACAGATAATTCCATCTGCATCTCTAAGTGGAAGATCAGTAGGTATCCTGAACTCAGTATTCCAGAAGCAATCTCTGAACATCCCACTTTCTTACTTCCTTGATGGCGGCTCTCTCCTGCCTTTTGCTCTTCCATGCTTGAAACTTCTGTCTCTCTAACCCAACACGTTCTGCTGGCTTTATTTACAGAAATGTATCTTCTGTTTACTTACAGAAATGTGTCTTCTCTCTACTTCTACATCTACCCTTTAGTTTAGGATTTCACATACTGTTGCTGTTTTCTTTTAGACAGCCTCCCAGAGGCAGTACTGGCTTGTGTAAGTCTTTGTCTTATGCCTCAGCTCTGTTGCGATTCTCAGGGCCTGCTGGGCTCAGGTGGAGAAATATTGTTTTGGCTGTTATTGACTGTGTTTTCACTCTGCCATCAAGGCTTCTGGGTTCGGGAATGTAGTGATGCTGTTTACTGATATCCGGTCCTGAGCTTGTTGTGTTGGTGTTTTGTTCCTTGGTTTCTGTTGCCTTCTCTGGTTCTTAGTGTGGAGACTGTGTTTTCAGGTTGTGGACTTCTCTGGGATCTTGCTAGGTGTGACCACTGGGAATTCCAGGTAAATGTGTTTCTAGATATTGGGAACCGACACTTAAGAATTCGGGTGGGGCTGAGGGGGTACACAGGGGGAGAAAAGTCCAAACCAGGGTCTGTTTAGTTTCCTGGGAACAGGGGCAAAGGATGCAAAGAGCCTACAGCAGGTAGTCTTTAACAGAGCTGTGGGTGAGGCAGGGGAATTGGATTTGGACGAGAGGAGGAAGAGCAAAGACCTGAAGTTCCTTCACCTTCTTCTCTGGCCTCCATGTTTCTCTGTCAGGCTTGACTTGTGAGTTCCCAAAGAATTCCTGCTGGAGCTGGGGGCTGGGATGACAGGATGGCTGAAGGAGATGGGAGGTTGGAGGAGATTTGCCTGATCTGCTGGAGATGGGGGACAGAAGTGGGGGTGGGGCTGCAGCAATTGATCCCCTACAGAGATGGTATAAAGACATAGGGGTTGGTTTTGTAGGAGAGGAGGAAGAGTGAAGATCTACAGTCAGGCTCTCTGCTCGTCTGCCTGGAGGGTCAGGGGGTTCCCAGGGAATGGACTTCATTCTGAAGCTTTCACAGATGAAGTGGAGAGAAATTAGATCCTTCCTGACTTAAGCGCCTCTCTTGGAGCCAAGCTGTGAATTAATGGCCATTTCTTTTCTCCTTGCTAGAGTTCCACTCAGGTTTGTCTGACCTGCTAGAAGGTTAGGGCACAAGAGAGCCCCTAGTGGTGAGGGGTTGTAAGCGTTGTGAAACTTCCTTTGCTGGTTCACTGCCCACTGGAGCTTCCCTTCACAGAGATTGATTTTCTCACAGCGAAATTCTGATCACTTCTTCCAAGGGGCTTTTTTTTTTTCTTTTTTCTTTTCTATTTCTGGTCAATAGCTTCTCTGTTAACCCAGAAGACTTTAGTCTTTGTTTACAGACTTCAAAAATCCTATCTCATATAATAGGGCACTCCTATTTAAAACAAAAGGGCCATAATAAAATGAAAATAATATTTTATTAACTGTTTTCTTTTAATACAGCATACACTAGGTATTAAAACTCAAGAGATGTAGGAAAAATTGATATTATGTGTGATTTTTTAAAATGTGTGTATTATTGCTACATTGACTGTAAATTTGAATGCATAATATTGCAAGTTTCTTTCCTATTTTGATGAGAATGGGATGAGTGGGGCCATCCTTTATAATATGTTGGACAGCATCTGAAAGGAGTAGTGATAGACAGTGGGTTTGACCAGAGCCCAGGCATCCAAGTCTGACTTGCCAAATACTCCTGAAAGGGAAATAGGGAAGGGTTTTAGAAACCTCTAGTTCCCATTTCGGGTATCAAGAGAAGAGATGGAAACCATCTCAAGCAAAAAGAAATGGTGCCTCTCTGACTTCACAGAAAGTTCAAGGTGGATACTATCAGCCTGGCTGCCAATAGTTCTTGGCTGATGGATTTTTGTGTTTGTACTTGTAACATTAGATTCCACTAGCCTTCTGGTTGGTCCATAGTAGTCTCAAAGTAGTAAGTGGGGAATGATTCAGTTCCAGGGGAGCTAGGCATCCATCACTTATTTTCTTTGATCTACTCTTTCTAGCCTATTTATTGATTTCTTGAACTTAATTTTTATTAAAGTTATGGAAGCAATGCTTTGTGAGTCAGACAGTAACAGGTTTATGATGAAAACTAGCTGCAGACAGGGATGCAGCTTAGAAATATGGAGGGACTAGAAGAAAGGGGAAAAAAATCTGAACCTGTTCTTGCATCTTATGGTCTTGGAGGACTGCCCATTGGTTAATCTCTGCCAGATCTAGAAGCCCTTGGCAATGGCTTTGTCTCTGGGCAGTGAAGAAAGTAGCCCCCAAAATCATCCTTCAGGAACTAATACATGTGTACAAGTGGTATTGCTAGGGTGAAATAGATAAATATATAAAAGGCACAAAGAGGACAGTGTATAAGGGACCCCCAATATATTTTTCTCTCCTATCTCTTTTTCTTTCCACATGGATCAAAATATGCTTTCCTAAACTTGAAATTCACTTTGATGCACAGATATCAATTCTCTTAAATAGTATTTTAACAAGAGGCAGAGCATTTTAGGTGGTTTCAGTGTTAGAGGCTCAGTGAATAGCCTTTGGTGACAGGCGGGTAGGAAAGAATTCTCTGTTTCTCAGAGTGGCAGACCAATGCAGCTGCCTGTCCAGCTTGGCTTTGGAACCTTGAGGGCTGAAGTCATTCCTCAAGTGCTCAGGGTTCCTCTTAGGCCTTCAGTATATCTCGGGGTGGCTCTTTTCTCAGGAAGGTATCGGAATCCTCTTGAATCTCTGTGTAAGCTGGAAAGTCTGGTTGCCTCAGACCACTGCCTTCCCATGGTACAAAGGTTCCAGTGATATATAGAAGCTTCCGCACTCTCTGGGAATGTAGATCTGTAGCCACCTCCTATGACTCAGTCAATGCCGAAGGAATGAATCTCTCCCAGCATGATGCTGTGTTCTAATGGGCCTTCACAAATTCTTTCCCTCTCTTCCTGGCCCTTCAATGGATGGAAACTAAATCCACAGTCTTTGGAGAAACCCTCAGGGCCAAGGAAAGAGGATGAATTTCTACATTGGAGCACCTGCCTCAGTCCTCTGAGGATGAACTTAGAAACACTGAGTCAGAGATATTGGCCTCTTAGATGTATTTCTGACTTCCCCAAGGGGCCAGCCAGCACAGTGCACCTGAGTCAAGCTGAGACTTGTCTTGGGTCCAGGACATAGAAAGAAAAGGTCTGGGCTGCCCGTGGACGGTGCTTATCCACTTGAGTCCCTGTGTGATGGTATTCTCTCAGTTTCTCCACTCCATACACCCTTAATCCACTCTGCAGGCTCCTCATTAAAATAAAGTTCATCAAACTTCTTTTAATGTGGCTCTTTGGGTTTCATTTCCTTTGCTGGTGAAAATGTGTTTGCACTGAAACATTTTGCAAGGTTTCTATATAGCACACAGATTTTAAACATTTTTTTCCTATTAACATAAAATATTATTCTCATTTCCCTCTGTTGGGAAGAAAGTGGAAAAAAAAGCATTATAAAATTAAAAAAAATTCTCTTTGTTATGAAGGAGATATGAATGATTTATGAACATAATAAAGGCAAGTCTCTTTGGTCAACATTATGAATTTAAAAATAAGACTTCTTTTCAGAATTTTGAGATGATGTAGATGAAAGTAGGCACTCAAATAACAAAGGAGACCAGGTAATAATGGGAATTCCCTTCCTCTCCCAGAGATGCTGTGTGCTTCCTCACCTTGGGAACCCACATAAAGTTATCCTATGTTGGATCAAGGGAATGTGACATTAAATAGCCTCGTCCAGATATGTCTGAAACCAATCTGCTCTGCTGACAGACACACTGTGAAATTCCTTCCGCTATTTTGATAAGTCCTTACAGAGCACACATCACCAAAATCTTACCAGCGAATGGAAGGAAAAGGCTCCAGCCATTGCTGTACTTGAATGTGCTGTCCAAACATACCTTGTTGGAAGCTTGACTCCTAAATCCACCTGCTCCTAGCATTTGGAGGAACATTGTCAGACCACTGGGGGACAATTAGAATAAGATGAGGTCTCAGAGGTGTGGCACATAGGTTGGCATTAGTGGGCTTAGAGAGGGTGACTGGAGTCAGCATGCTTGTTTTGTATGACCTTGTCATGACCTCTGCCATGCTGCAATGCAACAAGAATTGCTCTCGTCTGTGGCCCATCTGTTACTGGCCTTCCAATCTTGAACTTTCCAGCCTTCAGAATTTTGAACCAAGCAAAGGCCTGTTATTTTTTGTTGCTGTTGTTAATTTTTTTTAAAATTATGTTGCCTGCTTTTGAGTAGTCAGTTAAGCAACAGAAAATGAGCCAAGACACTTATGTTTGGTGACTTACCCCTACACTTACACACATTGTTGTCTTCTCCTCAATATACAAAACCTCCCTCTTCTGCCACACCATGTCTAGACACCCCATGAGACACTTTGATATCTGTATTTTGACCAGTTATAGTTCCCTGCAAAGATCTGTACTGGCTACAAAAAGAAGCTTCTTTGAAGAGGGGTGAGCCACATTCCTGTGGCTATTAGAATGCATATGTAGGACACAGTTAGGAGTTGTGCTGGTTTAGTAAAGTCATCGTAGGCTCTCCTCTAAGATCCATGACTTCACTAACTCCAGGGAGTGGGGTAAGTTTCCCAGGCCAAAGCATGAGTTTCCTCCTGTTAAAGGGGCCTTAAGTCCATTTGGATAACTGTTGGCTAATGACAAGATATGTGTGCTTCTATTGTACTTTTAGGTATATGTTAACATGTTTGTCATTGTTGTGTTTTATAAGTGACATGGCTGGATAGGATCAACACTACCTGTACACCATATGTGTATCTGGTACTCATGGAAAGTAAAGAAGAACATCAGATCCCCTATGACTAGAGTCATAGATGGTTGTGATCTGCCATGTGGGTGCTGGGAATTGAACTTGGATCCTCTTCAAGAGTAGCAAGTTCTCTTAACCACAGAGACATCTCTCCAGCCCCCGGGTATGGTGTAGTAATAAGTAATGTGGAAACTAATGGAATTGGCATAATTTGTATATGGAGATGAAGTTTATTCTGGTTTGTGGTTTCAGTCTATGTTTGCTTGGTCTCGTTGTTTTTGGGTGTGTGATAAGTCAGTACATCATGGTTCTTGATAGAGCAAGCTTCTGGGGGAAGAACGGAAGAGAGATTCCACCTCCAATCCTTCCTCTCTGTCCCTTTAGAGAGTGTCCTCAATGACCTAAAAGATTTTCCTGATTTTAGTATCCCTTAAGTTATCTTGGGCAATTTCTCTAGTCTCCCCCTGAGGAGAGTAGATCGAGAAGAAGGCATTTCATGTGACCTTCCATTTTCAACTTCTGACCTCTTCTTCCCTAGATTTTGACCAAAGTCTTAAGTATTTTCGATTTAACATCTTCTGAGAAAGCTATTGATTGATTGACTGATTGATTGTGTGTTTTCCAGAATGAAGAAGCAGTCTATGAGCAAACCACTTCACAAAGAGACTTTTAACTACTTCCTGCCTGTATGTTATGAGCTGAACTTTAAATTCTCTCAGTTCTTACATGAAAATACCTCAGAATCTGATTAGCATTAGAAGTAGGATCATAAAGAATTAATTATGTTATAATGAGTAATTAAGATGGGCCATAATTTAATATGACTAGTGTCTGGTACAGACAGCTTTAGAGGAAGACAATGAGATGACATGAAAGCGGTTGACGACCAGAGTGAAGGACGGGCTCTGGGGAGAAATAAATTTTGATAATACATTGGTCTTGAAATTGTAGTCTCCAGAATTATAGGATATCTAATTTTCAAGTAAGTCATTGTATTAGCTTTCTGTCCTTGTAGCAAACAGCCGAGATAACAATTTGCATATGGAGGTGGAGTTTATTTGGGTTTGCAGCTTCAGTCCATGGGCACTTGACTTTATTGCCTTTAGATTGTGACAGTTCAGCATACCATGGTGCTTGGGAGGACAAGATTCTGAGAGAGGTTGTGGGCGGGAGAGAGAAACTCTTTCACCTACAATGTTTCCTTTTTTTCCCATTTGAGGGCATTAGATCAATGACTTAAAAAAAATCCTCCTACTGGATTCCAAATATTAAGGATTTCTACCACCTTCCAGTAGAGCCAAGAAACAGACTAAGCCTGTAACACATGAGCCTTTGGGAGGAGCATTGCAGATCTAAAGTGCAGCCAGCATCTAGTCAGCTGGACATCAGTATGGCAGCCCAGGCAAACAAACTATGGCTTGGGCCTTTGACATTGGTCTTGATTTTCAGGAAATCTGCTTGCTCTAAATTCCACAGCTCACAAAGGCTGCATAGAGTGAATTCCGTCTCTGCGGCACTGTGGCAGAGTCTACTACTCTCTCAGTCTCTGTTCTTTCATTCCCTTTCTATGTTCCTCAGATTCGCTGAATTTGAAAAGATTTCTTTAAGTCTTCCTCCCATTCTCTTTGTCTGTTAGGGTTTTATGCTTTGAATAGTTCCTTTACTGCCATCTTAATGTGTTTTCATGAAGAGGGAGAAGTTATAGATGGGCTTTAACTGAAACTATTTTTCTGAATTCTTTTTTTCTTTAGCAGTTGAAAGCTCTGACATGACAGATCTTTGAAAGCATTTTTGCTGTAAGTACTTGGTCTGAATTTGTTGCTTTTCAACTCCAGATGAAACATCTTTGCCTTGGTTTGTGGCAGGAGCTGCAGCTGTAACCATCTCCTTTACGAGATGAATGGGCTCCAGAGAGGGGCTTGTGGAGAAAGAGCATGCCCACTCCTGCCCTCCCAGGTCCTATGACTACCGGTGTGGTAAGGTTCTGGGTTAAGTGTGCAGAATCACAGTGACATGAAACATCCAGAGAGTGTGGCCGGCTCCACAATAGCAAACTCCTGTTGCATTTTAGTGCCAGCCTACTAGAAATCGTCTTCCTGAAGTATGAGAATGGCCCCAGACAATATGTAGATAAATATGCAAGGCCGTGCCCAGGCACAAGGCTCATGCTGACTCCTGTTTTGATGCATTCCTTTCTCCTTTAGTTGGCAATCCCTTGTAAGTAAGTCTTTCTGTTAAATTCCCTGTTCAAATTAACAGCGTGATTTCTGTTTCCTGCCTGAACTCTGGTCGTTGCAATGGCACTTTAGGCAAACATGCGATTTGTGTGATGGAATAGCAGACAGCTGTTGATCTGAATTTGAAAATTCTGGACAGCAGTGATGAGGGAGGGAGCGACAGAGACATAATGAACACAGCTCTAAGCAATCAATTGTTAAGTCCGCTAACATTACAGGTAAGATCTTTCTCTGTGTGTAGAAGGAAGTTTGGGAAAACATTTGCTAGAAATAGAGAAGAAAAGGAAAGAAAACCCTGTTCTTGTCAATAATAAAACACAGGGGTTAAAGGACAGTCTTCTAGTTGCCTTTTGAGTAAAATGCACACGTTTATTTTAGCACAATTTCCTCAAAATCTTCAGGCAAATCTGAGACCGATTCAAGGTGCATGCAGCCAGCGGAGCCTGTGATGAATATTTTATAGGTTGACAGTCTCGCTTCTCCCAAATTCTCTCTAGGTAAGGTACATTGCAATTCATTAGCTTTCTGTTTTCTCAATGGTTGGCGCATTCTTGACTCATCTCCCGGAGATTATCCCCATCATCTTTATTGGAGATTGGGGTGTCTGCAAATTCTTCAGCGACACATTTACAGGCTGCTTTTCCTTTGTGCTCACAGATGGCTAATCGCAATTGTACCACATATTTTGCTAGCTGAATTCTCAGAGGGTAACCTCCTTGCCAGGGTTTTATTTCCACAATACATTGTCAATTCTGTGGATAGACACTATGAAGAAAAACAATATAACAGAGAGTGCCTATCCCTATGATGTCCCAAAGACAGGGTAGCGGTACGTCCTGAAAACTGTAACTGGGCTAGAAACATTTCTGCCAAGTTCCCTGTGGCAGGATGGGGAGGGAAGCGAGGGGAAGGAACATGCTCACGGGCAGCCCTGATGTAAAAGTGTCAGCAGCTGGCAAAGCCTTTGCCCTCGCTGCTCATCAATTTTCCTCTTCATTATGATACAGGCAGGGAAGGTTGAAGGGTCAAGTGTTTGAGGTGATGAATGAAGACGGAACAGTAAGCAGAGGACGCCTTATTGATGGTGTCAGATTTAAACCTCTACAGGGGAAAAGGGGAGGGGGGAGACTATTTTTTTTTCCTTGCTAGCTGAAGTTGAGAGGTTTAAGGGACCTGCATCGCCAGAGGAACATTTTCTATTCCATCTTTTCCAAGTAAATGCCAAATGGATAAATCGGGGGCAGAAAAACTAAAACGACTTCCTGATGGGATGGATAAGGTGAGTAAGGCCCAGAGAGTGATCAGAGAGAAGTTTTTCTTAAATAATTACAGGAATGAGGAATGTTCATTTGATGAAGATATGTGGGCTGAGCTAAAATAGAAGGTTTCATAGAACATGCCTGGACTAGTAGATGTCCTTTGAATATTGTGGTGGTTTGAATAGGAAAGGCACCCATAGGCACATGTGTTTAAACTCTTGGCGTGTAGAAAGTGGCACTACTAGAAGGTGTGACCTTGTTGTAATAGGTGTGGCCTTGTTGGAGGAAGTGTGTTACCATGGAGGAGGCAGGCTTTGAGGTCTGACATGCTCAAGCTACACCCAGTGTGACACACAGTCTCCTAATGCTGCCTGTGGATCAAGATAGAGAATTCTCAGATCCTTCTGCCTTCACATTGCCTTGCTTCCGCCATGAGGATCATGGACTAAACTTCTGAACTGTAAGCCATCCCCAATTAATGGTTTCCTTTATAAGAGCTGTTGTGGTCACGGTGTCTCTTCACAGCAATAGAAACCATAACTATGACAAACATGCTGAGTTTTAGATTCCTTGGTGGTCTTTACAAGCCATGTTTGTACTTTCTATAAAGTTTTATAATCCAAAAAATGTATGTTGATGTTTTTATAAAATTCCTCTACATTTAGGACTGACAATATATTCTATATATTCCTGGGACTACTGCCTTCTTTTAATTTTTTATTATACATTAAAAAACCCATTATTTAGACAGTGTTTGGTGACAAAGCACTATAATCCCAACTCTTCGAGAGGCCAAGGCTGGAGGATCAGAAATTTAAGTCTTTCTGTGCTACAGAGTAAGTTCAAAGACAGCTTGGTGAACTTGATGAGACCCTGTCTCAAAGCATTCAAAATGAAACCCCCAATCAAATAGCAACAACACACAAAATAAAACTAACCAATCAGCAGAAGTAACCACAATGTCATTTAGAGTGTTAATCCCTTACTGAGTTAGCAGAGGAGCTGGCCACAGAATTTGGAGTACTTTACTCACTCACTCTGGAAGAGTTTGGGATTCTAACCTGAGCTCTTGCCAGTGCTAAAATTCTTTCCACAATTAGAAAACTCTTAGGAAGCTGTGAGCCCAACAATGCATTTGGATAAAAGCAGGATCTTGTTTTCATGCAAATGAGGTTTCATAAATAACAAATGAGGGGGAGAAACGGACTCCGTGCCAAGCTGTAGAAGAGAAGATTTTCCAAACTCCAACAGTTTTATAAGGAATTGTTTCCCCATTTGCATAGGCTAGGATTGCTGGGGAAAAGCAGATCCTATGACCATGTCCGAGGAGTAGACTGTCAACTGTGAACCGAATATACAGATGCCTATTATTGGGACCCTGTCTGAACCAGTACTCCTCGGCCTGGGAGATGAGGAGTAGCCAGGGAGTCATTAGTAATTGCTGAGAAACCAATACTACAAATGTGGAAGAGACCTGCACACAATGTCCCATAAACAACCCATTATTCACCCATGCTCTCTAAATCAGCATTCTGGGCACCGGCATAGATATCCTGTAAATTACACACTTGTAAACTACCCATTAATAACACCTGCCAATAACAGCGCAGAGGCAGACAATGCTGCCTTTTCCCTCGGCCTCAGCTCCAGCTCCGTAGATGCTTACTTGTTTTCAGTTTTTTCTTTTTCTTTTTTTCTTTTCCTATCAGGCCTAAAGAACTCATATCGGCCACTATTGGGCTTGGTAGTGTTTTGATGTTTGTTCTGGTTAGTCCAAACTGCCTTTCTGATCTATTGATAATAGAAACTGTAGCCTAGCTGCATGCCAGCAATCATGCTGGACTTTTGGGCACTGGAGTGTTGAAAGGGACAGTCCCCACTAAAGGCATTGTATTATGTTGAAATAGGAGCAGCAGGGCTGCGTCCCCGGCACCCGGCCGCCCGCATGGCTAGTTTATACCCAGAAATAATTACACGGAAACTGTATTCTTTCAAACACTGCCTGGCCCGGCTAGGTCCAGTTCCTTATGGCNTTCAAACACTGCCTGGCCCGGCTAGGTCCAGTTCCTTATGGCTAGCTCTTACATATTGTTTTAACCCATTTCTAATATTTTGTGTAGCCCACGAGCTGGCTTACCAGGGAGGATCTTAACCTGTGTCTGTCTGGAGCGGGAGAACCATGGCGACTCTTTCACCAAGCCTCCTTCTCCCAGAATTTTCCTCTTTTCTCCACCCACCTAAGGGTGGGCCTTATCAAGGGGCCTAGGCAGTTTCTTTATTAATAAGAAATCACTCCCACAGTATTAGATAACTTTTTTCTCATTGCATGAAAATATTTGAGAATATGTAATTTATGAGGAAAACGAATTTATTTTGACTACAGATTTATAGGCACAAGCATACAACTGGATGGCCTCCTGGTTAGGCCTCCCATGTGCAAACCATGGACTGGACCACGAGGAAAACAGAACCACCGTCTCCCCCCCCCCCGCCCCAAGTGAATAATCATGCCATGGGAAAGGAACTCACCACGAGATAAGAAAGCAAATGTGGGGTGTAGGTCTCACTCTCATAACTGACTCCAGTGGGACCTAGGCAGATTCCTGAGAACTCCATTAATCCCTCCCAAGGACACTGCTCTCAAAGACTTAACTGCTTGTCAATTTCCTGAAAACTGATGGAGTTTTTCTGCCCTCATTGCTCAGAACTCCAAATAATCATTATTTTCTCACTCCTTGTGCTATTGCTCGAGCAATACAGCCAACTTCTGCTTTTGTGAGTCATGGCCTGGTTCTTCACATTAGCCAATGGTGTGGTAATTTAAGCAGCTACCCTGGAGCTCCACTGGTCTAGCAGAGAGCTCTCCAATGGCTAGCTCTCACAATCTTCACTCAAATCCTCAGGGCACGCAGCACTTCCGTTTGATCTCCACTTTCCTTCCCATTTTGCATATTTGTTCCTATGCCTGCTTTTTCCTCTCTGTCTCTCATACGCCTGGCTCATCCTCATGTGAGAATCTTTACACGCTCTTCTCTGTCCGTGGCAGGCTCTACCCAGTGTCTTGTGGGGTGGTTCCATCTCTCGACAGATCTCAATTTAGATGGCTATCAGCAGAGAACCTTTTCTTGACCTGCTCTCAAACTCTGTCATCCATCTGAGTTGACTCCCTCCTAGCTTGTACCGCCTGCTGAGGTCATTTCCCTTGCCTAATACCTTCCTATAATGTATTCCCCAGTCCACTAGGGACTTGAGTCTCTGTGGTACACCCAGCCCTGACCATGATGAGACACAATGAAGTTTCACACACTCTGGCTTGGTGTGTGGAGATGGCAGGTATGAGAGAGGGAAGAGCACCGAAGTCATGGTTCCTCAATAGTGGACGCTGCTCTGGCAGTGGGAGGTGAATGGCAAAGCTGAAGACAAAGACAGACTCTGCAAAAGCCGTTTAATGTCCCTGCGATGTCAGCTCTCCACTCATAAACTAGTATTTCCTATATTCAACTCAGGGTTCATATGGGTGAGGAAACGTGCTCAGAGATATGGGGTCCTTTAGAAAACTACAGAATGACCCCCCCCACACACACACACGTTTAACTTTAATGTGTCTGTAGAGTCCAGGTTCCGGGAACTCAGAGAATGAAAAGTATATATTCTTTCCCCTCAAGGAATCTACTGTCTGTTACGGAAGAGAAACAGAAAAAGCCATAAAAATGTTTTATGGGACTGTTATTTCAAGCTCTCCCAGGCCTAGTATCTAACCTCTGGTTGTTTGTTATCACAGGGTCTGGATTCATTTTGTTTCTCTCCTGGGCTGCAACCGTCTCCAGTTTTACATGGGTCTTCATATCTTCCATGTGACCTATGGGGTCTCTGCCAGCTCCTGCTCTCAGGAGGCATCTGGACTAGAAGATCCGAGTTTTTTTTTTTTTTTTCTTAGACCTCCAAATCCTGGACCTCCCAACTTTGATACTTGACTTTCTTCCTAGGTCAGGTTGTGTCATAGTTTGTCAACTTGTCCCAAACCTACATACACCCGAAATTAATGAATCTCAATTGAGAAATTGCACCTTACTAGACTGGCCTGTGAACATGTCTGTGGGTACATTGTTTTTCTTTTTCAATTTCATATTTTATTTTTTAATTTAATTTTATTAAATTTTTAAAAATTTATTTTACATACTGACCACAGTTTCCCCTTCCTTCTCTCCTCCTGTTCCCTACCCCTGCCTCCTATCTAACCTCTTCTCAATCCACTCCTCCTCCATTTCCATTCGGAAAGGGGAAGGCTTCCCATGGGCTCTAACAAAGCATGGCACATCAGGTTGAGATAGTACCAAGCTCCTCCCTCTGCATCACGGCTGGGCTAGGTAATCCAGCATGGAGAACAAGTTCCCGAAAGCCAGCTAAGTGCCAGGGGCAGGTCCTGACCTCACTGTTAGGAGCTTTATAAACAGACCAAGCTACACAACTGTCATACACATGTAAAAGGCCTAGGTTGGTCCCATACAAGCTCCCTAACCTGGTTAGAGTCTATGTGTTCCCACAAACTTAGGTCAGCTGTACTGGTGGGTTCCTCTGTCATGACCTTGATGGCCCTGGCTCCTACAATCCCTCCTTCCTTTCTTCTGGAGGAATCCAGGAGGTCAGCCCATGACTGTGGGTCTCTGCACCTGCCTCCATCAGTTACTGGCTAACGGCTCTATGATGACAATTAAGGTAGTCATCAATCTGATTACACGTGATGGCTAGTGCAGGTATCCTCTCCACTATTGCTAGGAGTCTTAGCTGGGGTTCATCCTTGTAGATTCCTGAGAGTTTCCCTGGCATCAGGTTTCTCTCTAATCCTGAAATGTTTCCTCCTATCAAGATATCTCTTTTCTTACTCTCCTGCTCAGTCCCACCCCCAACCAGCTTTTTGTGCCCAGCCCACCTAACCTGCTCCCACAAGTTCTCATCCCACCAAGCCCTCACCCAACCCTCAGTTTATAGATCTCCATGGGGCATTTCTTAGTTGCTAAATTATATAGAAAGACCTAGCCCACTCTGAGCAGTACCA
Organism: Alexandromys fortis; assembly: GCF_014885135.2. Taxonomy (NCBI): domain Eukaryota; kingdom Metazoa; phylum Chordata; class Mammalia; order Rodentia; family Cricetidae; genus Alexandromys; species Alexandromys fortis. Next base: position 3,820,074 of record NW_026067953.1, on the reverse strand, counting down.
GCCTTATGCAGTTGAGCCTGGGTTGTATTTAATGAGCTAGTAAGGCAAGTCAGAAGGAGCAAACCAGTCAACTGCAGTACTCCATGGTTTCTGCTTCAGTTCCTTCTTCGAGGTAGGGACCTTGTCTCCTGTTCTGACTTCCCTCCGTGATGGACTATCTATCACCTCTAAGCTGGAATAAACGCCTTTCTCCTCCTAAAGTTGTTTTTAATCACGGTATTTATCACAGCAGAAAAGAACATTAGGATAGAAATTGGTACCAGAGGCTGGGAAATTGGTTTGATGGACCTGACCATGTTGTTTTTGGAGAGGATTGTGGAAGGATATTTTGGAGCTTTGGGCTGTAAAAGTCCATTGAGTGATCAGAGCTTAATGAGCTGTTATGGGAGCTTTGAAGACAGGGATGTTGAAAGAGGTGTGGAGGATGGAGACCTGGCTTGTGAAGTTGCAGAGGGAAGGAAAGAATCTCTCAGAGCTGTTCACGTTGTATTATGGATTCAGAATCTGTGTAAATGAAGCCTTTACTTTACTGTGATAATTGATGCTAGTTAGCTGGGGAAGAAGAATCATCTGTGATTAAGAAGAGACCAGCATCACTGAAGTAAAATCCTCTGAGAAGTATTTCCTCGGGTTGTGTGTTAAGCTGGCAGCTGAACTTGGCATGTTTAAGAGTCTCCCAGGTGGTACTGGTTTGGGCAATATGACTATTGCAGGGGTCCTGGGGGAAATTAAGAGATTTGTATCACACGGCATGCTTGAAGTCCCTGAAGAGAGGCCAGGAGAGGCCATTGATGGAGGTCCAGCCTCAGATGCAGTGGAGATCCCCACATGCTGGAGATGTCAGAACTATTAGATGACCACTAAGGACAACAGCAATTGTGAGGTGGAGCCAGCTTGAGCCTATGAGATAAGCTCCCCCCCTCTGTGTGTGTATGTGTGTGTGTGTGCATGTGTGCGTGTATGTGTGTGTGTGTGTGTAGGCACCTGTGCACTGTAGGTGACACAGCTGGAGAAGTGGGACTACCCAAACCCTTCACAGTCCAGGAGATCATGAGTGGCTCCGATGTGCCAGGTTGAACTGTCTGCATTGCTAGATTTGTTTTGATCTGAATGTAACTGCGCTGTGGTTTTCCCTTTTTGAAATAAGAAAGTATATAACTCATTTTGGATTTTATAGGTTCCCAAAGATAAGAGATTTTTGAAAGAGATTTTCGATTTTTAAATCAAAATTGGGATTTTTAATTTTTTTTCATGAATTGCATTTTGATCATGATTTTCCCTTTCTCTAAACTTCCTCCCAGGTTCAGCTCCTTACCTACCCACTTCATGTCCTCTCCCTCTCTCTCAAAAAAAAAAAAAACCCAAAAACATACAAATAACTCATAAGATTAAAAACAATACCAAACCAAAACAACAAAAGAAGGAAAGGAAAACAAACTGGGGGGTGGGGTTGTTTTGTCTTGTTCCATGACTCTTGACTATGAGACCAGCCCTGGAATGTGATTAATATACCTGGTGACACTCCATTGGGGAAAACTGATTTTTCTTTTTCCTGGTATCAGTGGCAAATAGCCTCTTGGTTAAGGATAGGACTTAGTGTCTACTTCCCCTTTTTTCATCTGGGATTTTGTCTGGTTTGAGCCTGTGCAGGCTCTGCATGTGCTACCACAGAATTTGGGAGTTCATATGAGCTCCAAACCTGTTGTGTCTGGAAGACTGTCTCTTTGGAGTCACCCACCACCTCTGTCTCTTACAGTCTTCCCACCTCCTCTTCTAAATTGATTCTAGAGGGTTGATGAAGACATTCCACTTATGACAGAGCATTCTAATATCTCTTTGCATATTGTCCAGTTTTGGGTCCTTGTGTAAGTACCCAACTACTGCTAGAAGCTTTTTTGAGTGGCACACTGATCTATAGTAGAGAAATACATAGTTAGAAGTCATTTTATTGCCATTTTCCTTTAGCAGAATGACAGTAGTAAGCTTCCCCAGGCCTGTGACTTACCTAGTCTCAGGTTCTTAGCCACTTTGTGACCCCGACTTCTTGTTTTATTCATGCTTCTCCTTTGACCACCTCACTCATTTCCCCCTCCTTTAAAGTCTCTTTTCTTAGCTTAAGTTTGATCTGAAATAGTTTGAGGTTTTGCAAATGATTGTGTTCCTTTGTGCCTGAAGAATATGTCTTAGGCCCATTGACTCCCAGGGATAAGCCATGTTCTCAGAATTCCATTCCATTCCATAAATGTGTTCACCCCTATGATTGCTTTAGGTTAATTACAGCTTGTTTTGACTGTGGATCTTTGGGATACTCATCTTTTACCCTTTGCTTCCATGTACATACTTGGCATCCAGAGAAGACTGTTGTTTGTGAGCATGTTGCTTGGCAGGGTATGTACTGAAGATGACTTCAAACCTATCTCTGCTATTTATTGTCTGTAGATAAGATGTTCTTTTTATCCATCACTATAAAACCATTTGGGACAATTTATCTGCCTTCAGAACCATGGGGCAAAAAGGACAAAAAATGTCATGTCTCAAGGTTAGATTTCCAATGTCAGCATTTCTCAAAGCCCTTACCACTTCATTTTTCTTTATTGGATAGCTGAAGGTCTAAGTATTATTTATTCTGCTTATGTTTTCACCCCAAGATTGGAACTGTAGCTGGTTCAAGGGAGAAGGTGGCATCTGTGGTGACAGATGAAGAGCAAGAGGCTAGGATTAGATGAAAACAAAAAAGAAATTTAAGCTAATGCTTTTTTTTCAAAGATTTACAACATGCCCACTCAATAAACCTGTTATTTATTGATCAAAGCTGATTTCTTTGGGATGATTACTCTGGCATATAGTCTATAAGTAATGGCAACTTAACAGAATTGGAAAACTTTAGACGAGGGGACCTTGGAGAGTAATTGTTTTGTCTAGTTTATCTGTAGGATTATTCCTGGTTGGGGTGGGGATGGCACACAGAGGAAGAAACCCTCTTTGGAAAGTTGTGGGCATGTGAAAGCTGTCTTGAATCTGTCACCTCATCTGTTAAAATCTGTATCTTCCAGCTAATGATGCCTACTTCTGATCAGCTCTTTGTTGCACACAATCTTTTTGCCCCCTTTTAACAATACCTAACTATCGATTTGTCAAAGGGTTGATCAATAGTTCTTCTTTTTATAAATATGGTATGTGTATGCCAAAGCATTCCTTTCATAATTAATAACAATAAAATTTGGTTACCTGTGGAGATCAGAGACATTGAAAAAGTCCCAGGGAAGGTACAAGATGGTACCAGCAGGTTAGTCACAGTGCCATCTGCTTTCTGGTTCACTTGCCAAGGTTGCACCTGTTACCCAGAGACCCCACCAGCTTTTGGGGACTGCCTGCTCCCCAGGTCTTCTCTTGATGCTTTCTTTAAATAGGAAGAAAAGTTGCATCTCAGTTGGCGATGTTTCTCATTTAGAAAAGGTGGCATTTTGTTCAGATTTTTTGCTCCCTATCTGTAGATAGATTGTGGCAGTTTTTATTGTTTAAATTGTACATTGACAAAAGCCATAGCCCTGCCATGCAAGTCAGAGACATGCTAAGACAGACATTCTTCTTTTCAGATGTAGACTCATGTTTCATTGGTTTAGGATCTGGTACATGTAGTAGGAGTTCACTCAGCATATCCAGAGCACCAGATGACCTTTTCATCTGCATCTGGAGAAGAAATTCTCAGGTAACTATTGTGATCCACTGTTGGGAAATACTTTTGGCAAGAGGCACCATTAATGCCATCATTTGAAGGTGACACATTAAAGTTTATTCCTTTGACACCTCTATCTCTGTTGTTTTTATTTGTTTGTTTCTTTTCAGAGCTGAAGACTGAAGCCAGGGTCTTGAGCTTGATAAAGCAAGCATTCTACCACAGAGGCAAATTCTCAACACTTCTCATTATGTTTTTTTTTTTTTTTTAACATCACAAACTCGTTGATAACTGTCTGCCTTTATGTATACCAGTGAGTCTCAACCTTCCTAATGCTGCAGCTCTTTAATACAGTTCGTCAAGTTGTGGTTACTCTCAACCATAAAATTACTTTTATTGCTGCTTCATAACTGGAATTTTGCTATTGTTATTAATCAAAACGTAAATATTTGTGTTTTTCATTCATCTTAAGACTATCTCTGTGAAAAGGCTGTTCAATTCCTAGGGGGTAATGACCTATAGGTGCAGAACCACTGATATAGACAGACTCTTGTGAAAGAATGCCAAAGAAATGTGTAACTGTAGGTGGAAGCTGCTTGTTTGTTTCCAGCCATCCAGACCCAAAATAATCACACAGAAGCTATATTAATTAAAACATTGCTTGGCCAATCACTTAAGTGTTTTGGTAGCTAGCTCATATGTCTTAAACTAACCCATTTCTATTATTTTATATAGGCTCATGGTAATGATAATAAAATATTCTCACAGCATGCAGAGGGAAATCCCACATCATGTAACAGCAAATTGGGAACCAAATTGGGAAACTGTTGGTGGTGATGGGAAAATAGCCTGTATTTCACTCATATAGTATCCTATATTATTATAACATTTTTGTATGTGCCTTTAATTATTACAAAGTAATTGATATCCAGGGGCATACAAAAAAAGGTTCTAATAGAAATGTGCATAAGTAATGCTATGGTTTGTGTTTGGACTGAAGGTGATCTCCAAAAGTGATGTGCTGGGCACTTGTTTCCTAGTATAGCAGTACTTGGTGATAATACTACCTTTAAGAGTGGGGTCTTGGCCAGTAACCCTACTGAATAAGATGGACCCTTTTGACCGAGGCCCTATCCTAATAGCCACTGGGCTTCCTATTCCTACAGGCCATCTAGCACAATGGTTGTGAGCCCACTGGCCTCTGCCATGCCTGTTGTGCACATTCTACCATGGTTTTTTGTTGACTCTCTGGACGAAGTCATCGCAGTCAATGGCTGTCATTTTATTTTGGATTTGTATTGACTCTTGATACTCATCTAGTGTATAAAGATAATTTATTATTTGTATAAAAAGAGTTTGGGTCTAGTAATAGGTGCTTGAACCATGGAGCAGTAATCCTCATCAATATGACAATGTTGGCCTGGACAAATGGGTCAGGCTTGGTAGGAGTAAGATTTTCAGCAGTCAGTTGTTACAAAATGAACTGCTCAATATACTTGTACTCTCTGTACATTGCTAATACTCGTCCAAATTCTTCATACATTGTAATGCAATCACAACATCAATACCATGGTCTTTGGACCTTCTAGCATTATGGGTCAAATAAACCTCCTTTCTTTATAAGGTACTGAGCACCAAGCATCATTGTGTTACAGCAACACCAGATAGATTGAAACATGTAAATGTAAGTATTTATACTCACCCCCCCCCTTGTTTTCAGGGGTTTCTGTTGCTGTTACCTATAAGGAAAAAAATGTTTTTCAACATGGCTACCTAAAACTTTCAAATGCAAACAAGTTTGGGAAGGGTAGTGAAAGGGTGATAACTTCCTTTCAGATAGTTCCCCAAAATGAGAGAAGCTGCAGTTCTCCTATTTCTAGACAGGGTAAGTAGATAAAAAATCCAGTTATAAACTTACAAGTGTTGTCTTAAAATCCAGTTTCCTATGGGGATAAATGTGTAGACGGAACAGTGGACTGCGTTCCCACCCGGCTCCACACGGCTAGCTTTACCCGAAATAATTACACAGAAACTGTGTTCTTTTAAACACTGCCTGGCCCATTAGTTCCAGCCTCTTATTGGCTAACTCTCACATCTTGATTAACCCATTTCTAATAATCTGTGTAGCACCACGAGGTGGTGGCTTACCAGGAAGGATCTTAACCTGTGTCCATCTTGGAGAGGAAAGCTATAGCGTCTGGCTCACTTCCCTTCTCCTAGCATTCTGTTCGGTCTACTCTGCCTATCTAAATTCTGCCCTATCAGGCCAAGCAGTTTTCTTTATTAATTAACCAATGAAAGAAACAGATAGAAAGAAGACACTCTCACATCATAAATGCTTCTTTTCTTCTTTCCTACAAATGCACAAAACAATCCTATCATTTGGGAACAAACATACCCATAATTGTATATAGCAAGAAATTGCTTTACATATGGTTTTTTGGTAGAGAATCTGTTCCAAGTGTGGCTAGATGGTCGTCTGTCCATCTATAACACATTTTCCTCACTTCAATTTTTCAACCTAGGCTATAGTTAGCATCACTGCTTCCATGCATCTACTGAGTGGGCAGGGGGATTTTGAAGTAGAAATTATTGAGGGAGGCTACAAACAGTAGAAGAAACATACATTTTCACTTATATCTGATGCCTAAAATCTTTTCTCAGCACTGACCATGCATCTCTTGTTCCTACTCCCTCAGAAAAGAGCTTGTTTCTCTGGTAATGACACTCAAGATATGCACTGGTATTGGTGCTCTTGACCTTGGATACTTGACTTTTCCTTTCAGATTACTATTGACTAAGTTTTATTTGTCTGGAACACTTACCAACTAGAGGCTTGCCCTGATTATAATGCAAATACAGAACGTCTTTCATTTTTATTAAATTATCTTCATTCAGATAAATGACTTAGGACAGACTCTAGTCCAAGTAAAAGGGGTCCTGTGGTCTGAATGCTTATATTAAAAGCTAATGAGGGTGAAGTACTTTGGGATGTGATTAGATTATGAGGGCAGAGTTCTCATGAACGGTGTTATTGCCCCTGTGAAAGACATTCTGGGGAGCTTGTTTGTTTCTTTTGCCATATGAGGACAGCTATAAGGAATGAGCCTCTGTCAGACACTGACTCTACTGGAGTCTTGAGCTTAGACTTCTAAGCCTCCTGACCTTTGAGCAGTGAATTTCTGTTGTGTCATGAGTTTATGGTATTTTTGTTACAGTAATCCAAATGAATTAAAATAAGTCTTTCTGGCTTAGAATTGTCTTTGATCTCCTGGAAAGTTTGTTGTACTTTCATATCATACTGAAAGCTACCAGCTACTGTGTGGAGAGCCCTGTTACACTGTTTTATTAGAAATAATCATTTTAGCTTGTATTTATTGAGCCTTCCCTGCAGGTCATATGCTCTTTGTAAGGTACAGAGGGTATTAATCAGGTTTGGGTTGTTACAAAGCACACACAATAGAAAATTTGCCACATTCTTCCTCCTCAAATTAAGTTGACTCTGATCCCTAGGCTGTATTCGGTGGTCTTGGAGAAGAGAGACTAAGCAATTTGTTAGTTTGTCTCTCTCCTGAGTTTTATATGGGAGAATGCAGTGCAAACAAAGGGGTAACAAGACCTCCATGAAACAAGGGGTATATTTTTGTTGTTGTTGAAGATGGTCACTTCTTGAAGGATATGGATCTTTAGATATGAGTGCTCTTGGTGGCTGGGCTTTCTCCTTGCCTCACCTGGTTGGAGACCTTCATTGCTGCTGCATCTGCACGGTTAGTACCAATGATCCAGGCTTTCTGATTTTTCCCACATTGGTTTCCATGTGAAATTCTGCCACTTTGGGGCACCATGTACTCTCACTCTTAGGCAAAGTACCAAGCTGGCATCCTATTTCAGTGTCAGGCCACTCAGATTCTTTGGAGTTGAGTGACTCCTATTCACTCCCTAGCCTTCCCATTCTAGAAAAATCAATTTAACTGCATGTGGCTGCTAGATTAACTTGGCAGCACATGGAGTGTTCAGATTCTCCATCGAACATTAGTCATGCTCACGAGTAAGCACTTTTATATTAGTGCTGATGTTTTAGTTGGTAGACTCAGTGATGCATGCTGCCCTCTCTAATGGGGCGAACCTTGTTTAGTTGGTTGAAAACCTGGATAGAACAAAAAGTCTGACTCCCTGTTGAGCAAGGCAGTATTCTTTCTACCTAATAGCCTTCAGGCTGGGACAATGAGTTCTAGCCTCCCGTCTCAGACCTAAACCCCAGCTCTCCTTTGCTATGAGCCTGCCAGTCTTGAGTTGCATCTGCATCATCCAGCTCCTTGGTGGTCATTGCTTCAAAGATGGGAGGACCTAGAGCTGCTGCTCCAGATTTCTCACTGTGGGCTTTGGAACGTGTCAGCCTCCACCATGCTATCAGCTCGTTGCTTGTACTAGATTTTTCTGTATACACACAGTTTCTGTTTCCTTGAAGAATCCTGATTTATAAGTGGACTGGACTTTGAAGCACAAAGGCTTATTTGAAGTCATTTCCCAGGAAATGGCAAACAGATATATGTGTCTCCTTTGATCCTAAATGAGAAAAGTGGTGTGTGTGTGTGTGTGTGTGTGTGTGTGTATGAAATCCTATAGTCAGTGTGAAGTAAGGTGGTGAGGCTGGCTCCTAACCCACGGCCTAGACCCCTCAGCACATTGCCTTGTGTCCACCTCAGTACATAAGACTAGACCACCTTTCAGCTCCAGGACAGTCTTGACAGACACTGACTCTGACATATCCCATATGTCTAATTTAGGGCAAGCTGGGGCACTTCATTTGTTCAAGTCCCAGGTGCCCACTACTTCCTGGTCATGGGGCATTCTCTCTTCATCTTCTGCTTCTTTCGATTTTCTTCCTCTGGTCATGAAGCTTTGCTCCCCTGTGTTTTCACAGCCCAGTGCTCCACTTTGCCATCCCTGTCTTGGCCCTATGCCCTCTCCCGTGCTTTCACAGCTCAGAGTTCCACTTTGCCACCCCTACTTCAGCCCTTTACCCTCTGAGTTAAAAGGCCAGTCCTTCTGCTAACAAATCACTCTACTTATCACACAACTTTATCTTTAAAGGAGCTATGTGTAAATTGTTATCGGCATTTGGAACCAATTATTTATTCTTTCCATGTTTAGCTTAGTTCTTTTCCTTGATGGTTCCTCACAGTGAGGGGCTCTGTCTTTTAACATTATATGTGAGGTGTAATGTATGTATACATGTATGTATGGAAGTATGTGTGTATATGTACATAAGTGTGTGACTGGGCTATATGTGCATTTTGCAAGTGTTTGTGCAGGTGGTGTTTGAGGTTGGGTGTCTCACACACCCCTTGTCCCATCACTCTCCACCTTGTTCTTTTGAGACAGGATGTCTTACTGAACCTGGCACACCTGAGTGATCCTCCTGTCTCTGCCTCTCACAGGGCTGGTGACACAGACAAGCAATACCTAGCTTTGTTTGTGAATGCTGGAGATGCAAACAGAGGGAACTTAGTCTTCATGCCGGCATGGTAAGTACTCTTACCCATGCAGCCTCTCTCCAGCCGCAGACTGTCCTTTTCATTCACCACCAACTCCTCAGCTTATAGAGAAGTGAGTGAGCTACCATAGATGCCAATTGTCTCCAAAGATCATGGCTTTCATTATTTTATTTTGTAACATTAGGACAATATTATCAACTTCTAGCCTCTTCATTAGGAACTCAGAGAACATACACAGATAGCTCGGTAGCTGCTGTGGTGATCACTGGCTGCTTTTCTCTCTGACTTGTAAAAACATGGAGATAAACATTTCACTAAATACATCCCTAGCAGCAAAGTCATCCCCAAAGCACCACCTTGCTCGTCTTGCTCTTTCTCCTTGGGGAAAGTAGATCACATTTCCTCTTGAAACGTGATGTAACATCACCACAAAAGAAACTTTATCTGGTGAGAAGTAGCCATCATTCTCCCTTTGACTCTTTGAAGCTCCCTCCCTGAGCAGGTGCTGGCTTCTTACCATGGGTGATAACCTCCAATGTATTTCTGTCTGCCGTGATGATTAATGTGTGTCTAACAGATCAGTGAGGACTGATGCTGTTCCATTCTGCCTGGAATGGAAGGGGAGGCTGTCATGTCACCATCATGAGGAAGTTCAGACAGAGTACTGCTTGGGCACAATGGCAGGAGCTTGTTTCTACCAGCTGTGTCCTGTGCGGAGACCTCCACTGTCTACTGCCCTACGATTTCATTCTCCCCTCTTGGGGGAGGTGACAGCACCCCTACCTGCTTAGGGCCAAGGTGGCTTCGTGCTTTAATGCCCAGTTCCTCTACATCCTTGAACTCTCATAAATCAAAACCCAGCACAGCATGTAGAACAGAAAGCTAGGGCTTCCAAGGGTCTCCATGTGGTCTTACATGACAAATTATAGTAGAGGATTTAGGAGAGGCTTTGAACACATTTTGTTGGTTAAAATAGTGGCATTTTATTGGAGATCCTGCCTTTCCTCCACCACGCATGCCATAATTAGCAATCTGTGGGGTCAGGGTCATTTGTGTCATCTCCAGCAGCATTGTGGAAAGAACCTAAAAACTTCTTATAATAATGGTGGTGCTGATGGGCCCTGCTAGTTAGGGAGCCTCAGGGGTGCCCTGCGCCATTAATCACTTTAAATACGGATCTATTTAGTCTTCTAAGAATAATGAACTAAGGAGACAGGTCGAAGACCTTCCTGGTAAGAAAGCATGTAGGCTGTAGACAGAGAACCCTGAGTTTAACATTCAGAAATGGCAAGGTAGGTGAAGCATTTGTCCATAACTATGTCAACTCCAGCCTTTTTCTATAAAGTACCCTACCACTCCTACAAATCACAATTTGTACCTTGTGTCTCCACAGGTGCCAAATGAGTCTCAAGGAGACTTAAGAGTACATCTGAAGTCACACACAGTTGCTAAGGGGCAGAGTCAGGGTTTCAATCGAGATTTAGAATCAAGGTTTGTCTAATTTCAAACTCCAGTTATTCACAGAAAGCTCCAGACAGGGTCAGTCTTGCCTGGAGATGGCTGAACAAGTCCACCTTCTAGAAGTTTCTTCCCTGAGCCTTTCATTTTTTTCTGTTATTAATAAATGTACAGACCAATTTCCCCACATGAGTACCTGGGAGTAAAAATAACCATTTTGCCAAAGCCCCATGAACATAAAGATTCGCCCATTCAATTCTTTCCCTTTATCACTAGTTCAGCTTCTAAACTTGTCACCTTTATAGCCTATTGTATTAATAAAAGAAGTGAATGCTGGTTGATACTGGCAGAACAGTTCGCTATGATATTACATAAACTGCTCCATGCAACCCTAGCAGAGTGCTATAGAGACACAAATTCATACATTTCACCATCCCAACCCATAATCGTAACCCAACATCCATTCAAATTAAAGCTCTGTAAGTCTTTAGAGGACTAGGGGAAAAAAAGCTATGCTGCTTTTTACTGGCTGATTTATTGTTACATGACAATATTGGGTATATTAAAATTTAATATTGGTGCTGTCTTTCCATTGTAAGTCTTGTGCTGAGGAGCCCAGAAATTATTTCTTTTTAAAGGGGACATTTATTGCACCGTATAGGCAGGTATGTAATTCCTTCCTGTAAGAAATCCGAGGAATATTTTTTTCTTTCAGTATGTGAGGACTTTTGATTTGCACTTATAGTGTCTCCTGGGTGCAAGGGAAGGGTGATTTACCTCTGCCATCAGCATAAATGATGCTCTGTTTGTTTCTGTGTTGTTTTCTAACACCCGCTTTCGACAGCACCTCACAGTTTACTAGGCAGGGAATTCAGCCTTTTCCTGTAAATGTCAGGGAGAGAGAACGGCAAAATGGCTTTGAGTTTCAACCTAATGTTCAAATGGCCCCCAGTCACATGGTGGGGATAAGACAAGGCGGGGAGGGGGGTCATGTCACAGCTCCTAGAACCAGCAAGAAAGACTCTGAGGGGTATATAACAGCCTTCTGATCCTTATACCGAAATAATTCCCGGTACAATGTTGATCTTACATATCTAAGGTATCTCCTTTTCACAGGCTGTATTCCTGCTACCTATTTTTCTCATTTTCCCATCTCTGACTCCACCCATCCATCCATTTGGTTTTTATCTTAAACTAGGTCTTGCTATTTAGGCAATGATGGTCTCCAATGATGTGCAGCCCCTCTGCTGGGCCTCCCAGGCTCTGGGGTTTCAGGTGTGTACCACTATGCCTTGAAACTTTCATCAACGTTTGAATGTATATATGCATCTGTGAAGACACTATGTAGGAACTATGACATTACAAAACTCAATAGAGCATTCAACAAAACAGAAGACAGAAACCATTCATTTGCTGCTGCTATGTCCATTTCACTTTTCTTTCTTAGTTACAAGAGCTGATTTTCTTTAGAGAGGCAGGATGCTTGCCCGAGAGGTATACTTTTCCAGACTCAATTTTGATCTGGTGCAGATACTTTAAATAATGGGATGAGAACAAAGGACACTGGGTAGATGCTCTGAAAACCAGGTCTGGGAAGTATATGGTACTTCCCTTTGCTTCCTGGGTTCTGCTTCCCACTGGATTGTGGATGGATGGCTGGATCTCTAGCTCCCATGCCTAGTGAAAAGACACATTTTAGGTACTATAGTGAAGATGGCAGTAAGGCATGTCAGAGGAACCCTGAGGGTCTGAGGGGCCACTCTTAGAGTCACGCACCATCTGTTTAGAGTGCTCGTTAATGGGAACATACAGTTCTCACTTACGTTGGTACATACAAAGTCATGTTCTCTAGTATCTCGAGAAATTTCATTCCCACAGCGTAGATATACTCAAATAACCCTCCGGTGAGGTTCCTGTATCAAAGAACTGGCTCTCTTGCCAGTAGTCAAGGTTGGCTTGCCTTCCTGGAAGTGGATTCTGCTGTGCCAGTCAATCCTCAAATGATGAAAACTCATCTTAGATCTCTATGATCAAATGGAGGCCCTCAAGGAAACTAAGCTGTTTCTTCATTCCTCACCTGTAGAAACTGAGGGATTATAAATGTTCAAGGTTTTCCTAAGCTGTAAAACCAATACCTGAACAATATAGACTATAGCATTAAGTCTATGTTCTTACATTTGTATTTTGAAATGGGTACGTCAAGAAAATCATATAAAATTCGATTGATATTTAAAGACCCTATAATTAAAGTCACTCCCAGAATTTAAGATCGTTTGTTTAAAAAAAAGTTATCTAGTTAAATATGGTATGGACTTCTTTGTTTTCATCCATTTTTAATGACTACAGCAGATAAAAATCCTCATGAATTTCACATTCTACTAATCAGGCATTTTCTTAACAGCCATATGGCCAGCCAGAATTAGACTGAAAACTACAGTCTCCTCTCCTCTCTTTTATTACTAGACCTGGGCGGCTGGGTAGCCCACTGGATAGCAGATCACAGAGAACTAAAGATTCCCAGCATGCATTCTTTCTTTTCTAATGACACTTGATGTTTCAGGAGCGGAAACCAGCCTTTGGAAAGGAGTGCGCTTTCCCAATTTCAAGTTCAATTTAATTCGAGGGAATGAAACTGCCTTCTCATTTAAAGAAAGGTACACATGGCCAGCCACCTGAGTTCTTGCTAAGTGCCAAGCTATCTTATTTGTCCAGACCCCCAGACCTTTTCCTGTTTTTCATAAACACTTGTGCTACTCTACCTTGGCTTAGCTTTATTTAAAGTGGCCCCCACCTTCCTCCTCAATCAGGAGCTCAACTTCAGACCATTGGGTCCTAAGCTTCTGCATCATCCATTGCCCGCTGATCCTGCTTTCTAAAAGTTACTGGCAGAGAGTGCAGAAACAAAAGGCATGTATGCCTGCAGCTTCCCCGAGCTATGGCATTTTTAGGCTGAAACTTAGGTTTCAAGATCTGAGGATTCTTGACCAAGTGATTCTGATTAGCTATCTTCTTTATCCTGTGCAGATCTTGTCCGGTATGGGGATGTAGCAGGAGAGTTCTGCTGACTCTGTTGCAGCGGCAGGGAAACGAGCTGCCGAAGAAGGGGCTTCCTGGCATTGCTGCAACAGCTCCGTGTTTGCCATAGCAACAAGAGTAACAGCTTATCCTCAGGGAAGTTCATTACCACTCATGCCGGACTTCCCTATTTACTCCAAGAATCTAATTCCAACTACACTTAGTTGGTAAATATCAGCACCTTCAGCAGAGTAATGCCAAATTGTCCAGCTGAATTGACTCTAGTTTCCCCTGTTCATTCACTGACTGTCCAATCACTGGTATCACGACTACTTCCCCAGTGTTTTGAATTTCATCGTGTGCCTTCTTCATGCCTTCCCTAAGCCTGTGCACAGTCTCTTGATCTAAGTCTTGTAGTGTGGCTAAATTCTTCCTTCATCATCATCTCCTCTCCTCCTCCTTCTCCCCCTCTCTCCCTTTCCCCCCTACCCTTCTACTTCTTTTTTCTTTTCCTTCCTCCCTGACCCCCTCCTCCACTCTCTCCTCGTTCTTTGGGAGAGCTTTTGCATTCAGTGATCCACAAACTTCTGAACATAGAAGGAATCATCTTTGGTTTAAGTCTGTGACTTCCTGAAACACTCGAAATCTGTCTGTGTATTCTTGCTGATCTGTTGTCAAGGTTACCTAGTGATGTCTATAAATATGAACACCGAACAACTGGGCCAGCCAGGCAAACATATGGAAGAGAGAAATTAGGGTTAGAGATGGCAGGATCAAGTAGCTCTTTCGCGTCTGGCGTGGTGAAGAAGTGCACCTGGGACTTCACCTCCTCTGTGAAGTCATCCTCATCAGCTGCTATCTGGAGGCAGAATCTGATTGGGTGGATATTGCTTTGCTTAGGAATGGAATGGCATAGGACAGAGAGTAGTCTTGATGGGATACTGCTCTTGACAGACAGGTAACATAGAGGATGTGCGAGACATCCCATTCACTTCTGTTAAAAGAAAAGAATTTCTTGTTTCTTTTTGCACATGAGAAGCTTATTTCTCACCCCATTTCTATGTTCATGCTATCTTCTTCATTCCTTTCATCCCTTTTCCCCTCTCTCCCTTCCTTCCTCCCCCACCATTTCTCTTTCTTTCTTTAAGACAGGGTCTCACTATGGAGCTCAAGCTGGCCTGGAACCCATAGAGATTTTCCTGACCTCTGCCTCCTGAGTACTGAAATTAAAAGTGTGGATCACCATACCTGGCTCGCATTAACGATCTTGAAACATGGAGCATACGGTAGTGAGCAATTCAGATGTAATTTGCTCCTAAAGTTGCATCAGCTCCACTGAACTCACTATGAAGTGAACATGCAGACCCAAAGGCCTATAAATAAATGTGTTTTTTTTTTTCTATTTCGTCCATTTCATTTCACCAAAACTTTCCTTTCATTGTCTGAGAAAATGAGCCCTAACACAATGATGAATTTTAATTGACATTAAGGTGTATTTCTTTGTCATGTTTGTGAAAACCCAACCAGACTGGCACACTTAGTCATCTGGGTGGCTCTGGCATAAAACTCATGTAACAACAATGAAAATAACAAGGGTAACTTGTTTTCAGTTAACGTTCAGACTTTAAGTCAGTCTTGGACTGAGGTGGGCTTCTTTGTCATCTCTGCCCCACCCATCCAGGGAGTAGAACAACCAGTAGCTATAGTCGGTAGAGAACATGTTAGCTGTACCTGCTGTAGCTAAGGTGTTCTAAGAATCTCTCGCCTGACCTTAGTGCCTCTCTCATTTTCTTTGTATAGGTCTTTCCGGCTGCTATTGTGGACATCTGGGCTAACGTCTTATTTAAGTCCACTAGAATGCCAATGTGTTCCTCAGGGAGACAGATGTGCAGCATAC
Source organism: Alexandromys fortis (assembly GCF_014885135.2). Classification (NCBI taxonomy): domain Eukaryota; kingdom Metazoa; phylum Chordata; class Mammalia; order Rodentia; family Cricetidae; genus Alexandromys; species Alexandromys fortis. Next base: position 3,804,530 of record NW_026067953.1, on the reverse strand, counting down.
GTCCTTGTTCCTAGTTTGAGTCCCTTCCTGTGTACCTTAGAGACAGTTCTGTGGTTGCTGCTTAGATTCACAGCTTTAATAGAGCAGAATGATGATGCCAATACCCTGAAAAGCTCCTCTTTACTAGGAGTCGGATGTCTGCCGAACATCCTACATTCTCTTCTGCCCTTTAATCATAAAAGGAGGATATAAGTATAATAGGCCACTGGAATAGCGATGTCAGTTATAGCTGAATCTCAATGATCTCTTAGTTATGTGCATAATTTTGGGCAAGTATCTTTGTCTTTTTTAACTTCCATGTCTATGCTCTGAGAAGTCAAACAAATACCAGAATTTATTCTGGATTTTGGGAGAAATGTCAAATGAAATCATTTAGCAATTAAATGAAGGGAAAAGTTGTGCACTGATGGCAGACACATTGTTATACATTTTTAATTAAAAGCTAATTATGTCACTGTGATGGTTTGAAAGAAAATAGCCCCATAGGGAGCGGTGCTATGAGGAGGTGTGGCTTTGTTGGAGACAGTACGGCCATTTTGGAGGAAGTGTGTCACTGTGGGGGTGGACTTCCAGGTCTTCTATGTTCAAGCTTTGCTCAGGGAGACAGTCCACTTCTTGTTGTCTGTAGGTCAAGATGAAGGGCTCTCAGCTGCTTCTCCAGCACCATGTCTGCCTGCATGCTACTAGCCATGATGATAATGGACTAAATCTCTGAAGTATAAGCTACCCCAGCTTCCTTTAGAGGAGTTGCCAGCATCATGATGGCTCTTCATAGCAATACAAACCCTAACTGGGACAAATACACATAAATACACAACACACACACACACACAATTATAGAGACATAACTTGTTGAGTTTGTTTGTATTGTTTGTGGTTTCAGGGCTGGCTGCTTTGTATTGGACAACCAATTAGGGACCTCGTTCTTGATAGAGGCTAACTTTCCCTCTCCCAGCTGTCATCAGTTGCTTGTCGTTCCTTGTCAAGAGATTTTACCCTGTGAGACTTCCCTACTTTTGGGTTATCACGTCTACTGGTCTACTGGTTTTGCTACTTTTACCTCTTGTTTATGCAGCCGTTTCTACGAGAGACTGTTGTTTCTTTATTTTGTTATGTTTTTTGTTATTTTTTCTGTCTTTTTTATAGAAAGATTTCTAGTTTTCTTGCTCTGATAGTCTTTCCACTCTTCTTCCTTGATGTCCCTTGAGTCATAAATGCAATCTGTGATATAGATATATGCCTTAGAACTAAGCTTCCCATGATCCATTGATCTCTACATTATTTTCTAGTAATGGTTTTCTGTGATGGTCTGTGTTTGCCGTAGAAGAAAAGTATCTTTGATAAGGGGTTAGAGAGCTACATATATCTGGGTATAAGGATGAGATTTATAATGTAGTAAGGAATTATGTTCAACTATAAAGTTGGCTATAATAATTCATTCCTAAAGTTCATGAGCACACTAGCCCCAGGTACTAGGTAGTTGGCTAGGTTTCCAGTACTATCTGTGGTTTCCTGTTGAGTGGGCCTTGAGTTCAATTAGACATTTGTTTGGTGTCACCCACATGTGAGTGCCACTTACTAACTGTTTACAGATACGTTGCTACCCTGGTCATTTCTGTGGTTTCTAGGTATTGTATCTGGGTGGGACTATTAATTGTTTCCCTCCCTTGGCAGCTGACATAGTATTTTCTGGGACCCGGGAAGCTAGACTGCAGGAAACAGTTAGATCCAGCTCAAATCATCTGAGTCCTGTATCCAAAGTATTTAGTATCTTCAGCAATAGTACCTTACTTTCAACCTCTGAGGCAGCCAAGGGCAGTAATCATGGTCTGTATTGTTTGGGAGTCACTTATACTACCTCAAATGACCATATAAAACGGAGCTATTTCATTGACAGGCAGAATTGTTATACACTAAGCATTGAGAGTGTAATAGGCAGACACATGCTGTCCGTGATTGTCCTGATTTGTGAACAGGGTTAGATGTGTGTTACACTCAAAGGAAGACATAAGTAAGGAGAGGAGGAAAAGTACAATGAAGAAAAAAACTGGCAGATGCACGAAGAGTGACAGGAAGGAGATTGATCTGGAAGGCTTCTTCAATGAGATACAGTTAGAGATGAACAAATAACTCAAAAGGCATGATTGTGCAGTCCCGGCCAGTGTTCAGTCACAAATGCCCATGATGCTGGTAATGGCCCCACTGCACAGCCTGTGATCTGAAAGAGCGGCTGAGCATCTTCTTTGGACTGTTTTCCTTACCCTTTCCATGCAACTGAGAAAACAACAATATTTAGAGAAAACACCCTTGTACTCTTTACAAATAAAGCATTGGACTTCCTAGAAATAAGGGACAGGGCAGTCTCTGGATCAGATGTCTACACCTTATTTATTCTTCCCAGGTGTGCCACAAGTGGAGATGCTTTCCCCCTGGGTCCTGTGAGAGACTGTAGATTCTCGGGTGTAAACAGATGTGTGATCAATGTGATTCACATCTGGGTCATAGTAAAATGGGCTTCCATAATGACCATAAAGGCCTGCAAGATGTCCTCATGGTAATGAAGAGTCAGTCTAGAAAGTCCAGCAACTGAAATGCCCAGTGTTTTAGATCCACCTAGCTTCCTGCGATCTTCTTTGATGGAGGGCACCACCATTTGTCCTACAAAGCATCCAGGAGCCAGCCAGGATGTTTCAACTCTCCCTCCATCTCACTTCTTTATCCTTTCCTTCTTCCTGCTTACTTCCTCCAGGATTCTCCAGCCTTGGCCCCTCAGTTGCTTCACTTAAAACTCTTGACTTCAGTCATGTTGGAAAACATCAAGATCTTTAAAGATGCAGTCATGTTCTCTGGTGCACTATGCAACAGGGATTCCTAAGTTATGGCCTGAGATTGTTTGAAGGGATGATTAAGAAGATATTGCCTCTGGACGTGTCTGTGGAATATTTTTCTTCATTACTAGTTGTTGTAGGGAAAGCCCAGTTCAATGTGGGCAGTGCCAACCCTAGACAGGTGAGCCTGGGCTACATTAAAAAAACAGTTAGCTGAACAAGGGAGGGGGAACAAAGCAATAAGTAGCATTCCTTTGTGGCCTCTATTTCAGTTCCTGTATCCAGAATCAGATCTTGTCTTGATTTCCTGCCTTGACATCCATCAAGGAATGAGCTATAGACTGAAAGCAAAAGCAACCCCCTTTTTTCTTCCAACTCCAACACTTTGGTGAGTGTTTTATCACAGCAACAGAAATGCAAACCAGGCAGGGGTGGGTGTTACATGCTACCCTACCTATCAATAGTACTCTAGCCCTCAAACTGCATCAGAGGACTTAGAAGCCACTATCTGGGCTTCTGCTAGACTCCCACGCACAGTGATAACATGATGCGGATTCTGTCTGGGTACTAGTCTTGGATACTCCGTGCAGTGGAGTGTCCTCGTTTAACAGAGCAAACTCAAAGGGATTTTAAATGAGAATTTTCCGCATTTCTATTCCGGTGAAGGGCTGTGTCAGGGTCGTTACCATCTCTGCTTGTTCTGTTTATTCAGCATGAATGTCTGAAACATGCCGTTGTTCTGCCGGCTTTTATCAGATATGCGGTCCCAAGGTACCACAGGGAATATCTTCATTATTAACATAATAAGAGGGAAACCGGCTGCTTGTGGAAACAGCATATTTTCCGAAATTGGCCCGTGTTACAGGCTGGCTGCTAATTAGAATCCAGCTACCAATGGCAGGGTATCAAAGGACGGCGCTATCTACATGAACGCAGTAGAGAGTTACGACAGCAGTTGGGGAGCTTGCTCAGTTCAAGATGTTCTGGCAATATAAAAGATATCGGGAAGGTGGAACCTAGCAAGCAAGAATCCCCCTACCCTTGGGTTACTTTTTTTTTTTTTTAAGTTCAAGAAATGTGCAAACATGTGTTTAACCCTGAATGGAGACTACCTTGTGACTCTGTGTTCACCAGTGCAACCTTAGGGACGTATCTCCCTTAGCTTCTCAAAGGGGCCAGGAGAGGGTTATCAGAATAGAAAGAATTCCTTTCTCTGGATTATCCCTAACATTTTCATTACAGGGTTTGAAAAATATGCAGTGTAAAATATGACATCACGTAGACTCAAACAACTCCCAAGGGTTGTTGATGAATGGTGATAGCCCACTTCACATCCTTCCTTGATTCTGATTTTCACACCAGAAATGAGCATGTGTATCAGCTTTTGTATACTGAATTCGCTCTGTCCACATACACTGATAATGGCATATTTCTTTCTAGAAATGTGCATGAATGGGCTTACACTTCCTATATTGCTTTATCTACTACTTCTTTTTTAATTAATGAATTTTTAAAATCATGTTTTTGCATTCTACATACCTAAGCCAGTTTGCACTCCCTTCCCTCTGGAAAGGAACTCCCCCAACTTCCCCCTACCCCACACCCATCTACTCCTCAGAGAGGGTAGAGCTTTCCATGGGGAATCAACAAATTCTGACATATCACTTTGAGGCAGGATCAAGGCCTTTCCCTTGTATTTAGGCTGAGCAAGGTATCCTCCCAAAAAAGAATGGGATCCAAGAAACCAGTTCAAGCACTAGGGTTAATAAATCCTGGTCCTGGTACCAGTGGCCCCACAGACTGCCCAAGCCACACAACTGTCACCCACATTCAGAGGGCCTAGATTGGTCCTATACAGGCTCCCTCACTATCAGTCTGGAGTCAGTGTGCTCCCACTGTCTCACATAAGCTATATTTGTGAGTATCCCCATTATAGCCTTGACCCCTTTGCTCATATTATTGCTCTTCCCTCTCTTTGACTGGTCTCTGGGAGCTCTGTTCAGTGCTTAGCTGTGGATCTCTGCATCTGCTTACATCAGTTGCTGGATGAAAATCCAATGATGACAATTAAGGTGATCATCAATCTGATTACAGGGGAAGGGCAGTTCAGGCACCTTTTACACTATTGCTTAGGGTCTTAACTGGACCATCCTTGTGGACTCCTGGGAATTTCCCTAGTGCCAGATTTCACACTACCTCCATAATTGATGGAGGAAGGTCATTGAGCAATAAAGAAACTGCTTGGCTGGCCCTGATAGGTTAAAGCATAGGTGGGAGGAGTAAACAGAATAGAATTCTGGGAGGAAGAGGAAGTGAGGTCAGACTCTGCTCTGCTCCCAGAGAGACCCAACAGCTCTGCTCTCTGGAGCAGAGACGCCATGCTCAGCTCTCCCAGGTAGACTTGACAGTTCTGCTCTCTGGAGCAGAGACGCCAGGCTCCGCTCTCCCAGGCAGCTCCGACCCAGGATGGACGGAGGCTAGAATCTTCCCGGTAAGCGCACCGTGGGGTGCTTACAAACAATCATTAGAAATGGGCTAGTCCAGGTGCGAGAATTAGCCTGTAAGGGCTAGAGTTCATGGGCCAAGCGGTGTTTAAATGAATACAGTTTGTGTGTTGTTATTTTGGGCATGAGCTAGCAGGTGGCCGGGGTGCTGGGGACGCAGCCCCACCACTCTTATTACAACACATAATGGCTCCCACAATCAAGGTATCCTTTTCCTTGTTCTCCATCTGGTGGTCATGGAAGTGGTGGGAGATGGTTGTCGGTGTTGGGAGGTTGCTCCTAGGTCTCTGGGCCTTTGCTGGCTGGGGGTGAAACACAGGATGTGCCTCTAGGGACTAGAAGCTAGAGAGCAGGACCCCCTCCAGCATGGAACCTAGACACTCACCTCTCTGGGGGCAGTCAGGGCCAAACATGTATTGTTTCTTGAAAGATTTTTTCCTGTGATGAAATAAAATGTCCATGAATCTCCAAACATGCCGATGTCCCTATAACACATGGATTCTACTTGATATGCCAAAAGGCATTTTGTCGGTGTGATTCAATTGAGGTAGGATGCGTGGTTGAGCTCCACGGAATCACAGCAGCATTATAAAAGGAAAAAAAAGCAGGAACTGACATGAGGCATAGAAGAAATGTGACCACAGAATTGGAGATTTTAACAATGTAGCCAGAAGCTAGGGAGTGTCAACAGTTACTAGAAGCTGATACAAAACTAATACAACTGGCTAAAGAGAATAAAGGGTTATAGTTAGAGTCAAGTGACTAACCTTGGTGGTCGACATTACATGGGCTAAAGGGAACTTAAGTTGAAGAATTCCCTCTTTTGGACTGGATTCTGGACATATCTGTAGAAAAATGTTCTTGATGGAGGGAGGCCCAGCCCGCTGTGAGCAGGGGTCACTACTGAGTACGTGGGACAGTTGTACAAAGAGGTAGCAAAGCAAGCCAGAGAAAGCAAGCCAGTAAGCTGCCTTCATCTCTGGCATCCACTTTAGTTCCCACCTCTAGGCTCCTGCCTTGCATTTCCATCTTGGCTTCCCTTGATGATGGAATATAATAATGAGCTGAAATAATTTCTTTCTTCTTCTATTTGCTTTTGGTTCATGTTTTATCACAGTAACAACAAGCAGAATAGAACCGTCATCTAGAAAATGTCTATTTTTTTTTTTCTGTATCAGTTACTTTCTAATTCAAGGCTTGGTGAACTATGCACTATGCGCCAAATCAGTCCTAGTGTCTGCTTCTGTAGAGCAGACATGCAAACAGTAGCAAGCTAGCAAACCTTTGCAATTGGTTTGGTTGTAGAGAGCACTGATTTTAAACTCTAATTAACGTTATCTCCCAAGCAAAGAATCCCATTCTTCTCATGAAGGGACCCATTTTACAAATATCTCACTTAACGATTGTTATCACCCCCAATTAGTCTTCCTTGTTGGCTAAATGTAGTTAGGTTTCTATAGTACTCCTCTAAGCATATGCTCTTCTACCCTAAGGATTTGTAGTCAACAACTATACAAGATATGTCTTAAACATTTTTATCCATTTCTGTATACATATATACATTTATATTACACACACATATGGTATAATGGATGCTGTGACGGTGTGGTATACACATGCGCATTGTGGCATGACTGTGGAGGCCTAGGACAACTTTCAGTAGTTGGTTCTTTCCTTCTACCCTGTGGGTTGTAGGGACTGAACCCAGGCTATCCAGCCGATGTCTTCACCTTTTTCTTTTGGATGCACTTACTTTTCCACTAGATGGAGCCAGCGAGCAAATAATTAGCTTTAATGGGGTTATAAGGGATTCTTCGCCAGCTGCTCTGGGCTGCACCTTTGAGTCAGTAGAAGGAAAGGCTAAGAAAACTGAGGTGGGGGAGTGTTATCTGATCCTAGTGGCTTCTGGAACCACTTATCTAGCATCAGTTGCAGTTAAGTGAATCGACAAATTGCTTGGAGTGAGCTGGCCATTTGTCAGGAGAGGGTTTAAAATCAGGGTCGAGAGCCACTTGTATTGAACCTGCTCAATGATTCTGGGTCTAAGGAAAACCTAACTTTTCCCTGTGCAATTCTGTGTCAGTAAACTTTCTATGATAAGACTCACTAGACTCAGGGGCACATTAGTTCCTTTTAGAACGATGTAGCGACTTCGTATTTCCCACCCTCTTGAACTAAAAGAGGTACTGTGTATGTCAGGGGACTGATATGGTAATGAAGAACTCAGTCATACAGAGCTGTGGTCGTTCTAAAACCTCCGTATGGGTACACAACACCTCTTGTTCTGTTGACATAGGAAGGCTAAAACTTTAAATCCTATCAAAATTCAAATAGATGATTCTAAATCTTCACCTGACTTAACATCCATTAAAGGATGAAATAACCCAAGGACTCTCACCAATTACAGAGGACTTGATAAAACTTGATAATTCTGTGTATCAGCACTTTTAGCACTACAAGTCGAATACCAATGCTGACTTTAGCTCAGAGCCAATGGTTTATTAATGTTGTCTAATGCACTCACTGATTCAAAACAATTCTTAGAAACAGGTTGGTGCTCATGTTTCTTTTGTATTCTAGTTGATAGTTGGCTTTCTTATGCTGTTGTTGGGTTAAATCAGCATTATACCTGGAGCACAACACCACTATGGTTACCCTAAGTCCATGCCTATTTTTTTTCCCCAGGCATTTTATCAGGACTGAAATTCTGCTCTCGTTCAGTCTGTAAATGCTCTGGTGCTATGATCTCCCAATGGAGGACTCTAACTGACTTCCTTTGCTGTTTACAGCAATTCACACGTAAAGGTCATGAGGTTCTGATGGGAAAGACTTCAGCTTTTAAGGGAAAAGGTCCACTATTTAGGACATGACCTGATTGCTAAAGGGATTTCTCTCTCACCTGAGATAATAAAGGCTGTTCCAAGTTTCCTGTAGCCTGAAGCTAAAGGACAATCATAAGATTTTTTCTTAGACTTGTGGGATGCTGTGTATTGGTTTCCATGTCTTCTATAATAGTTTTGCCCTTTATGAAAACAGCACAGACTAAACTTGTCTTCCTTAGGAAGACAGTCATAAGCAGGTTTTCTCCTCCTTTGCTTAGATAATTTGTTTCTGATGGTTCTGAAGGGTGGGAAATACAATATTAAAATGCTGGCAGAATCAGTTCCTAGTGAAGACTTCTTTCTAATTTTTTATATGGCTACCTTCACTCTTAAGTGTTCTTTCTTTTCTTATAGAGCTGTTAAGTCCATCATGAAGACATCATCTTTTTGACTTCATCTACATCTAATTCATTCTAAAGCCTCTGCTCAAAATTCAATTGGGGATTATGTCTTCAATGAATTTTAGAGACACAGTTTAATCAACAGCATATAATTTGTATATAATTTGATCTACAAATCAATCTGTATATCAATGTATATAAGTTCATATATATGTATTTATGTGTAGTCATGTGTTGCCCAATGACATCTTGGTCAGACTTGGACCACATATGTTGTGTAGTTTTCCCATCTGTATTAGAACAGTGAGAAACAAGTGTCAAAAGACTCATGATGCTAACAAAACACATCAGGTCCAGGAGGTAGACGAAACACAAGATTCGGGAAATATAGAAAGTTAAAAGACTCAAGAGGCCACTCCATGAGGTTGTAAAGGCTCATGAGGTTGTAGTTGCTGTAGGGGAGAACCTTCTTGGCGTTGTCAGTAGGTTCATTAGTGAGCTCTTAATATGTAGCTCATAGGTCATCACCCATGCTGAGGTGGAAATTTTGATGATGCAACTATTTTTTCTTTACTTTTTTTATTTTTAATTGAAAATAGTTTCTTTTCTCATACAATATGTCCTAGTTATAGTTTTCCCTTCTTCTACTCTTCTCAGTTCCTCCCTACCTCCCTTCACCCCAGATCCACTCCATTTCTATCTCTCATTAGAAAAGAACAGGCTTCTTAGAGATGAGAACCAAACATGACAAAATAAAATATAAAAAAGCGAAGCAAAAGCCTTCATATTCAAGTTGGACATAGCAAACCAACAGGAGGAAAAGAATCCTTAGAGCAGGCAGAAGAGCCAGAGATCCACTCATACTCATAGTCATGAGCCCCATAAAAATACTAAGCTAATAGTTACATACTCAGAGGATCTGGTGTACCACCATGTAGGCTCTGGGCTTACTGCTTCAGTGTCTGTGAATTCATATGCACCTTGCTTAGCTGATTCAGAGGGCCATGTTCTCCTTGTGTCCTCCATCCCTTCTGGTCTTACTCTCTTTCCATTTTCTCTTCTACAGATTTCCTGAGCTCTGGGGAGAGGGAAGGGATTTGATGAAGACCTTCAATTTAGATTCTTTCTCTACATAATGTCTGGCTGTAGGTCTCTGCATCTGTTCCCATCAGATGCAGCTGATTTTTAATCCACTGATGCTCTGGTAGTAACCCCTCATTCATAAGCCTGTAAGTAGCCCCAATAAACTCATTGGTTCATCAAGCTAGACTTCTGTGGAATCATATCTTTTGCCTGTTGTCAGTGCCCTATCTGGAGATAAATAGACTTTTTTTCATATCTCTCAAAGAAAATTCATGCAACAACACATATAACAAACAGTCCATTAGTGAAAAATTCGTATCCCCTTGTGATGTCATAATTGAACAAGCAAGTTTTTGATCAGTTGAAATTCAACGATAAAAAAAAATCTGGTTTAAAGGCACCTCAGTTATTCCAAATCTTTAACCATATTTGCTAATAAATATAACAATAAGGCACTAAGAGTTCTTGTCTGAGAACATGGAGAAACAAAAGGCCCACTGCATACCACAACCGGAACTGCACACAGGAGCAGAAACATCTCACAAGTGTTTCAGTATCAACAGAGAAGGAGCAGGAGTAGAGTTCTCATCTGAGACTATTTCAGGACATTGAATGTTTCTTGCAAATTCTATCTGATGTGGAAAGTTTATGAATCCCTGATCGCTTCAGCATATTCCAGTAACGTCTTAAGAATTTCCTTTCTTGCCGTCATTTTAGTCTCCTCTAAACTGCAATTTTATTCACATAAATGTAATTTTATTTGAACAAATGCCATTTATTTCATCTTGTTCCTTTACTCCCCTCACTCAGTCATGGTAGAAACCACAGCAACGCCAAAGCGGCATCACATTTGACCCCTCACCTTGATTTCTAAGTTGTTCCACTGGATGATCCTGGTGCTCTTTGTTTATGGATCTTTTGATAAAACTGAAGAAGCAAAACTCCAAGGACAGTATTCTGTGAAAGGACAATATAAACCAGCAAAAAAAGAATGTTTTATGTCAACTCACTCAGTAGAGCTTTTTTGAGCTCAACTCATTGTGCGGCTAGAAATACAAATCAGTAAACATTTACACAAATGGCAAGCCTGCTTTCAGAGTTTTCTGTGGTTTTAGCACATGATGGCAGCAGAGCAGGTTTCATTTGATGGTGAGCCTTTTAAAAAGTGGACCTTGAGTGGATACGTTCTTTGTTGGTACCCTGTTGATATTACAAACTGTTTCAGATAAAATTAAAACTTAAATTCATAGAACTGAACACACGTATCAAGAAAATGCCCTGGTAAACTTTTGTGCTAAGACAGCTAGTAATGGAGGTAGTAGGATACATAGTTTGAATAAACTTCATCAGCCTGATATAGATCAAATAATATTACTTAGATCAAACCTACAACCCTTTATTCACTGAGCAGTGATATGTACTGAATTAGGAAAAACAGGTACATTTCTTAATAGTGATAGTGGTCTTGAACGAAAAAAAATATTAGTGAACTAATTGTTATAACGTTACAAAAAATGTTTCATAACTAACATCTGATTGGTCAGACTCAGAGTCTTGGAAAGACTCTTAAGACGTTATTTAGGTCATGCCTGTCTACCACCTGGTGCATTTGAACATCCATTCATTGCACTCAGCTGCTTCCCTCAGTGGACTGTCAGCATATTCTTTTTTGGTGTCTGTTTTTAGAATGGATTGAGGCCATTCCCTGATGGGTGGCTAATTCCACAAGCAAAAATAATTTTCAAGAAAAGCATTTTCTTTCTGGGTGATCCTTGCGGAAGTTTCCAGTGAGAGAGAAACCCGTTTTCCCGGGCAGATTACAATCCGATTCAGGAAGGATTAAAAATGCAATGGCATCATCATGAGCCTTGTCTTTGTCGTCGTCAGTCTCTGGGAGAACTGAAAGGAGAAATGGTGTTTTTCAGAATAAAACCAGCAAAGTCAACGGAATAAATTTGGTTGCCCAAGTTTTGCACTGTTTCTAATGACAACTAAGGTGTAGCCTCCGTTTTAAAGGATGAGTTGACCCTTTCTGAAATCGTAATGGAAGGCTATTGCTTAAGAATAAAACCAGTGGGACTAGAGAGATGGCTCAGCAGTTAAGAGCACTGGGTTTTCTTCCAGAGGAGACAGGTTCAATTCCCAGCACACACATCATAGCTTACAACTAACTGTCTATAACTCCACTTCCAGGGTACCTCATACAGACATACATGTAGGCAAAACACCAATACACACACACACACACACACACACACACACACACAAAGACAAAGGAATAAAACCAGCAAAACTAATGGAATAAATTGATTGCCCAAGTTTTGCTCTGTTTTTAATGGCAACTAAGTCTCTATTTTAAAGGACAAACTGACACTTTATGAAATCGTAATTGAAGACCATTGCGCCTAATGATAGAACATCCTGTATCTCTTATACTTGTAATTTCTGATACTACAAGGTCAAGATAATTATCCCAATACATATTTACATCAAATAAAAGGAACCCTCATGGCCCACCAACTGAGGATCAAATCTCCGTGACCTGGATCTTCGAGACTGAATCTTATGGAAATGTGATACAAAAGGAGACGGCCTTTGATGTGGGGCACCATGCCAAGTTTTCCCCACCATTTATATACTACAGTGAAACTTCAGGACCTTGAGCTTTGGGTCTAATACTTTCAACTCAAAGGGAACCTTCCAGACTTTTGGAACTGCATCCCAGTGGGGATCTTAATTTACAGCTGACCATGGAGATCACACCTCGAAATTAGATGACACCCTGAATACAGACAGATTTCCCAATGTCACAGGTCAAGACTCTCTTCTTCTCATCGTGAGACCCCTGTTCTTTGATGTCTCCCTTTTCTTCCTTTCTACTCTGTGTGGCCTGATAATGAGAAATTAGAATTTTTCAGTCGAAGATTTCTACAGAAAATGTAACCAAATACTGGACTAGCCACAGTAAATCCAGATCTATCTATAATGCTAGAGACTTTTTAGTATGCACTATGGCTTACTTTCCCGGAATCCTAAGGGTGACCATCTGTTTTGGCTTTACAGTTGGTCCCACCTATGGAGTTAAGCTTCTACAACCTGTTCAATTTTGAATTTGTTTTAATCTAACTCATCGATGGACTGGGATAACCAAATCCACTTGCTGTATTGAATGGAGACAATGTAGCATAAAGAGAGCTTAAATACAGCTACTTGCAAGGGTGCCCACTTACCTATCCATTTGGGCAGATTTCTAATATGAAACAATGCAACATTACTTTTTGATTAAAAACTCCATTGCCTCTGTTTCAACTAATTTCTCCATAAGTGAAATCACCCAAGCAGGATCCTTGTATATTCTCCAAATACATCCCTTTGCTCTCAACTTTAACCCAAATAACAGAGAATGAAAGGAGAAGGAAGACCAGGGATTTTGATGGCGCCTTTGTCATTCCATAACCACTTGGAAGATATGCGTTAGTCCATGCCCATAACATTTTAGAGCATGAGAAACTGACTAGCAAATGTTAACCCTGCTGGATTTCTAATGTGTATTAAGTTGCTAAGGTTAAAGAGAAGTGAAGTGATGACTATAAATTTATTTTTGATTTTAGCTTCTATGATGGGTCTTACATCTGAGGTTATAGTTACTCAATGAAAATCTAGATCTCCTTCCTCAAGGAGGATTATACTGTCTTATAGGGGCAGGGCAGGAGGAGTTTGTGTATTTGTATCTCTTCCTACTGTCCCAAGACAAACACCTCTGATGCGGTGGAAATGTAGTTACAAGAGTTAACAGCTTATTTGCTTGAACCAGATTGGTTCCCTTTTGATGCATTCCTGGCTTTGTTTGATGTGGGCTGGTTTGGTTCATGGGAGCTCCACTAAACAGAATACATAGTTCTTTTGTATTACCATCCTGATAAACATCACTGTAATCTCCCGAGTGGATTGTATTCTCTTGAGAATCGTAATTGCATGTTCACAGCCACCAACAGCACACCAGATGGCTTCCGTGCGATTAAAGAGACAAATGACAAATGAGAGAACAACAAAAAAAGGATCTTTCTTCAATGAGCCGGATGTTGTGACTTACATGTCTGTGCTGAGACAGACAACCCAGCCACAGTGGCCACAAGGAATATTGCTTACACATTAACTTTTTCCAGTCTTTTCTTAAAAGGGGGCTGGCCAAAATGTTAGGATAATCAGAGACATCAGGAGAGAAGAGGGTGAGAGAGCAAGATTGAGAGAGAGGGTGAGGAGAGAGAGATGGAAAGACCTACAACTTTGTTCTGACTGAGGTGGCTCTTTCCTGGTAGGTCAATCGAGTGAGTTTGTTTTCCTCCAGGCTGCCACAGCAGAGCATGGTCCACTCTCCATTGGAGTAAGACCTTGTTCAAGAAGATTTTAATTGTAGTAAGATTCAGTTAACTTTCGCTCGTGTCATATTTTCTCCATTAATGGTATTTAAAGTCAGTGAATGAACATTGAAATATCTCCCTGTATCATTTTTCATTTAGTGAATTAGTTGGGATGCAGCAGACGATAGAAACTATGCTAGGAATTTGCACCAAATTTAAGAAGAGTTGTTCTTTAATCTGGAGTTGACGAAGTGAAGACTAAGGAAACAGGGGTCCTGCTTCTTATATCCCTATTTACCAACAAACAGGGGTGTCTGGTATTAAGCTTGATGAAAAACGAGTTTAACACAGGACCATCCATGGCGTGTTGCTGAAGAGATCTAGAGGACTTGGCTAAAACCAGAATCCTATAGCAACAGCTCACTGGAGCATGGACAGAATGGCCCAGTGGTAGCTATGCATGCTTGCTACTAGAGATTGCTAGCCTACAGGAAGTAGTCATCAGGAAAAAAAACACAAAACAAAACAGAACAAAACCCCCACACTTTCTTTCCTATCATGTGGCTGCTGGTTAAAAGAAACAGAATCATTGTGCAGGTCAAAGAAAACTGAATTTGACATGAAGAGACCATGAAGTCAATGGCTCATATATTCAACCAAACATAAACAACAGAGTATAAGGTAGACTAGTCAATGAAGAGCAAAGAATACGCACCCAGCTTGAAGTCTAGTTAGATGCTGAGCTTTGGGAGGCAGTTTATTGTTCTGCAATTTAGCATTCCTTGTTTCAGTAGCCACCATGAACACATTATACTTCCAGTGGTATACGTCTCCTGTGCTGCCAAAGGGATTCTGCATATTGTATTGCTAGAATTTCCCTTGTCATTTTTGTATTTGTAGACTTTTAACTTGTTTCAGAGTTAGAGTCAAGTAAGTGCTACACTGTACACCAGTGCTATTCTACTTAAGCAACAACAACAGTATACAGGTACAGAGCAAATTCTGGAAGGCATATAACAAAATATGGTGTCTTCATCAATGGGAGAGTTTGGAAAGTGTGTTCTTGTTACTTTATTTGTACCAGTCTAAGTTGTGTTTTTATAGGCATGCATTTTCTTAAATAATTAGCAGTATAAAAATAGTTTCAGTGCTGAAAAATGTAGTTTAATTGACTCTGAATGCTGTCACTGAGCATCTGTTTAAATACTCAGATATTTCTATGACACAGCCTTCCAGCCTTCTTGGAAGAACCAGCAGCTGGTAACTGCATTATGAGGTCCCATCAACACCATATGGATGTTCTTTCCCAGCCTGATTTTCTGATCAAGTGCATGGCTCTCAGGGAAGTTGTCTTCTGGTGGAACCATCTTCCAAGGCATTCATGATGTAAGAATCTGCAAAGAAAGGCTGCCCCGAGTTCCGTCCTCTCAATTGCAAGACATACAGAGAGCAGGAGCTGAAGGCATGTCATTTCTTTGGTCCCAGTCCTGATGTGAGCAGTGGAAGAAGGGAGGACACCCCTGGCCTGTCTGTCACCAGATCCACGTGACTGGACAGTCAACAGTTCTATCTCTAAACATGTCCTTTTTTTTATTGAAAATCACTTTTTTTTCTGGCATTAATATATCCTAATAACAATAATCTCCCCTTCCTCCTCCCAGTGCCACTCCACCTCCCCTTTCGTTTGGATCCAACCCCTTTCTGTTTAGTCAGTAGAAAACAAACAGGCTTCTAAGGGATGATAATAAAATTTATGATAAAATAAAGCTAACATATCAGAATAGGACAAAACAAAATGACAAAACAGAGACCCACTCATTCCTATACTCGAGAAATCCCTTGAAAACACTAATCTGGAAGCCATAATACTTATGCAAAGGTCCTTCAGGGGAGAGAGAGAGAGAGAAAGAGAAAGAGAGAGAGAGAAAGAGAGAGAGAAAATATGTAAATAAACTAAAGCAAATAAGGTAAACTTTATTAGCAGAATGAAATAAAGAAAAAAAAGAAAGGAAGGAAGGAAGAAAAAAAGAAGGGAAAAATGGACAAGCCCCAATACAACATAGCATCCAAAGTTGTCACTGAGTTTGCTTTCTGTTGACCATCAACTGCTGGGCATTCAGCCTACCTGTAGGAGTAGTTTGTTTCCCTAGTAAGGGTCTCTTGGAGAAAACTAAATTTTCATTGGACAGTGGTTATCCATATGGGATTGCTTCTGGGTTAGGGGTGGGACACATTTCCTTTCTGCTCTAGGATTCCATCTGGTGTAGACGTGTAGGTCTACATTGTAGGTCGTGTGCATGCTGCCTCGGTGCATTGATCCCGTTGATTTAGAGGTTCCTTGCTTGCTTAGTGTCCTTCATCCCTCTGGCTCTTAAACTCTGATTCCTCTTCCACAGGGTATCCTGAGCCCTGAGGGGAGGGATTTGATGGAGACATCCCATTTAGGCCTGAGTGTTTGGAAGTTTCTCAATTTCTACAAAATGCCCAGTTGTGAATCTCTGTATTTATTTGTTGCCATTTGTGGCAGAAGTTTTCTCTCACTTTGAATGAGCAAGGTACTGATTTATATGGATAGCAGAATGTCACTAGGTGTCATTTTACTGGTACAGTTTTTGTTTGTTTGCTTTAAAACAGTGGTATTTAGTTTTACCCTAGGTCCTCGGGCTATCTGGTCTCATGCTTTTGGTCACCCAAGCAGTACTGGGTATGGGTTCCAACTCCTGAAGTGGGTCTAAAGTCCAGACATTTGTTGGTTACTCCCACAATCTTTGGGCTGCCATTGCACTAGCATATCTTATAGACAGAATACAATTGTAGATTGTGTTCCAAGGGTTTGGGGCTGGACTGGTGTTTACATTCTTCTTTGGTATTATGCAGAGTACCTTCCTATACCAATGGTTCTAGTATGTTGGGGGTGAAAATCCCTGTCTAGGCACCAACTCAACTTCTCCATGTTCAATGAATTGTATAGGTGGTGTCTTCAGCAATGGGGCCTAGCTCTCAGTTTGTGGTGATCAAACTAGTCTTGATTACAGCCTAAGATGTTTGGGGATTCTCATGGGTCTCCTTTTTGCCAACAACTCAATTATACGAACCCCAATTCTAATACTGGTAGCTTCATTTGGAGTTCTATTTTCCCATTATTTGGCCATTTGATTTAGTTCATTAGTGTGGTTTGAATAAGAATGGTCCCCATAGGCTCCTATGTTTGAATACTTAGTCACTCAGAAATGGAGCTACTTAAATTGATTACAAGTATTAGGAGGTGTAGCTTTGTTGCAGTGGGTGCAAACTTGTTGGAGGAAGTGTGTTATTGGGTGTGGGCTTGAGATTTCTCTCTCTTTTTGCATGCAGTTTAGGATGTAGGTCTCAGATACTGCTCCAGCGCCTGTCTGTATGCCACTATGCTCTCTGCCACGGTGACAATGGACTAAACCTCTCAAACTGGAAGCAAGCTTCCGATTAAATGCTTTTTCTTATAATAGGTGGTTTGGTAATGGTGTTGCTTTATAGCAATAGAAAAATGACTAAGATAATTGCCTTCATATTTGTATATATTTTAGGAAGCTTCTAGTGTATTAGGTTTATATATGGACCTTAATTAAAGCTATCTCTGTATTATTCCCTCTCTTTTCCCCCCTCTTCCCCCTCCTTCTCCACTTGATACTCCTGTTCAAGACTCCCCATCTATTTATAACTATCTATTCTATTTCCTTTTCCTAGGAAGATCTATGTGTTGCCCACTAGTTTCTTACTCTGTGGTTCTACAGATTGTAGCTTAGTTGTCATTGACTTAACAGCTAATATCCACATAGATACATACATACCTATTTGATTTTGGGGTCTGGATCACCACACTCAGGAGGGTTTTTTTTCTAATTCCATTCATTTTCCTATGAATTTCATTTTTTAAAATAGCTGAGTAATATTGTGTAAGTATAGCAAATTTTATGTATTCATTCTTCTGTTGAGAGGCATCTTGGTGGTTTCCAATTTCTGGCTATTATTAATATAGGAGCAATGAAGATGGGTTAAAGCAAGTATCTCTACAGTAGGATGAAGCATTCTTGGGTATATGCCCAAGTGGGGCATAGCTTGATCTTGAGGTAGTGCGAGTCCCATCTTCCTGAAGAACAGTTACACAGATTTCCAAAGTGGTTGTACAAGTTTGCATTCCCACCAGCAAGGGATAAGTGTTGACCTTACTCTACATTTCGCCAGCATGAGCTGTCACTTGTTTTAGTAGCATTAATCTTAGCCATTGTGACAGGTATAAGATGAAATCTCAAAGCAAGTTTGATTTGCGTTTCCCTGATAACATTTCTTAAGTGTTCCTTAGTCGTTTCAGTTTTGCCTTTTGAGAATTCTGTTATCTTTGTCATATTTTTTGATTGGGATGTTTTCTTGATACCTAGTTTATTTTGAGTTCTTTGTATATTTTGGATATTAGTCCTCAGTCAGATGAGTAGTGGGTACAGATTTTCCATTTCTGTAGGCTCCCATTCTGTCCCATGATGGTGTCCTTGGCTATGCAAAAAGTTTCAGTTTCATGAGGGCTCATTTATTAATTGCTGATATTAGTACCTAAGCTAACAGTAAGTCTTTTCCTGTGCCAATGAGTTCAAGGCTGTTTCCCACTACATCTTGTATCAGGTTTAGTGAGTTTGGTTTTATCTTGAGGTCATTGATCCATTTAGAGTTGAGTTTTGTGCCAGGTGGTAATTATGAATCTATTTAGATTCTTCTAGATGCAGATAGCCAGTATGAACAGCGCCGTTCATTGAAGGTTTTCTTTTTTTTTTTTTCTAGTGTGTATTTCTGGCTTTTTCAGCAAAAAGTAAATGTCTTAGGGATTTCTGTATGGGTTTTCAATTTTATTCCATTGATCAATGTGTATGTTTCTGTGTCAGTACCATGTTGTTGTTTTTTTTTCTTTTGCTATTGGGAATAATGATACCTCCAGCAACTCTATTTTTTAAGTATTTTAACTGTCCTAAAGTGTGTGTGTGTGTGAGCACGTGCACACGTGTGTGTGATTCCATATGAATTGTCTTTTCAATATCTTTGAAGAATTGTGTTTCAGTTTTGATGAGGGTTGCATTGAATATCTGTAGATTGCTTTTAGTAGAATGACATTTCCCCCCACTGTATTAACTCTATCAATCCATGAATATGGGCGATCTTTACATATTCTGCCATCTTCAATTACTTTCCACAGTGTCTTAAAGTTTTTGTCATATAAATATTACACTCGCTTGGTTATAGTTTCCACAATAGTTTGTATTTTTAAAGCTGTTGTGAAAGGTTCTGTTACCCTCATTTCTTTCTCAGTCCATTTGTCATTTCTTTATAGGAAGGCTACTGATTTTTATTAGTTAATTTTGTATCCAGCTACTTTCGTGAAAGGTGTTCATCAACTGTAGAAGCTTCTGAGTGGAATTTTTTAGGGTCATTTATGTATACTATCATATCATTCTTTGACGTCTTTCATTCCAATTTGTATCCCCTTGATCTCCTTCAGTTACCTTATCATGCTAGCTAAGACTACTAGTACTTTATTGGGTAGGTAGGGAGAGAGTAGACAACCTTGTCTTGTTCTTGATTTTAGTATAATTTCTTTAAGTTTTTCTCCATTTAAGCTGATGTAGACAATTGACTTGCTGTAAAGCATCTGTATTATGTTAAAGCATATCTCAGTATTCTTCATCTCTCCAGGAGTTTATCATGAAGAGGTGGTGGATTTTATCAAAGGATTTTTCTGCATCTAATGAGATGATCTTGTTCTTTTTCAGTTTGTTTATATGGTGGATTAAATTGATTGATTTATGTATGTTGAACTATCCCTGCATTTCTAGGATGAAGCCTACTTGTTCATGGTAGATAATCTTTTTGTTGTGTTCATGAATTTGGTTTGCAAGTATTTTATTGAGAATTTTTGTCATCTATATTAAGGGAGATTGGTCTGTAAATCTCTTTATCTTTATGTGGTTTGGGTATCAGGATAGTTTCGACCTCATGAAACAGATTAGGCAATGATTTTCTGGTTCTATTCTGAGGAGTATTGACACTAATTCCCTTAAAGTTTGGCAGAATTCTGTGTTAATGTCACCTGTCCAGCTTTTTAGGGGGTGGGGGTTGGGAGACTTCTAATTGTTGCTTTTGTTCCACAGGTCTGTTTAAATTGCTTATTTGATCTTCATTGAATGTTGATAAGGGGTATGTAGAAGGGAAGTATTCTATATCTGTTCAATTATCTCGTTTTCACAGCACAGGTTTTTAAAGTATGTCCTTGTGATTCTCTGGATTTCCTCAGTGCTCATTATTATGTGCCCCTTTTTATTTCTAATTCTGATAACTTGGATATTCTTTCTCTGCCTTCTAGTTAATTTGGATAAGTGTTTGTCAATCTTACTGATTTTCTCAAAGAAGCAACTCTGTTTCATTGATTGTTTGTATTACAACTATAAACTTGCTTTGTGTCTGAGTATATAGACAATTTAGGAGAAAGTTCCATGGGATTATGAGCAAAGAGTATATTCTTTAATGCTTGGGTGAAATATTCTGTAAATATCTGTTATGTCTATTTTATTTATAATGTCTGTTACCTTTAACATATCTTTCTTTAGTTTTTATCTGAATGACCTGTCTATGGTGAAGCCTCCCACTATCAATGTCTGATAATCAATGTGTGATATAAGCTGTAGTAGCGCTTCTTTTATAAATGTCGATGTCCCTGGGTTTGGTGCATAGGTGTTAAGAATTTTGCCAACTGCTGTTGCATCTCCTTTAGTTGTTGCTAAAGAACTAAACCTAAATTTAAAAAAAAGTATTATGATTCCTCTGTTCATTTTTTTCCTTTTGTGTTGGGTATGTTTAGCAATTGCTATTTATTTTCATCAAATTGCTAAATTCCTACTTATTCTATAACATATACAAAGGTCATATTAAAACAGTTCATGCATTAAAAAAAAAGGATTTTCAATGTCCTCTCTGTGGATTTTTCCTTAATGAATATATAATACCCTTTCCTATCTTTTCTGATGAGTTTTGGTTTAAAGTCTATTTTGTCAAATATTAGAATGGCTACACTAGCCTGCTTCTTAGGTCCATTTGCTTGAAATATGTTTTTTTCATCTTTTACCTTGAGGTGATATTTATACTTGATGTTAAAGTGTATTTCTTAGATACAGCAGAAAGATGGCTCCTGTTTTCACATCTATCCTGTTAGTCTATGTCTTCTTATTGGGATTTGAGACCAATAATGCTGAAAGAAATCAGTGAGTAGTTCTTATTGATTCCTGTTATTTTGATTTGTTGTGGTATGTATGTGTGTATGCATATGTGTGTGCAGTGTGTTTGTTTGTATATTTCCTTTCTTGATTTTCAGGTCTAGGATTATTTATTTCTTATGTTTTACTGAGTATGGTTAACCTCTTTAGGTTGGAGTTTTCCTTCTAGAACCTCCGTATGGCTGTATTTGTATATATTGCTTAATTTTTTTTATAGAATGTCTTATTTTTTCCCTCTCTACTGATTGAAAGCTTTATTGGGTATAGTAGTCTGGGCTGGCATTTGGGGTCTCTTAGAATATGTAGACCATCTTTCTAGGCCCTTCAGCCTTTTAGAATCTCCATTAAAAAGTCAGGTATTTATTATTCTAATAGGTCTTCCTTTATGAGTTATTTGGTCTTTTCCCTTTGCAGCTGTTAATATTCTTTCTTTGTTTCATATTTTTAATATCTTTATTATTATGTGCTGGCAGGTAACTTTCTCTCCTGGTTTGTCTATTTGGTCTTTGGTATGCTTCTTGTACATTATAGGCATCTCTGAGTTTTGGCTAAGGAAATTTTCTTCTATGATTTTTTTGAAAATATTTTCTGGGCCTTTGAGCTGGGTTTCTCCTCCTTTTTTTATTCCTATTATTTTTATATGTGGTGTCTTCACAGGGTCCAGATTTTCTGGGTGTTTTATGCTAGGTTATTTTTAGGTTTAATGTTTTCTCTGACCAGTCTTCCATTGTGTCTTCAAAGCCTAAGATTCTCTTTCTCATCTCTTGCTTTCTACTTGTGAGGCTTGCCTCTGAAGTTTCTGTTCAAGTTCCTAAATTTTTCATCTCCAAATTTTTGCTCAAAAAAATTGATCTCCAAAACAAAATCATTTTGGGTTTTTATAGTTATATTTTATTCATGTTTTATAAATAAAGCTTGCCTGAATACTAAAAGATAAAACTAAGCCACTAGAGGTAAGGTGGTGGTGTCACATCCCTTTAATCCCAGGATTTGGGAGACAGAGTCAAGTGGATCTCTGTGACTTCAAGGCCACCCTGGGCTACACAAGATCAATGCAGATCCAGGTGGTGGTGGCTCACACCTTTAATCCCAGCACTAGCCAGGATGAACCAGAAACTTGCTTCCTTTCAGTCTGAAGATTTCTTAGAGGTAAGAGCTCTCTAGTGGCTTGGTTGCTTTGCCTTTCTGATCTTCAGGTTGAATCCCAGTATCTGTCTCTGGGATTTTATTAATCGTGCTACAGGTTTTCCTTATTGTTTCTATTTCCACTTTCAGGTCATGAACTGTTTTGTTCATTCCCTTCCACTGTTTGTGTTGTCATCGATTTCCTTAAGGGATTTATTCATTTCTTCTTAAAGGACCTCTTTTGTATTCACAAAGGCTATTTTAATGTCTCTCTCTCTTTGAAGCTCTTTGTCTTGTGCTTCAGCTATGCTATAATACTCAAGGCCTGCTGTGGTAGGGTTGCTGGGCTCCTGTGGAGAAATATTGTCTTGGCTGTTACTGATTGTGTTTTTACACTGGTGTCTAGTCATCTAGGTTGCAGAAGATTGTAATTCTAAGGGCTGGTATCTAGTCTTGTCTTTTGTGGGGTGGGTGTTTTGTTTATTGGTTTCTGCTGCCCTGTCTGGTTTTTAGGAGACTGTGGTGGTTGTCTGTTGCCTGGAAAAGCATTTGTGTGGGGTCCTACTAGATTTGACCTCTGAGGGTTCTGGATGAAATATGTTTCTAGTTATTTGGAGCTGACACTTAGGAAGGGGAATGAGTTGGGAGGTATGGTGTTGGGGTCCACAGGAAGGAATAAAGAAATTTCTGCCAGCATCTGCTTAGTCCCCTGGTAATGGGGGCAAAGAGTGAGTAGGACCACAACAGGTAGTCCGCTATAGAGCTGTGGGTGAGCCTGGGGTGCTGGGTTTGGAGGAGAGGAAGGAGAACTAAGATTGGAAGCCAGTCTGCCTGTTTCTCTGGCCTCAGTAGCCTGTCGGTTCCCATGAGTGCCTGCTGGAGTTGGGGCCTGGGATAAAGCAATGAGTTGGTGAAAAAAGGTTTGAGGAGGGGTCTAAGTGACTGGTTGGAGATGAGGCCAGGGAGGAAGGGGAGGTCTCAGCAGGTCTTCTACTACAGAGCTGGGGGGAGGAGGTTGGGTTTGAAGGCGAGGAGAGGAGTAGTAAAGATGTATAGTTAGCCTACTTCCCTGCCTATCTGTTTGGCCTGGCCTGTGGGTTCCCAGGGCATGGCTGTGAACATCTTCTTAAACTTCTGAAATAGCGATTAGGTATAAAAGCTTTAATGATCTAGCAGGAACTCTCTAGATTCTAGAGCTAAACTCCTTTTCCTGATAAGCTGCAATAAAAAAATTCAAAACAGGGGCAGAGTCTGCATGACCAGCTTTGTTTTTATGATGCTTTAGTCCTTCCCCAGAGCTGGCTGTTGAAAAGTCTGGCTGCATGAGTGTGAACACTGACGGCCATTATCAGAGAGAGCTCAGCAGGCCTTTGTCCGGGGCCATGTGCCTTACGAGGTGAGCCTGAAACTCTAGTGTCTCTGAGACTGCAGGGCTGCCGGTGAGGTGTGCTTTATTTCTCCCTTCCATAGACTGCTGGCGACATTCAGGGAAGGGCCAGCCAGCTCTCCTAGTGGTGGCAGGAAGGCAGACCACAGCGGGAAGACAACAAAGACCACAATGACTGAGGAGAAAAAAAAAATTGCAGCTTTAGCTAATACAGGCAAATAATAACTGTCATTTGAAGACAGCATGGTGTGGCCTTCGGCCTTTTGTTTCTTCCTTGGTTCTGAAACGGTCCTTTCTGTGGAGCTTCCTAGATGGGCCTGTGCAACCACTGTGGTATCATTGCTGTGTAAGATTGGCCTTTAGCCTGCCCATCTCAGTCTTTGTTCCCAAAGCATTTTTGCAAAAGAAAGAAAGAGAAAGGATGAAAAGCATTTAAAGAGAGAGCAACCACCTTTTCCGATGTTTCTTCTCTTTTGTTCAACTTCCTTTCCAGTGGGGTCAGACTGACAGAGTTATTATTGTCAGAAGTGGAAAGCAAGGAGAGAATTAATAGGAACTGCATGTTTATTTTAGAGCAGAAACCTGGGAGTCAGATGACTTCTGAGTGTTGTTCCTATGCTTCTGCGGTTCCCAAATCAGACAGCTGCCCATCTGAAGCTCACAAAGTCAGTCGGGCTTTGCATTTGGAGTGTGGCTTCAAGGCAGCATATCTCATAGACGATTGGGTGCTGGCACAAGGGCAGTGGGACATTAATACTGATTGTCAAGCAGCAAGTTCTAGAGCCACCTCAGCCTACAGGGTGTAACTAAATTCAGTTAATTGAGGTGGGAATACCCACCTTACATGAGTGTGGGACCATTATATGGGCTAGGGTGCCAGACTGAATAAAAAGGAGAAAAAAGAAATGAGAACTGCCCCTGAATGTTCTCTGCTTTTTGGCAGTGGATGCAATGTCTTCTTGTGTCCCTGCTGCTGGGTCTTTTCTATAATTGTTGACTCTGTCTCTTAGAACTGTAAACCACTGTAAACACTTTGTCTGGTATTATTATGGAAGCCCAATCAAGATGACCACTTTGACACAGTTTATACCCATCAAAAGTCTTTATTTCAGCTGGCTGGGACAACACCTAGGTGTTCAGGGACTGAGGTGTGATGTCAAATATACAGAACATGTGGTTTATGAAGGCAGAGGCCACATCCTTCTATCTTGCTCAGCAGCTTGTGGGGTGGGGGCGCTTTGCAAATGTCGGTTCTCTGGGTTTCCACTTTCACTGTAGGGTTTGAAATAGTGCCCCTAGTTCAGCTCTCTGACTTTTCTTACATGATAAGTGACGTCATTGCACGTTCCAACTTCTCGCCTCAGTACACCGGATTAGGAGTTCTACACCTTTCCCCATAGAGACCTTTCCTTCCTTACTGGAGATTGTGGTAGCCGCCAAGATGGAGTGCTTCTTACTTTGTCTCTGAGTTGCTGGTGTGAGCAATGGTGCCTGCCTGGCATTTCCAAAGTGCAGGGGAAAGGATGCTGAACTCACCTCCTCGAATCTTGCCAGCGAATGTCTTTCCAGCAAACACGAGGAGCAGCAATAAATATTTCAAGGCTGGGAAACATGTTTTACAGCACCGTGGCCTTACTAATGTCCACGTGCCACCGCGAACCTTCTGTGGGAGTGCATTAAGGTGATTCATAAGAATGGGAAGTCCACCCTCATCAGCCTCGCGGGACAGATTGCCAGTGGACGTGCTATTATGCCCTGTCTTCATGCTTTCAGCTTTACAGCTGGCATTTATTTCTAATATGTCATGGTGAAATAGGTGGGAGAGTGCTCCTGTGTGCTACAGGACAGAAACATCTTTACAAAAGAGCAGACACCATTTTCTCTGTGTGGATATAATAAGTAAACCAGCCAGGAAAGGAGTAATCTCCTAAAAGGCTTGAGAAACTTTGCCCCGAGGAATCAGCGTGGCTTGATCACAAGTCATTTGTATGGTGTCCTTTTCTGTTAGGCTGCTTGGAGCTAGTGTTCAAGGAATGCAGAAAGACCATGGCATTCATAACTGTCAATGCTAGGGATTAGCATTACAGATTCTAGTATGTGTGAAAAAAGTGTGTGTGCGTGGGGGGGGCATTGTGTTTCTGACTGCACAGCAGTTACTATCCAAGCAAGAGTTTGTATACACATGTGCATGTGTATACAGACATATGTGTTAATTTGTCTGTGTCTTGATTCCACCGTCTTGTAACCACAAGATACTTTTACATGATAACTTTACATGATACCTTTCCTGAATTTTGCTTGAAGGGAAGGAACACTGAAGCTTGAACGTATGCAGCAATTGTAAAGCTTTGATCTTTGATCTTCTGCACTACTCAGGGCACTGTATGGTCAGGTCCCTTCTGTGGCCATCACATACAACTGTTATTCTTCAGGTCTACCTGTAGCTGTGGGTGAAGACCAAGGTATGATACTGTGTTACTATTTTCAGAAGTTATAAGCTAGATTGCCCATCATGTATGACTAAGAAAATAAATTACGGTTAATCTGCACCATAGGGTGTGATGGAGTTGAAAAGATTAATTTAAACATGTGTATGTTGATTCGAAACCAATTCTAAGATGTAATGTCAAGTGACAATGGCAAGTCGCAGGGCAATGTTTATTGGTTTATTATTCTGTACAAAAGCAAACAAACACCATCGTTTATATATTGAATAAATACAGAAGTATTTTTTTTTTAACGTGGCTTAGGCATTAAACAGCTTTGACCACCAAGTCAGGCATCAGGTTAGGAGGAAGAAAGGACTGCCACCTACTCTGCCCATGACTGATGTGAGAACACCACTGCCACCAAGGTGTCTGTGCCCATTGCCAGAGAGTTAGAAGCATTCTTTAAGGGAACTGTATCACCACTCTAGGATTGCCATACGAGAATGACGCAGGGAAGTTTAAACAGCAGAAATGGATTTTTGTCTCTGCATGTGTTTTTCCAGACTAGAGGTCCAAGTTCAAGTGGTCAGAAGGGTCAGTTTTATTTTGATGCATCACTTCTCTCCATACCATTCAAGGGGGCTGATTTTAATTTTTTTGAGATTATAACATAATTATATCATTCTGTCTTCCTTTTTCATCCTCAAAACCTTCCCATGTACTTCCTTACTCTCTTTCAAATTCATGGTCAGATAGCCACTTTTTTTTTTCCCGTGTCCTGATGTGATCTTGCTTCTGCTGTGCACACATCCCTGCCATCTCTACATATCCTAACCTCTTTGCAAAGGGGAGCTGTCATATTATGTTAGGGCTTATTCAGATGGCTTCATTTGAACTTAACTGCCCCTCTTTAAAGGCCCTATGTTCAAATATAATCACTGTTATGAAACCGACACACAATTTCTGAATGAGGATGCAATTCAGTCTAAAGAGAAGCCCACACACCATTTTTAGAAGTTATCTTGGGAAAGAAAATACGAACCTTCGAGGAGTAGGGGTATATTTTTCTATGTACAACCTAACAAGTGTCTGAATAGATCTCTTTGCTAAATTCTTCTTAATCACAAGTGATTTAAAAATAACATGATTTCTAAAAAAAATAACATGATTTCCAGACCTTTCTGTGGTCTTTTCCCAGTTGCTGCACTGTGACTAACAACATGCTTTCATTCTAAGGAACCATGGGGTCAGTGGTAAATTGCATCCATGCCCACTGATGGAATGGCTGTCAAATCATATATGGACCATTTATCACCTTCTCAAGGATTCTTACATTTCTATTTAGAACGTGGTTGTTTAAGACCATATACTTTGTGAGGCTACTTGAAACACAATTCCAATTCTAACTCCAGGGTGCAGTCTCATCTTTACCCAGTGGCAATGTGTTTGTTCTCAAGTATAATTAGGTCTCTGTTGGAACACAGATGGCACAAGTGTGTGGGAAATTGTCCCTTTTGTTTTGTCAAAGAATAACATACAAACGGGAGACAGAATGTTTACTACAGTTCCTTCCACCCTATTTGCAGGCTTGTGGCCAACAATGTTTTTCTTTTATTGGACAATTATTCTGGATACCTTCACTTCTTTCCACTGGGATTACTGAGGAATATTCTCAGTTATTACTATCTTTCATGATATGTGGGCCCATATGTGCATGTGTACAATGCCTTGTAATGTTTCTGCAGTTGGCTAGCGATACTATGACTTCAGTTACACGGGTACAAAATGTACACGTGGGTCAAAGCACAAGTATGGACCCTTGCTTTGGGCTGGTTCTATTCTTGGTGCCCTCTCATTTCCTGAGTATTCATTTCTATTGGCTGAAGGGCATTGGCCAGAGGTACCTACTAGTCTCTACCCAAAGAATTTCATCTTGGCATGGGACTCAAGAAAAAATGAGGGAGCAAGATAAGCCAGTGTGTTATCTTGGGAAGAAGTAGTTATTGATGATAGATAAGGAATATTTAGGACCAGTATCTTAGCTCTTTATCTAGGATAGCTTCAGTGAATGTTCTACATTAGCTATGAAGTTTCTCTGGTAATAATGACCTTGCTCATGCTGAAAGTTTCTTTAGGGACCCAGTCTTTGTTGACTTCCTTCCCTTTCTTTCTCTTCCAGAACTTCTTCCTTAAAGAGTTTCAAAGAATCACTTCATGATATTCTTTTTCCATTCACACAATAATCATCATGCCCAGTGAATTTCACAGGAGCAGAAGTGGATCCACACCAGGAATATTTATGGAAACAGGACTGAGACATTGACCTAGGCTGGAGCAGGCCTGAGGCAGCGAGCTTCATAGGATCAGGACTGAGCTAGCAACATTGACTGGAGCAGGCTTGAGATGATGAGCTCCATGGGAACAGGAGCAGATTTGGACCAGGATCATTTGTGGAAACTGGACTGAGACAGTGACCTAGGCTGGAGCTGGTCTGAGACAACGAACTCTACAGGAGCAGGACTGAGCCAGCAATCTAGCCTGGAACAGGCCTGAGAAATCAAACTCCATGAGAGCAGGAGCATATCCAGATCAGGGACATTTACGAAAACTAGACTGAACCAGCAACCTGGGCTGGAGTGGGCCAGAGACAGTGAGCTCCACAGGAGCAGAGCAAACCCTGGGAGTGCTGAGCTACCTCCAAGAACACAGAGTGGCTAACAGGGTGACTGGAACTGTGGCACTGACTGCACCATGAGGAACAACCATCTGAGCCTTGGATCCATTGGCACCTGGAAGACTGATCACCAGTCCCAAACAGCCCCAACTACACCAGTCAGAGGAAAAAAAATGGGTAGACAAGGTAAGAACACATGCAACACCACAAAGAACAACATGACACCAGTAAAAACTAGTGGCCCTACAACAGCAAGACTTGAACAACCAAATATAGATGAAACAGAAGAAAATGACCTAAAATTAACTTTAGGAGACTGTTTGAGGCACTTAAAGAGGAAATGAAAAATTCCTTCACAGAAATGGAGGAAAAGACAAACAAAAAAATGGAAGACATCAATAAATCACTTAAACAAAACCAAGAAAAAGCAATCAAGCACATGAAAGAAACTGTTCAAGACTTGAAAGATGAAATAGAGATAATAAAGAAAACACAAGCCAAAAAAAATTATAGAAACATAAATCATGAGAAAACAATCATCAAGAATCACAAATGAAAGCATAAACAGCATAATACAAGAGATGGATGAGAGAATCTTAAGTGCTGAAGAAACAGTAGAGAATAAAAGACTCATCAGTTAAAGAAAACTTTAAATTTAACAAAGCTTAACACAAAATATCCAGGAAATATGGGACACCATGAAAAGACCAAACCTACGAATAATAAGTATAGAAGGAGGAGAAGTTCAACTCAAAAACACAGAAAATATATTTAACAAAATCACAGAAGAAAACTTTTCCAACCTAAAGAAAGATATGCCTATGAAGATGCAAGAAGTTACAGAACATTGAATTAAAGCTTACAAAATAGACTGGATTTAAAAAGTCCCCTAGTTACATAATAATCAACGCACTAAACATACAGAATAAAGAATATTAAGAGCTACAAAGGAAAACGTCCAGGTGACATATAAAGGGAGACCTATCAGAATTGTACCTGACTACTTGATGGAGACATTGAAAGCCAGAAGGTTCTGGTCAAGCATTATGCAGACATTAAGATACTATGAATGCCATATAAGACTACTATACTTAACAAAACTTTCAGTCACCATAGAAGAACAAAACAAGATATTTCATGACAAAACCAAATTTAACCAATATGTAGCCACAAACCCAGCCCTACACAAAGACTAAAAGGAAAACTCCAACCCAAGGAAGTTGAATATATCAACAAAAACACAAACAATAGATGATCTCACAGCGGCAAATCCCAAAGAAGGGAAAAACACACAAAATAACATCACCAACAACGAAAACTAAATTAACAAGAGACAGCAATCATTGGTCATTAATATCCCTTAATATAAATGGACTCAACTCACATATAAAAACACATAGGCTAACTGATTGGATATGAAAACAGAATCCATCCTTCTTCTGCATACAAGAAACACACCTCAACCTCAAAGACAGACATTGCCTCAGAGTAAAGGTTTGAGAAAAAAATTTGCGATCAAATGGACCTAAGAAACAAGCTGGGTAGCTATCCTAATAACAAAAGAGACTTCAAACTAAAATCAATCAAAAGAGACAAAGAAGGACATTTCATATTAGTCACAGGAAAAATCCATCAAGAGGAAATCTAAATATTGAACACCTATGCCCCAAATACAAGGGCACCCACATATGTAAAAGAAATACTTCTAAAGCTTAAATCATACATAAAACCCCATACACTAATATTGGGAAACTTCAACAGTCCACTTGCACCACTGGACAGGTCAGTTAGACAAAAAATTAACAAAGAAATAAGGGAACTAACAGATGTTATGACCCAAATGAACGTAACAGACATATATAGAGCAATGCATCCAAACATACAAGCATATGGCTTCTTCTCAGCACCTCATGGAACCTTCTCAAAAATTTACCACATAACAAAACAAACTTCAATAGATATAAAAAAATTGGAATAACTCCATGTATCTTATCAGATCACCATGGCTTAAAATTAGTATTCAACAACAACACTAATTCTAGAAAGTCCACAAACACATGGAAATTAAACAATGCTCACCTGAATCACCAATGGGTCAAGAAAGAAATTAAAAACTTCCTAAAATTCAATGAAAATGACCACACAACATACCCAAATTTATGGGACACAATGAAATTAGTGTTAAGAAGAAAGTTCATAGCACTAAATGCCCACATAAAGAAGCTGGAAAATCCTATACTAGTGAATTAATGGAACATTTGAAAACTTTAGAACAAAAAGAAGCAGACTCACCCAAGAGAACTAGATGGCAGAGGAAATAATCAAATTGAGAGCTGAAACCAACAAAATAGAAACAAAGAAAACAATACAAAGAATCAATGAGACAAAGAGTTGGTTCTTTGAGAAAATCAACAAAATAGACAAACCTTTATCCAAACTAACCCAAAGGCAGAGAGAAAATATCCAAATTAACAAAATCAGAAATGAAAAGGGGGACATAACAGCAGACACAGAGGAAATCCAGATAAAACCTGTACTCCACAAAATTGGAAAGCTAAAAGGAAATAGACAACTTTCTGTATAAATATCACTTACCAAAATTAAATCAGGACCAGATAAGCAAATTAAATACACCTATAACTGCTAAAGGAATGGAAACAGTCATCAAAAGTCTCCCAACCAAAAAAATCTGAGGACCAGGTGGTTTCAGCTCATAATTCTACAAGATTTTCAAAGAAGAACTAATACCAATACTCCTCAAATTTTTCCACACAATAGAAACAGAGAGAACATTGCCAAACTTTTTTTATGAGGCTACAATTACCCTGATACCCACATAAAAACATTACTAACAAAAAGAATTATAGACCAATCTTACTCAAGAACATTGATGCAAAAATACTAAAAAAAAAAAAAAAAATACTGGCAAATCAAATCCAAGAACACACCAGAAACATCATCCACCATGATCAAGATGGCTTCATCCCAGAGATTCAGGGATGGTTCAACATACAAAAATCTGTCAACGTAATCCACCATATAAACAAACTGAAAAATAAAAACCGCATGATCATCTCATTGGATGCCAAAAATCTTTCAACAAAATACAGCATTCCTTCATGATAAAGGTCTTGGAGAAATCAGGGATACAAGTAACATACATAAACATAATAAAGGCAATATACAGCAAGCCAATAGTCA
This sequence comes from Alexandromys fortis, assembly GCF_014885135.2. Classification (NCBI taxonomy): domain Eukaryota; kingdom Metazoa; phylum Chordata; class Mammalia; order Rodentia; family Cricetidae; genus Alexandromys; species Alexandromys fortis. The sequence goes on along the minus strand of NW_026067953.1, from coordinate 3,772,426 downwards.
ACATCAAACCAAATGGAGAGAAATTCCCAGTGATCCCACTGAAATTAGGAAAAAAAAATGTTGTCCACTCTCTCCATATCTATTCAATATAGTTCTTGTGGTCCTAGCTAGAGCAATAAGACACCAAAAGGAAATCAAAGGGATACAAATCGGAAAAGAAGAAGTCAAACTCTCACTATTTGCTGATGATACGATAGTTTACATGAGTGACCCCAACAATTCTACCAAGGAATGTCTACAACTCATAAACGCTTTGAGTAATATAGCAGGATACAAGATTAACTAAAAAAAAGTAGCCCTCCTTTACACCAATGATAAATGGGCTGAGAAAGAAATCAGAAAAACATCACCCTTCACAATAGCCATAAATAGCCTAAAATACCTTGGAGTAACTCTAATCAAACAAGTGGAAGACTTGTAGGGCAAGAACTTTTAATTTTTGAAGAAAGAAATTAAAGAAGACACAAGAAAGTAGAAAGATCTTTTATGCTCTTGCGTAGGTAGAATTAACATAGTAAATATGGCAATCTTCAGATTCAATGCAATGCCCATCAAAATCCAAGCAAAATTCTTCACAGACCTTGAAAGAACAGTATTCAACTTCATATGGAAAAGCGAAAAACCAAGGATAGCGCAAACAATTCTGTGCAGTAAAGGAACTTCTGGAGGCATCATAATCCCTGACTTCAAACTCTACTACAAAGCTACTGTACTGAAAACTGTCTGGTAATGGCATAAAAACAGACAGGAGGGCCAATGGAACTGAATCGAAGACCCAGATACTAATCCATACACCTATGAACTCCTGATTATTGACAAAAAAATCAAATGGAAAAGAGAAAGCATATTTAACAAATGGTGCTGGCATAACTGGATATCAACACGGAGAAGAATGAAAATAGACCCATGCACCATTTATCACCATGCACCAAACTCAATTCCAAATGGATCAAAGACCTCAACATAAAGCCAGCCACACCGAACCTTATAGAAAAGAAAGTGGGAAGTACACTTGAATGCATTGACACAGGAGATCACTTCCTAAATGGAACCATAGCAACAGACACTGAGAGAAACAATAAATGAGACCTCCTGAAACTGAGAAGCTTCTGTAAAGCAAAGGACACCATCACCAAGACCAAATGGCAGCCTACAGAATGGTAAAAGATCTTCACCAACCCCACATCCCACAGATGTCTGATCTCTAAAATATACAAAGAACTCAAGAAATTGGTCATCAAAGAACAAATAATTCAATAATGAAGTGGAGTACAAACCTAAACAGAGAACTCTCAACAGAGGAATCTAAAATGGCTGAAAGACACTTTAGGAAATGTTCAACATCCTTAGTCTTCAGAGAAATGCAAATCAAAACAACTCTAAGAAGATATCTTACACCTGTAAGAATGGCCAAGATCAAAAACACTGATGACAACTTATGTAGGAGAGGTTATGGGGTAAAGGGAACACTCATCCATTGCTAGTGGGAATGCAAGGTGGTATAGCCCCTTTGGATGTTAGTGTGGTGATTTTTCAGGAAATTAGGAAATAGCCTTTCTTAAGACCCAGCAATACCACTTTTGGGCACATATTCAGAGGATGCTCAATTGTACCACAAGGATATGTGCTCAACTATGTTCATAGCAGCATTGTTTGTCGTAGCCAGAACCTGGAAACAACCTAAATGCTCCTCGACTGAAGAATGGATAAGGAAAATGTGGTACATTTACACAAAGGAGTGCTACACAGCAGAAAAAAAATGGAATCTTGAAATTTGCATTGAGTGAGGTAACCCAGACCCAGAAAGACAATTATCATATGTACTCACTCATAATTGGCTTTTAAACATAAAACAAAGAAAACCAGCCTACAAATTACAATCCCAGAGAACCTAAATAACAAAGGGGAATCTAAGAGAGACATACAAGGATCTAATCTTCATGGGAAGTAGAAAAAGACAAGATCTTCTAGTAAATTGAGAACATGGGGACCATGGGAGAGGGGTAAAGGGGAGGCCAGAGGAAGGGAGGGGAGCAGAGAAAAATGTATATCTCAATAAAATCAATAATTAAAAAAAATAAAATAATAATCATTAAGCTGTCTCCTGGGATACCCACACATTTTTTTACTACTTCCTGCTGTAACATGATTTCCCCAAAATAATGAATAAGTAATATTGACAAGTTTCCCTGTTTCCTTCTTTGTTCAAATACCCCCTTTTTTTCATTTTGAAATGAAAAGGGTTCTATATACAGAAAGAAGAAATCCCAGAGATGTGTCTTTAGGGATACATATTAGAAGCTCAAAACATAGGCATTTGTGTTTTATTTTTGATAATTTTTTAATGCTACAGGCTTTTATATGTACTTATATTCATTCTCCAATACGCTCTGTTACCCATTCCCCAATCTTGTTAGCTTTCTTCTTATTCCAAACTACTCATGCTTCTGCCCCATGTCTTTTTTTTTTGATGTTCAGTTTTATTTTTATTTTTTTGTTCTTTTTTTAAATTTATTTATTAATGATTTCTGTCTCTTCCCCACCGCCGCCTCCCCTTTCCCCCCCCCTCCCCCCCCAAATCCCCCCCCGTCCGCCCAAAGAGCAAACAGGGTTCTCTGCCCTGTGGGAAGTCCAAGGACCACCCACCTCCATCCAGGTCTAGTAAGGTGAGCATCCAAACTGCCTAGGCTCCCACAAAGCCAATAGGTGCAGTAGGATCAAAAACCCATTGCCATTGTTCTTGAGGTCTCAGTAGTCCTCCTTGTCCGCTATGTTCAGCAAGACTGGTTTTAACCCAGGCTTTTTCAGACCCAGGCAGCTGGCCTTGGTGAGTTCCTGATAGAACATCCCCCTTGTCTCAGTGTATGAGTGCACCCCTCGCGGTCCTGAGTTCCTTGCTTGTACTCTCTCTCCTTCTGCTTCTGATTTGAACCTTGAGATTTCAGTCCGGTGCTCCATTGTGGGTCTCTGTCTCTGTCTCCTTTCATCGCCTGATGAAGGTTAATATTCAGGAGGAAGCCTATATGATTTTATTTGGGTTCTCCTTCTTATTTAGCTTCTCTAAGAACCCGTATAACCAGCAACACAGACACTAAGGGCCTCATTGAATAAATGGGAACTCCTGAGACTGAGAAGCTTCTGTAAAGCAAAGGACACTGTTGCTAAGACAGAAAGGCAACCCACTGACTGGGAGAAGATCTTCACCAACCCCGCAACTGACAAAGGTCTGATCTCCAAAATATATAAAGAACTCGAGAAACTAGACCGTAAAAGGCTGATCAACCCAATTATAAAATGGGGCAGTGAGTTGAACAGAGATCTCTCAACAGAAGAAGTTCAAATGGCCAAAAGACACTTAAGGTCATGCTCAACTTCCTTAGCGATCAGGGAAATGCAAATCAAGACAACTTTAAGATACCATCTTACACCTGTCAGGATGGCGAAAATCAAAAACACCAATGATAGCCTTTGCTGGAGAGGTTGTGGAGAAAGGGGTACACTCATCCATTGCTGGTGGGAATGCAAACTTGTGCAACCACTCTGGAAAGCAGTGTGGAGGTTTCTCAGGAAATTCGGGATCAACTTACCCTTGGGCCCAGAAAACCCCTTTTGGGTAATACCCAAGAGAGGCCTTATCACACAACAAAAGTATATGCTCTACTATGTTTATAGCAGCATTGTTTGTAATAGCCAGAACCCATGTCTTTTTTGATTTATGCAGTTAGTGACAGCTTTTTGTGATCATGCTGGCCACACCATATCTAGAAGACAGTGTGTCATGTCCTTTCCTTCCTCTAGCTATTACAATCTTTCCGCTTTCTTTTCTGGGATGTTCCCTGCACCGTGGAGAGGGAGATAAAGATGTTCTATTTATTGATTAGCAATCAATCACTTATTTGTAGCTCTTCTATCAGTTGTGAACCTCTGTATTAACTATTATCTTCTGAAATCACGGTTCTCTGTTCTGGATTAAGAGAAACAGTATTACGAGACTATAGGCATCAATATTTAGGGAAGTTGGGTGTATGCTCATGTAGAAAAAAATCAGTAGTACATTGAACCTATGACTCCTCAGCAATAGGCTTTGATAAAGTTTATAATATCAAGTACATACTATTTATAATGAAGCAGGCCTACCATCCAATTGGAAAGCAGCTGGTTAGTCCCCAAACATCCTTGTGGAAATATTTTACCTGGCCTGTAAGAATTATAGAACACAGAAGTCATATCTCCGAAAGATCACTGATGCTTCAAGCATTAGTATGATAAGAAAGATACCTGCTGCCCTGGAAGGAGTCGAGTTACCCACCACTGGGAGATCCAGCTCCAGGAGTGTCACAAATTGTTGTATTTGAACTGACTCACATCAATATGACAGAGATGGTACCCAAAGCTTTTAGTGGTTTAATCATTGCATTTCTTTCTGCTCTTTGAATCTGGCCTCCAAGTTGGTTTTTAAACGCAACTTTATGAGCTTCTCTGCCTCTAAAGGGATATTTATAAAAACAAAAAGGGAAATCAGTTTTCCAAGTTTATCTTTCCACAGTGATTTATTTCCCCAGGAAAGGCTTAAGCTCAAATGTCATTTCTGGTTCTCATTGCTGCCCTGCTTTGTGCTGAAGGTCTCAGTAGAGGGGGGTGCGCAGAGAACTCAGCCCCAAGGTTGCCCAGGTGGTCTGGGTCTTATGCCAAATTCAACTTCTCTTGCCTGCTGTGTTCTGTAACTGCTGGGGGCTGGTATTTGGTGCGGGGATTAAGTCACTGGCTCTGAGTACAGGCTTACAAATGTCACTTCCTCAGGGGTCATCTGGCTCATGGTGGGGCACAGAGGGGACATCATATGGGGCTCTACAGGATGCTGCCCAAGTGACTCTGGGAAAGCTCCTGGCTATATGAGTACCAGCTGTGTGAAAGCAGTTAAGAGTTTCTGCAAGTTTTTAAAACCTCTGCTACAGCCAATGCCACAGTGACCCACATTCGCCTGCCTCAGTTCTCATCAGATGATCAGGGGAAATTCTTCCAGAGAAGGATCACTCAGTAGAGGTGACTTGGGATGATAAAATTCAACATGGAGCCAGGGCTCTTATTGATAAGATCCTAAAAGTGGGTGGCTTGTGTGGCCCAGAAACTTGCTGAGTCTGTGGGTATAGAGATTTGAAAAAGATGTCCCCCAGAGTTTCAGAAACTTGAACACCTGATCCCCAGTTGGTGGCATTGTTTTGGGGAGGTTTAGGAGGTACAACCTTGTTGAAGGAAATATGTCACTGGGGTCAGGGTTTGAAAGTTTAAACACTGGCATTCCAGTTTGCTCTCTTTACTTCCTGCTTGGGGGTTGATGTGAACTATCAGCTTCCTCCTCCTCCCATCATGATGTTTGCTGCCATGCCTCCTCACCAAGACAGACTCATCCCCCTGGGAGTATAGACCCTTTCTTCTATAACATGCCTTGATCATGGTGTTTTATTACAGCAGCAGAAAGGAATTCATGCAAGGGGTAAGGGTCTTCCAGTGTTACTTTGTGTCTTTAGCTATCCAAACATTTGTATAGTGAACAGTCTTTTAGTCTTAAGGTAAACTAGACATGGAGGTTCTGCAGGTTGTAAGGACTTCCACACATATGAATGTGGTCATTTCCTTATGAGACCAGCATGTGAGAGATGATGAGTTCTAAGAGTGAATCTGAAATGCCTTAGCTTTGGGATGTTAACTCCAGATGTTTTATTCCCTTCTTATAGCATAATTCTCATGATTTGCTTGAGTGTGAATGTGTCTCTGCGTTAAAAAAATGGAAGGTCAGAAATTTCACTGTGATGAAATCAAATTGCTTCTCTTTTCACACTGGTACCTCTTCCAGTGTTTAGGTGCACAGGAAAGAAAGAGTAGGTAGAAGTTTCTGTCCTGTAAGCCGCTCCCAATTAACCCCCACAGAAACTTAATATTAAGTAAAAATCCTCGGTTAGTAGTTCAGGCTTATTACTTTCTAGCTCTGAAAACTTAAATTAGCCCTTTTCTATTAATCTATGTGCTGCAAAGTGACTTGTAGCTTTACCTGTATTGCTCCCTCTGCATCTCCTGGTGACTCTTCAAATTCTGCCCTTCTTCCCATCATTCTCCTATTCTGCCTCTCCCACCTAATCTCTTACTGCCTAGCTATAAGCCAGTCATATGTTTATTAACCAAAAAGAGTAATACATATTTATAATGTATAAAGGTTACTTCATAGCACGAGAGAACAACATTCTCACTCTAGTTTGTTGGATACATTCATGGTTATTGATTTGAATCCAGAAGCTTATAAAGATCCAATAAAGGGGGTGGAGTAATGGCTCTTTCCATAAAATGCTCACTTCATGAGCCTGAAGACTTGAATTTTAATCTCCGGCAACCATACAAAAGCTTGACATGGTGGTTTGTGTCTATAATTTCAGTGTTGGATAGGCAGGGGCAGGCAGATCATTAAGACTTGCTGGTGGGTCAAGACAGTTTAGCCAAATAATAAGATGCAGAGCAATTGAGGAAAGACATATACTGGTAACCTCTAGTTTCCATGTGCACACACACACAAACACACACACACATATGAACATGGACAGACACACTAAACAAATACAGAACTATAATCCATAATAAAGAAGCAAAATACCAGTAAGACAAAAGATGCCCAAACAAAGCTATTTGAGTATTTTATTATAACCTTGAAATATCAGAAACTGGGTTTGTTCCAGCTTAATCTTTTCAGTTGACTAGAAACCACACTGAACTTCTTATTGATTAAAAAAAAATGAATGCTGCAAAGGGACAAAATGAACCAGAAAGCATACAGGCCTACTGCAAAGAGAGCAGGTGTTCAGCTTTAAGATTTTACCACAGTGGCCACAACAGTTTGTATTATGAAGTAGAGACAGAAATGTCTAGTGCCAAAGATACAGCCCTATCTGTTTTCTGGTGGTTTTTGGTAAATTAACTAACCTTAGATTCTTCATCAGCAGAGTCAGGCTAATAATATTTCTTATCAGCTTAGGGTGAGGATTGAATGAGATGGTGATTTTTAAGCACTTAAAGCCATGCTTGACAGAAAAGTATTTAACAAATATAAGTAGATGTCGGTCCATCTTTTGGATCCTACGTGCTATATCCTATTAAATCCTTTCAACTAATTCCTATGACTCTGTGAGAAAGTGTTGTGTTTTGTGCACCTCTCTACTGGGCTTCCCCAGCTCTTCATTCTCTTTCTTTTCCTCTTTGCTGTAGAAATGCTGACCCCACTCCTCTCATTGTCCATATCCTATTTGCCTTACTTCTTCCTCATTCTAATCAACAAAGCATTAAGAAATTCCAGTGACTGTCAATTTACCTCCATTCTGTGTTCTATACTTGCTATCCAAACCTCTCTCTTGGTTCCAAATAGTCAGAACGGTTTCCTATTTGTCCAGCTTCTATCTTTTCTTACCTTTCAATAATATATTCTCAGACTCATCCAGTCAACTTCAAGCCCTTTTATAACCTCCCAAAGTACAGGAAAACTGTCAGCATGATTTGAGAAGTTTTGTGTGTGTGCGTGCATGTGCATGTGTGTGTGCATGTGTGTGTGTGCTCTCCCTGACTCCCTTTGCATACTCCTGGTTTTATGCCTTTGATGCTATGATCTGCTATTACTCTGTCCTCAACCCTTCAATCTAACCATTACACTGTCTTGTGGCTCCTGGAGTCAGGGGAGTACTAAATCCCTCTTTTCCTTGCCTGGAATGTTCTCTCTTCCTCACTGTCCTTAGCCTGCCCCCTCTTATCTAAAAAGCCATTGTGCTGATGCCTTCTTTCCAGGGTGACGTTTAGCTGCCACCATCTACCTCTGTGCTGCTTTGCATTTTGGAATAGTGCTCTTCACGATGTGACAAGCTATTCTGCCTCTCCAGGCAGAGCATAAGCTCAAGTGGGACTGAGGTTGATGCTAGCAGACATAATTTCTACTTTGTTCATTGCTAGCTCCCTAGGACTAAAACAGTGCTTATGAAATCATAGGGTTTTAATCAACATTTACTAAATAGACAGCCTGCCACATTCATAGTGTAGAGGTGAGAAAACTGAGCCTCAAAGAGCTAATGTGATCTCTGCAGCTGGACATTCATGGAAGCTGTCAGGCATTAAGGCATTGTTGGATGAGTAGATAATAAATTTGAAATCTCTAATTTCTGCTTCTAAGCAGAAAATATGTACTCTTACTCCCCCTCCCAACTCTGTGCTGCTCCTGTAGTGAAGGGGAAAATGTTAAAGGCTAAACCATGCCCTCCACAATTATATTGGAACCCCAGCTCATAATTGCACTGTTTGGAGACAGGGTCTTTAAACAGGTAATTAAGGGGCACTCAATAAGTGTGAGGCCCTTATCTAACAGGATTGGTGCCTTGATAAGAGGAGCAAACATCAGGGATGGGCACGCACAGAGGAAAGAATGGGTGAGAACATTGACTGTCTATAGAGAATGGCCGTAAGAGCAATCAATCTAGGTTGGGGACTTTCTAGCTTCTAGCAATATGATCAGACTCATTTTAAGCCATGCACTATGGGGTGTATGTTTACGGTAGTCCTAGAAGTCTAAGAAAGGTAGGCAATACATTCTAATCTGTTCCGTGCACCTCAAAGAAGATAGAAGACCTGGAAAAACATGATGCCGAAATTCTGTGATTAGAAAAAGTGAAATGCTTATAGTAGATCTTCTAGGAGGAGTGGGCTAACCCAAAATAACAGTGCATTTGCAGAATCTACACTAGAGGGAAACGGAACGGCTTGGTAGCACAGATGTCTTCTTTGACAGTGGCTTGGGAAATGTAGACTAGACTATGAAATCCAGAACTCTCTCCTACACATCCGCATGGACCGAGTCTGTGATTCACAACCACCATCCTCTCAAATGCAGGGCGGCAGACTGGGGGCTTGTTTCCAGGGTGCCTATAATGCAGTCAATATGGAATATTTTTGGAAAGGGCTATTTATTGTTTTAACAGCTGTATGGCTATTCTCTTGGATTAAAAAAAATCTACCTGTATCCACAAATGACTTATAGGACTTGGAAAGTGTAGCTGTAAAATTCTCAACTTAAAAAAAAAAAACCCTCCAGGTTTTCCAAATCTGTCTCCAAACCACAGCATTTTTTCCACTCTAACTTACTCCTTATTCATGAAGGGTGGAGAAAGCCAGCAGCAGCCCCAGCAGCCAGAGTTAGCCTGGGATTTGAGTCAAAGGTATACATGTTATGGCAATCCCAGCCAGGACCTGTCTTTTTGAATACTAGCTGTCTAGGAAGAACCAGTACCTGTAAGCTTTCAGAACTCTCTGTGACTTCTTATTTAATTGTCTTTAAGGTATTAATCTTCCACGAGAGATATGCTTTGAAGGACTGCTGATGACTTTGCTGCGCTAAGCTCTGAGGGTTATTTGTTTGTGGATTGTACATAAAGCGCTAACATTTTCATGACACAATTACTAGTAGGTAATCATCTGATTGCCATAAACACGTCTCTCTCAAAATATTGCAAATTAATATTCATGCTTCCCTCGAATCTACCATTCTGAGCTAATGTATATCTGTATTGTTTATCAAAAAGCACATCTCCCCACCTCCAGCGTCACTGGAAGGAAGAATAATTGTTCACTTCCCCATCTTAAGGTAGGGAAAGTCTCTTTTGACTATTTTTGAGTGTAGCGTTAGTTACTTTGAAAGAGTCTGCTCATGCTATTATAGAGCCACCCCAAATAAAATACAAATGATTTCAGGTAAAGCATCTCTACACTCTTGGAGTTCCATTATTCAAAGAGTCATTGTACGCATTCAACCCTGGCAGCCGAGAAATCATGCAACAGTATGAGCATATGAAATTGTCACAGAAAAAGGTAGTTGTGGGTATATTTCTAAGCTGATGGTTTAGTTATTGTTAAGGGGACATCCTGGAATCACACATGAATAAATAAATACAAATGCTTCGTCCCAAGCTTCACGTCTACCCAAAGAAGGCAACCTCAGAACAGGCTCTGGTTTTGAAACACAAGAGTCTTAAAAGTGATCAGAGAGAGGGAAGGCAGGACCAAAAAACCAGAACTGGGATACGTTAGTATATTCATAAACCATGGGTATAAATGGGTAGAGCTGATTGTGCATAGAATTTCTAGGTACAAGCCAGATGGACAGGTGCATGCCTTTAATCCCAGCATTCTGGAGGTGGAGACAGGTGGATCTCTGTGAGTTCAAAGCCAGGTCTACACAGTGAGTACTAGGAAAACCAAGGCTACAAAGGTAAACCCTGATTCAAAAAACCAACCAATCAAACAAAAATACTTCAAAGTATAATGATAATGTTTCCTTCTGGTTATCCAGTAGGTAACACCAAAATTATATTAAGATGAAGCTGGAAAAATTACTCAATGGTTAAGAGTCTCTACTCCACATGTAGAGGACTTGAGGTTAGTTCTTTTTTTCCTTTGTGATTTTTTTATATATTTTTTAAAAATAATCTTTTCTTATTTTACATACTAATCCCAGTTCTCTCTCCCTTCCCTCTTCCCACTGCTCCCACATTCCTCCTACCCCACTTCTCATCCATTCCTCAGAGAGGGTAAAGCTTCCCATGGGAAGTCAACAAACTCTAACACATCACTATGAGGCCAGACAAAGACCCTACCCCTATATCTAGGCTGAGCAAGGTATCCCTCCAAAGAGAATGTGCTCCTAATAGCCTGCTCAAGCACTAGGGATAGGTTGTGGTCCCACTGCCAGTGGCCACACAGACTACCCCAGCCTTCCAACTGTCACCCACATTCTGAGGGTCTATTCTGGTCCTATGTAGTTTCCCCACTGTCAGTCCAGAGTCAGTGAGTTCCCACTAGCTCAGGTCATTTTTCTATGAGTATCCCCATCATGGTTTTGACCCCTTTGCTCATATTATTGCTCCTCTCCCTCTTCAAATGGACTCTTGGAGTTCTGTCCAGGGCTTAGCTGTGGATCTCTGCATCTGCTTCCATCAGTTGCTGGGTGAAGGTTTATGATGATAAAGTAGTCATCCACATTAGGTGTCTTATAAACACCTGACTCTAGTTTCAGGAAATCCAATGCCATTTACTACTTTCTATACACATACACACCAACACCCCATACCCACCCACCCACACCCGTACCCACATATATACACATAAGTAGGAAATGCAATAAAATCCATATTATATATCTATATATTCTATCCTCTAACAATTATCTGTCTGTCTGTCTGTCTATCACTTGTCTATCCATCCAAACTTTACTCTTACAAAGGAAGGAATTTTGAAGACCTCAATAATTTTCAAAATATAAGTAATATCTTTATGTACAGTGGTGGTGTTGGTAAATGTTTAGCAACTGACTGTCTTAAAACAAATTAGTAGAAACCCAGATTATTTCAACGTCTTCAATATAATAATCCTAAGATTGATTCCATAACTAAATCCCCATAACTAAACGCAAAGCTGGGGAGGAGGGCATATAATTAGTTTTTTGCAAGTTAGTACTATATATTTTTAGAACTCTGCAATAAGACTTGTAAAAAGCATGTTCAAATTAGGAAAGCATTTTCAAAGAGTCACATACATTTGAAAAGAACAGATTTATAATAAAATGGAACATACATTGTCATGATGATGTACTGAAGAACAGTGAACTACAGGGGGAAGAGAAGGTCTTGGTTCAGTATTACTTTCGATGAAGCCCTATGAAGTCTACCAGTTCTCCATGATGGTGGCATGCTTGTGAGAAGGACATGGGATTTGGGGACTGAGAGACCTAATTTTGAATGTGACTTCAATCATATTATTCTCTGAGCCCATGGAGAAGGAACTTAGAGCCTCTCAGGCCATTTTCTTCCTAAGTGAGGGAGATGCCGAAAATCAGTCATTATAAAGTGCACCATGTGCAAGGTGGTGCTTAACATATGGTGGTCATTAAATGCTACTTGGATCTGTCTTGTTTGCGGTTTATAAGGAATAATTATAACACATCATATCTTATGTTCTCTTTTAATGTCTAAATTTCTGGAAAATTTTCTATAATCTTGAACATTTAACCAAGTGAGAGTACCTAAAAGTTTTGATGTTTAAGAATCATTTGATAAATATTTCTTAAATGGATGGATACATGAATTTTGAATTATCTCTTGGATTTTCTCCAAGCTAAAAATCACAAAAGATACCTTTCACCATGCTATAAAAATACCATCCACGAAATTACAAAGTACTGCCTGTTTTTATCTCCTAAATATTTTATTTAATATGCCCCTCTGTCTTTATCTTGTATTCTTCTGTTGGTTTATGGCATCTTTTTCTCCTAATCAGTTTTCTTTCTCTTATCTTGAAAACTTCAGGACTACCCTCAATAAGTCTGTTTCTAATCAGCCATCCTAAATACTTTAAGGTCAAAAGTTTTATTATTTTTCCCCAAAGGCAGATGGAGGACTATATGTAAGATGCTCAAGGAGTGTGTACTTGAATGCATAATGAATTAGCTACTTTGGGATAAAAGTAATTGTCTTAGTTTCCTATGTTAAGAAATTACTTTACAAGCCAGGTGGTGATGGTGCATGCTTTTATTCCCAGCACTCAGGAGGCAGAGGTAGGTGGATCTCTGTGAGTTCGAGACCAGTGTGGTCTACAAGAGCTAGTTCTGGACAGTCTCCAAAGCTACAGAGAAATCTTGTCTCGAAAAACAAACAAACAAAAATATGAAATGTTCTCCATATATCCCCCTCATATTCTGTTATCCTTGATAATTTCAAAGTCCATGCTGAAGGTCTTTCCATGCTTGGTGTTAAATACTTCAGGGATATCTTGTGTCTAGACATTATAACATCCTGAGTCTACTATGTAAGAGATAATCTGGCTGTTCTTGTCCTTACTGTTCATTTTCTACATCACCATATCTGAGGATATTGTTTATTCCCCTTTGGTCTTCTTCCAACTTGAGGTACCAAGAGCATAATTAAGTTGTAGCTTCCTAAATTATTGAAGGTTTGTCCAAGCTCTACAAAATCTCAGTTGATTAAACAGAGTTTACATTTCTGCTGTAAGGAGTGGATTCCCATAGACCCAGATGAAAGTAAACACAGAAACATAGGACTCAAATATAGTCATATGCTCCAATGATAGAGTGCATATACAACAGTGGCTATTATACACTCTAGTGATGTCATGGTCAAGTCATAGTCCATGGTGTTCATATATGACAAAACTTCTTAACAACACATTTATCCAAATCAGTACCCATTATACATTCAATAAGCATGAGAGATGACTGAGGACTTTTCTACTGCTTATCTCTAAGTAGTTACCTAAATGATGCTATGAAGAAGGCAAAACTTCCAGTGCATGTGGAGTAAGAAATCGGATTGTTCTAGTGTATTTGATAATGGCTAACTTCTTCAAAATGTCCAGTGTCCAGAATTGCTACAATTAGGAATTTTTATAATTTTACTCATACACATACACACAGATGCTATCATAAATGCATTCTTCCTATGACTTTTATATTTATTGTTAATTGAAGAACTTGACTTTAGTGACTCAAACTTCAAGGAGACTCCTTATAGACTAATAGACTTGAACACCGAGGACTTGAATTTGTTCCCCATGTAGTTAAATAATCTTATTTAAATAGCTTTTTCAAACCTCAGTTTCTTATCTCACATCTTCCCTGTTAATAACTAGAGGGCTTTATGGGGGTGATATATTGGCCTTCTACCCTGCGGACTTCCTGCTGTTTGGGTAGCACTTAGAAACAAGGAGAATTTTCTACATTCTCTGTGAACTGGGGGAGCTCTACCTTTATTGCCCAAGTCATCTCTTCAGTTGTGTCTGCTTCAAGAATCCAGCAATCCATTTCTTCCTGTTCTTCTGCAGCTCTTGTTTGTTCCATAGCAAGTAAACAGACACATTAAGCACTGTGATATATTTCCTTATGACCGAGCATGTGTGTCTTTGTTTTGGCTTACATGCTGTCTCTTCTCAGTGAGGCTTCAGAAATTGTGTTTTATTTGGTATAATAGCACTGCCCCCAAATTACTTAACAAATAGATACAAACTATTTTTATGTAATATAAAAATAATGAGCAAAATATTTAGTTGATGTAAAACTCTTGGTTGATGTGGACCGGTTAATAAGGGGTTGACATTTTAATCCCCGAGTCTTTAAATAAATAATGAAGGAATAAATATCCAGTAGTCGGGGACCTAACTCAGTTGGTAGAATGCTTGCTTAGCATTATATTAAGTGTAATCTCCAGCACCACACAAATCCAGCAAGGTAGTGTATGCCTGTAATCCCAGCTCTTGGGAGATAAAGGCAGGAGAATGAGAAGCAGCATTTTGAGACCATATAGGCTACAGGAGACCTTCCTCAATAGTAAAATGAGGCAAACAGATCTTCCTTGTCTGTGTTGGATCAGATATGCACAGGGTTTCTCGCCGCTACTTAATTCTTTCATTGACACATCCAAACTATACAAATTTATGAGGTCCTTATGCTTCGTTGATGCTTGTATACTCTATGCAATGATAAATCTGGCTATACATATCTACTTCCTCAAACATTTATTATTTCTTTGTCATCAAAACATTCAAAACCATTTCTGCTGGCTTGGTTGACCTGTATATATATTACTGTTGTCTGTAGGTGACATGAAGTCCATTGGATCAGTAACACCCATTCCTCTTGCAGCTCACTCAGATTTATCCACTAATCTTTACCCATGCCGCTGACATCTCAGTCTCTGGTAAATGCATGTTGTTTCTAAGTGGTGTATTACAAACTAGAAAATATTTTGCTTCCTTTTGCTTTTGCATTGTTATCTCTGTGCTGGATATCGCTTGATTATAACACAAATGATGCTGCGCAAAGATGAGAGTAAGTTATACAAACAAGGCAAATATTGTACCTATAATGTACCTTGTCTTTCATTGTTTTCCCATATGCGCTTTGTTTCTGTCTTTGGGATTAAAGTTCTGCTATGAAGAAAATAGCTCTGTGGTTCTGAGAATCTGCACTTGCATGACATTTTAGTCACCAAAGAACACCGCTTTCATAACTATTTACTAACTCAAAACAGCACCCGGCAGGGACTGTAGAGAAAGACGCTGCCACCTTCCTCTGCTTTAGCTTGACATTTTCCCAATCAGACACATCATTGTGGGCTCTCAGATCCAATATATTGCAGGAAGAACTTGGCCCTACCAGCTGGAATGGGGAGAAAGGGAAAGCTGGCATCTGCAGTATCTGCCAGTGATTATTCAAGGTATGGCAGGAACAGAGCTTTCTGTACGCAAGCCAAATGAAATTATTAAGGTTAACCTTCTCACTCAGCACTTAATAGGTAATCAATTTTCACTCCCAACAGTGGAGGGTAAAAATCAAGGCGGGAATGATAATGCTGCCTGCTTACATTTGTGACGGGCTGTTGAGTGTGCCAGATGATTTTACATGTATTATTTCATTTAGTTTTTGCAGCAACATAAAATTGGCGGAGCGCACATGCATGCATGCCATGCATTAATTCTGCACCACTTATTTAACAAGTATTTTGGATCCATCTACTATACACCAGACTGTGTGGTAAGCTTCGGGTACAGAGTGGTGGTGAAACAGACAAGCATCTATTATCTTGTTTTTAGCAGGGTGGAGAGGGGTGCATCATTATGTGATTCAAGGTCACAGAAAGAAAAGCTGTTTGAAACCTAGGAGTCTTGTCCCAACCCTCATCCACGAACACAGGACCACTGTAAGTGGAGATTATTTTACTTTGTTATACTCAGCTTCAATACAAAGCTCCCTCTCATTGATCTGTTGAGCAAAGCAAATCTGCTGTGGTTCTCCTTCTGGTTCATTTAAGCACACCTTGGGCAGCTTTATGATCTTTAGAAGAGCCCTCTATGTCACTCTGCAGAGGTTTATTGTGGTAATACCGGTAGTGCCTTGTATGATTAAACATATCACTACATCTTTCTCCCACTGATTCCAGGAAGCAGGGGAAAATCCCCATTATCTAAACATCTTTTTTAAAAATCATACCTCTCGGCCTTAAAATTTCAATGAAAGTTTTATCCAATTCTGTTTTCAGCATACTTTTTCAATGGCTCAGCCCTCTTCACTCTCAAGCTTGGAAATACGTACACAAATGTCAGGAGTCAGGATATCTCTATCTACCTATGCATGTATGTGTGTTTGTATGTATGTATGAATGTATATATGTATGTATGTATGTATGTATATATGTATCAGTCTATCTAATTATACCTTGCTTCTATAAAGAGGCCAACAACATAGGACTGAACTCTTTTAATGGGAAAAAAGAAAAGAAAACAAATGACTGAAAAAAGTCATATATTATTATATCAAAATAGTTTAATGACATTACAGAAAGACCAAATCAGGTCAGATTTGTGCCTATGGTGAGTTCAACAAATCCTGACAATCCTGGACGTTGGCCTTGGACAGCTGTTGGGTCTTGTTCACAGTTGTATGGGCATTACCTAAAACATCAAGGTCAGTTCTTCAGAAAGCATCAAAGCTAGGGTAATGTAGGAAATAGAGAACAAATTCTAAGTGGTTCATGGTATGGAAGCCCTACTTTATGGCTCCAACTCTATAAGAAAATAAAGTGTGTGTAGGTTTTACAACCAATTATTGAATGAGAAAGATGAGATGTTCCAGCTACTCAGAGCAAAAGGCAAAATAAAATGAGCCACGGGGAAACGTTACATGGACAAAATCCTGGAATCCTTTCTCTTGAGTCAAACCTTCCAGCCCTTGGAATGGTTGCCTTTTGCAGAGGAGGAGAGACACTTGTGCAAATGTTTATAAGAGGAAGATACAATGTGACCTAATGTACACATTCCTAGATCTTACCAGCCTACAGAAACATTTGGGAATACACCAATATTAATAAGATACTTACTGATTTTTATTTCTGAGACAGAGTTTCACTATGTAGTGTTGGATGTCTTGCAACTCACTACATAGGCTAGGCTGTCCTGGTACTCACATAGATCTGCCTGCTTCTGCCTCCCGAGTGCTGGGAATAATAATAATTAAAAAAAAAAAAGCTTGTGCCACCACATCAGGCTGTTTGTGATGATACTTTATCTTCAGATGTTAGGCTCCAAGTGTCGGCCTCTTCCACATGTTTTCGTTTGCTTATCTGAGACTCAGCATTGAACAAATTTCTATGTGAACTCCCAATGCATTGACCATGCCCTGACTTGAGTTCCTCATTCTCCTAATTTCTCCTCAATCCACTTCTCTCAAGATTTTCTCACACAGCTTAAAGATGGTTATCAATCATGTTTGTGTTATTTCACTAAAGAATTAATTCTCAGAACTCTTATATGCGACGAAGGTTGATTATCTCAATCTGAAAACCCCAAACCCAAAATTCTGAAACATTTGGAGCATTTATATGATGCTATACATGGAAAAATCCGCATCTGGCCTCATGTGATGGGTGGCAGTCAGTACACATGCACATTTAGTGTTGTGCTGTAGCATACATGGATTTCAAGTTTAGATTTACATTTATACCCCAAGATACCTATCTATATCTATCTATGCATGTTTCTATGTGTCTATGTATCGATCTATGTATCTATGTATCTATCTGTATCTATTTATCTATCTATTTATCTATCTGGTGAGACTAGAAAAATATGTAAAATTTCCAAACCCTTCCTAGTTCAAAGAAGTCTAGATGAGGGATAATAAGCTCCTTTGCTCTCACTGTGTGAGTGGCACTTGTTAGGAGTCCCTGTTTCCCGCCTCTTAGAAACCTGCACATGGCCTCTGAGACACAGCCTCTTTGTGGATTTCCTCGCAGCTCATTGTCTGCTTTTGGTAGTTTTTCTTTATATCTTTGCTGTGTATTATTCTGTAAGTAGACATCCCCACTACTTGTGCTCATTCCGAAGGCCATCTCGTAGCGTCTTATAGTCTCACCACCTGTAAGCTGGTGGTACCCCAAACCTGCAGTTTCAGCAGTCACTGGCTCCCTAACGCCTCTGACTCAGATGTCTGTCTTCTTGGTATCTTCCCTTGGTCATCAAGTAGACATCTGAATGCTGAGTCTTAGAAGTGAACTTCTAATCAAGCTGTTCCTCTGTTCCCCTCAAGGTCAGCTGCCATTTTTAGTCACACAGATGAAAATCAGTAGAGACACATCTGACTGTTCCTTATTTTTCATTCACATTTGATATAATCTGTGAACCTTTGCTGTCTCTTCATATATTCATACAAATTAAATGTCAGCATTCCTTGATATTCATCTCTGTTGGAGGAGTATGCGAGCCACCTTTATCTCTTGACTAGGTCTTTGCAATAGCTTTTTAACTTTTTTTTTAACTTATCTTCCTCCCCATTCTGTATTCCCAGCACAGTAATTAAAGGACCTGTTAGCATGTACATTAAAGCTGAGACTGGTGGTATAGGAGACGGCACTACAGCTCCGGTAATTCCAAGCTACCAGGAGTCTGAAGCAGGAGGATCAGAAGGCATTATCTGCCTGCTCTACTGAGTGAGTTTAGGGCAAGATTAGCTGTATCAGATAGAACAGATTTTAATTCAAAATCTGTTACAAAGATCAGAGAAAGTAGCTATATAGTGATAAGTAGATAAAGCCAATTGAAGAAATAATAAGCATATATGAACCCATTCTTGGTTTTGTTCTGGGCTCATTATGTCAATGAATCCCTCCAAATCCCACCTATGTAAAACTGACTCACACCCCAATACTATGCCTTTCCTCATTGGTTTATTCTCTTTTTCAAATGGATGGCATGATATTTTAATAGTTGTTTGATAGACTAGAAGTTCTATGGAGGCAGGTTCTGTGTGTGTATACATTCTGTGTGTATGCATATGTGTGTATACACACATGTTTATTTATATGTTTTTATATATATGCAGGTGTGTGCAATTATATGTATGTGCTTTTATGTGTGTATGTGTGTTTATGTGTGTAAATGTGTGTCCTTTGTTCACTGCCTGGTGTATCATTGGCTTTCAATAAATAGCTGCTAAATGAACAAAGGAATGAATGTGGTTTAGAATATGCCTTTCCGTACTTTCAGTCCTTCCTCTTCCTGACCCAGAACCCCTGCTTCCCCGTTTTATACAAAATGCCAGGCATGGCTGTCTTCTGCTATGGTTCCACTTTGCTCCTGAGATGCCAACTATGCTGGAAGCGCTGAGTCAGAGTAGACTGGATTGTGGGGTCACTTAGCTGTGCACACTCTGGCTTAGGCTGACTTCTTCAAAGGGTTTTGTAAAGAGCTTCTTCAGTGGCAGGCCTTATCTTCCTGCTCTTTTCATTGCATTCAAAACCGGCTCAGAACCAGGTCAGGAGGGTGAAGGATAAATACCCTCTAGTCTCATTCAGTCTTTGGGCCACCTAAGCTGGAAATCTTTTTCTCTACGTGTAGGAATGAAGTGTGGATGCTTTCAGGACGTTTGAGTCAATGTACAGACCACATAGAGGTCAATATTTAAAAAAAAACTGTAATAGAATTTACATCTGGGTTCTGTTGAGTTACTCCACCAGTTATAACTGGACCACACTAGCCAGCTAGGGTGGAAAAGGATGACGGGGATGGTGTGGCAGGGGCTCCCGGAGGGATTTCTTTCTGCTGCTTGGAAAAGGAGTGAGCCTCTCTTCCACTTATTCCTTTAGGGCGTCCTGGTTTAGTAGAGCAAAAAAACAAAACAAACAAACAAAACGGCTTCTTGAGAATTTCTTCTTTTTTATTGTCGTCATAATTATTTGCATTTCTCCTCTCTGCTCCTTTCTCTTCTCATCAGAAGATGGCAGCAGAGGTCGCTCTGTTCTGCTGCTTGCTGCTGTGACTTCATCTACCATCTGTCCAGCAGGACCACAAATGCTCCCCAGTGAATAAACGCAGGGCAAAGTCCTTTCCAAAAACATATCGATTCCATCTGAGGAAAATAAATTCACAAGCTACCACTGCGTTCATCAGTTCCTTCTGGGCAAGGTGATACAGAAGTTGTGCGGAAACTGAACTCCCAATAGTGGGTATCCTCGCGTGTGTCTCCGTCTGCGACAAATGGCAAGGCTCACAAGCGGGAGGAGGGCTGCCAGGGCTGCCAGCTGCTCTCCAAGTATCCCTGCTTAACCCATCAGCCCTGTGTGGAGCCAGGCCAGGTTGACTGTGGAGCCCCGCCCCCACACCAATGCATCCTGCATAGTCTAAGTGGCCTGCAAAGCCTGCATGGGCTCCCCTCCCATCTTTCCAGTTGTTCTTTTCTTCCTTCTGCCTTCCTGCCTTGGTTGGTGTCCTGATTCTGGAGATGAGGAACACATTCCTCTCCCCACTCCCCGATTTTATCATTTGTGTCTGTTTGGGACAGAAAGCTATTTTCGGATCTAATATTTTCCCTGACATGTGAGGGAAGAGATTCATCTTGAGCTTTTGTTTGTTTCTCCTCTCTCCTTCCATTTCTACATGTATTGTTTAAAAAAGGAATTATAATTATGCAAAGTAGCTTAATATTTATACGTTTGTAAAACATCCTCCTGACAAGGTGATGGAAATTTGAATTATTATTTTCAAGTTAATATCAGTCTAGCTCCAGCAGAACACCTGATGGAAATTGCTTTTAAACCTGGGAGTTAGATGAGTTAGACCACATATCAGAATGAAGGGAGGTTTTCAGTTTGTCCGGTTCTGGATCCCCGTGATCTCTGTCCTTTGCCAGCTTCTACCTGTCATTTCCCTCTATATTATTGGGAGAAAAGAGTCTCCTGAAAATATTTTATTTCCTTCCAGGTCCCATTGAACAGAATGGGGTCACATGACCATTCTTAAGTCCTTAGTCAGCATTATAGGAATAGTTTTACCTCGGTGTATTTAACGATTCTTACTCTACTTTTGGATTCAGTTTCCTTAAGTATGCTGCTGCTACTTTCTGTACAATATTAGGTTTCTTCCAGTAAGCAAAAAAAGGTATGATGGTTGTTGCATAAACAATTGTCATGATCGTCTAAATTCCACTCAAAAGTAAAAGGATGTTGCTGGGCGCAAGCCTTTAATCCCAGCACTAGGGAGGCAGAGGCGGGCAGATCTCTGTGAGTTCGAGACCAGCCTGGTCTACAGAGCTAGCTCCAGGACAGGCTCCAAAGCCACAGAGAAACCCTGTCTCGAAAAACCAAAATAAATAAATAAATAAATATAAAAATAATAAATAAATAAATAAAGTTAAAGGATGTAGCAATTGGCAGAACTTGGATATGTGCATCTTGCTATTCATTTTGCCTGGTAGGAAAGATGGACAGTGTTATAACACCAGTGATTTCTGTGAGTGATAGTTTGTTTATGGGTCAAGGATTAGGGAAAGGTTGGAACACTGATAACAAGGCAATTCTGGTAAGTGGCATATGGATGGGTTTGATATGTGGAATGTGAATTTAGCCTACATGTACACCACTTCAAGAGTCAACTACTGAAGAGGTGTTTACAAATGAAGAGACAACATAGTGTGTGTATGTGTGTGTGTGTGTGGGGGGGTAGTCATTGAATTCCTTGCATAGCCCCAGCACTTAGAATGATATCATGAAAAGGGTAATTCTTCCTCCCTGTAATGATTCCACTATGTGGAATGAGAGAAGGAGTACATTTTACTCACAGGCAGAAAAGTTGACACGTAATGTGTTGAGTCATGAATTTCAGGATAGTATGTATAGGTGAGTTTTCAATTCACAGGGACTACTTGTAAAGTAGAAGCAGGATATTACTATTGCCTTTACTAAGAAATTAAACAAGAGTAAAAGTGCATCACTGATTATGATCCAATAATATGGTAGACTATGCTTGGTTATCTGTTTGCCTGTTGCATGACTTGCTTTTCTATGGCTGGGATAGAATGCCATGACCAAGGCAATTTGTAGAAGCAAGAGTTTATTTGGGCTTATGGTTCCAGAGGGTCAGAGTCCATCACAACAGATGGCAGGCAGCAGACATGGCAACATGAGCAGTTGAGAGCTCACAGTTTGAACAGCTAGCAGAGAGACAAACTCGAATGCCATGAATTCTTAAACTTCTCAAGCCCTCCAATAGTAATGTACTTCCTCCAACAAGACCATGCCTCCTAAACCTCCACACACAGTGCTACCAACTGGGGACCGGTATTCGAATGTCAGAGCTGTGGGGACCGTGCTCATTCAGACTGCCATACTTGTTGGGGCGTCTTTACCTCTTCCAACTGTCTAGCTCTTAGGGAAGCTCTGCCCTCTATGTGAACACTTTCAGTGTCTGGTTTCTTTTTCTGATGTAATTTTGGCACACTTAAAGGTTCATAAAATTGTAATTAGTTTATCTATGAGCATGGCTATCTTGTATTGTGTGTGTGTGTGTGTGTCTGAGTGTGTATACAAGATGGTCCAAAGAGGCACCTCATTGCTGTGAGTTATGACGTGGGTCTATTATCCCCTGAGAAGTGACTAACACAGCACTGCAGAGAACAGTCTCCCTGATGACATTCTTTCCTCATTTGCTACCCAGTGTTTGTCTCAGTGTTAAACTACTCAGTTGTTAAACTTTTATGTACTTGTTTTGTAGTCTCTGCTATTTTTTATAGACTACTCTTTAAGATAAAAATGTGATTTTACTATATTTGTCTAAGTTTTAACTTCTCAAGTGTGTGTTTGCATGCCCAGCCTCCTCATTCTCTTTCAGTATTTCTTTGAATGATGTGATATCACTTATTAAATCACATTTCCCCCTGTGGGCGTTCATGTCACCTCTAATATTTCCCATTAAAAGTAGTATTGTGGTGAATATTCTTATAACTATTTTCATACCTGCCTAAGGATTTAGAGGGGAAAAAATCTTACACATTCAATGGCTGGATCAGAAAACTTAAACATATCTCAATGAGAGCATGTTCCAAAACTGTCTGAAGAACATCGTGATTTGATTCAGGAAGATAATTTGAAAATTGCCAATAGCTCTGATATCATAAATCGCCATGATTCCTAACAAAACTAAGGAAGAGACTTTGGAACCAGGCATCTATCACCTAAATATAACTATATTTTGAAAGAGACTAATTTTAGAGTGGTTTCACTGAAGCAAGGGTGTTTTTCTTACCTGAACGTTAGAGGGCAACAGGACAGCCAGAATAACCTTTGCTCTGCCCTTAATTCATTTACATCCGTTCAATGGTGTTTTCCCAGGCACTACTTTCTCTCTCATTTCCCATAATGTGTCATGGATTACAATATATCCTTCTTGGCCTCTCTGGTCCTTATGTTTACTTACATTTAGCTGTTCCTGAGACATTTCCTCCTCAAAGGGTTTTAGACTCCCCAGCTGATGTGGAAATGATCTGAATATCCAGCCTGAAGGAGAAGCCTTTGTACCGATCTGGATATTAGTCACTAGTGGGTAGAGCGTAGTCCAAGCGAGCCTAGAAGACCCATTCTAGCTCATTAAACACTCTGAGTATTACAATTAAAGATGACTCAGGAATTTCATGAGCAGACTTTTTTTTTTTTCTCTCATTACGTACTTGGGGGCTTTTGGTAGAGTCCGATTGGTCTTAAATAACCTGACTACAAGACCTAGATTGAAATTAAGGGACCTTTCAATTTAAATGAGTGGAGGCTGGTAATTACTGAACACTTACATCAGGCCAGAGAGTTTAGATAGATGATTTAAATCGATCTCCACACAACCCTGGGAGTCAATTGGCCATGTTGCATTTTACTGCAAAGGAGAGAGCAAATCAGACAACGTACAGTAGGTTTGTCTGTTCAGCCAGTCATTTGTCACTGGGGATTTAGTGCCTCCAGAGGGTACACACCTCTTCCCACTGTGCACTATGGGGACCCATCAATAGGAAAAGAAGAAGTAGACATAGAAATGAAGGAATAAATATCGAGCCAACATAAAGGGTTATAGTTTTTCATCTCCTTTGTTGGTTCAGCTAAACACTACCTTTCTAGAAGAAATAACCTCAATTAAGAAAAAAATCTCTGTAATCAGTTTATGGATGCCAGAAGTTTATGTATGGGTATCTTATTTCTGTAAGGCAAGGTTTCCAAACACACAGCACCAATGACATTTTCGGCCACATGGGTCTTTGGTATGTGACATAGGAACACCTCCTGTGCACTGTAAGAAGTTTCATTCATGTCCCCTCTCAATTTCTACTCCCTAGATGCCATAACACCTCTTCTAAAATGTAGCAATTGGAAATGTCTCCGTGGTGGGGGAGGTGGCTCAGATGGCTGTCCAAGCGTGAGAACCTGAGCTCAGAACCCCAATACCCACATAGAAAATAGCCTGATAGGTGTAGACAAGAGGATCCCAGAAGATTGTTTGTTAGTCTAAAGCAGTGGTTCTCAAGCTTTCTAGTGCTATGACCTTTTAATACAGTTCTTCATATCATGGTGATCCCCAATCCTAAAATTGTTTTATTGCTATATCATAACAAATTTTTCTATTGTTAGGAATCATACTGTAAATATCTGATATGTAGGATATGTGATAAATGACCCTCAAAATGGTCGCTATCCACAGACTGAGTATTGCTGGTCTTGATAAACCAGTGAGCTCCGAGTTTAAGGAGAAGGACAGAAAACAAGGTGGAGGAGTGACAGAGGAAGCTATCTCAACATTCCACTCATGCACACATGGCCAAGTACATCTGCATACATGTGTGCACACATGCATATACTAACACACACATGTCTCTAGACATCGTCTCTTTAAGAACTACTGATGTAAACCAGGTAAAACAGAGGGAGGAACATATGGGAGAAACTTCTTTTCCCCAAATCCAAAACCAAGCTTTACATCGAGTTCCCACTGCGCACAAGTGTATATTATCTAGATCAACTGGGGAGAAGAGGGCTATTTTCAGTATGATATTCAGAGAAGCAGGCTTACATTGACTTGTTAAGCATAAATAAGAATGATGTATGTGCAGTTAGAGAATATGTCAAAGTGTTATTCATATCGAGCCTCTGGGCGGGTGTTATAACTTTTAAGTTTTTCAATTCTGTATCACAATTTCTCAGAGAAGTAAAATTAGGTAAATGATTTCAATTTCTAATTTTTGAGCTATTTAAAATATCCTGACAAGGTGGTGGCTCAGATATAACGTTACTCATAACTATGCAGCGTGAATCCCTGGTCCAAACTCCAGGAATTTTACAACATTTTATGCCAAGTTTCCTAGAGACACAGAGAAATGAGGCCCTTTGTGGCTTTTAAGGAGGTGGTACAGTGAAGTAGATGTATCATTGAACTGTGGGTTTAGGGATCTGAATTCTGGCCTGAAGTTGTCCATACTCAGTTAAATGCCCTGGTCCAGGTCATATGGACTCCAATAGGGTCCAATCATATAAGAATAATGAAATCAAATCTAAACCTGATCATGCTTTATTCTGACTAAATGGAGATATATGAGATTAGTTGCATTATTAACCTCCATCCCTGTTTCTTTGATCCATCGCTGTGCTTCTCTGTACCCACTCCCTCCCAGATGGCATCAGCTACGTAGATTGCTTTGGTCAGTGTGACATTAGCAGACCTGATACAGGAGGAGACTTGAACAAATGCTCACATGGTTCTGCTACACTTGCCCTCTGCCGTCCCTGTAACTAGGGTGTGATCCCAAGAGGAGGAGGAAGAGTTGACATGTAGTCTTCCTATCCCAGAAGAGGATGTCCTTGAGCCTCCAGATGCATGAGCATCCCTGCCAAGTTCAGCCACCATCCCACAGCTGAAGAGCTGAACCATGTGGACATTAGACGATAGTTCTGTCACTGAGATTTGTGGTCCATTCTTATTTAGAATCTACTCTTTATTTAGGAAAAACTTCAGTGGGCCTCCCAGAACATAGAAGTTGAGTCTATTCCTACACAAAGAAAGGGTCCAGAAGGAGCTGAGAAGGTTGGAACTTTCTGTATCTAAAACAAAATGGGAGGGGGTAATTTTGAGATGTTGAATACAGCTTCAGAGAACAGAATATAGAGATTGACCTGGGAAGATTTAACCTGTTATGAAGTGATTGGATTTCTAAGATACATGGATCAAAAGTGTGCTGTTCTATGGTTTGACACATTTGAAAATGATCCAAACCAGAAATAAAAATCAATTACACACATACTTCTCATACACATATATACACACAACCTACCCAGCTCTATTGTCACACAGGTTTATAGAGAGTCACCTCAAGTCCTGGCTTTCTTATAGCCAGCCTGACTACATGTGTCCTCTGCTACCTCCCCTTCCAACCCCTGCCAGGTTCCAGTCATTTTGGTTGCCCCTCTTGTGATACTTAGCCTTGTATAGGCCTGGTCCCTAGCTTGGTCAGACACCCTGTAGACGGCCAGGCCGGCCTTTAGTGTATCAATAACTATGTGAACAGTTTAGAGGCTCTTTGGCAATCACAGAAAAGAATATGTATCTTCAATGATGTAAGGAGGAGACAGCATAACTATAGGGGGAAAGGAATTTACCCAGGGAGCCGGCAGAATCCATGGAGAGCCGGTAGAATCCATACCTATTCATGTCGGAGCTTGTTCCTTTTATCTAAATAGTCTAGGGACAGGTGAACCCATGTGCTGGAGAACTGGGCACATCCAAGGAAAGACTTGGGAACCTCACAAAGATTTACATTTAAAATGCAAACACCTAGGTTGTAAACCAGGCTATTGTGAATGTCCTTTCAGCCACATGCTTCTTGCAATTCATCTTAATAGGTTGGGGTAAGGCAGAGAGGTAAACATAGGTGAGAGGGAGTATATTTTTCTAGGGATTGAGGGAAGGTATGAAGAGGAGTGAGACCATTGGTTATTCTGGGAGATATCAGGAACCTCTGGGACGGTGTGTGAGCCCGCATGCAGATCTTCCTTGCTTACAGGACTCTTGATAACAGATAGACCAGTTCCTTTATTTGTCTGGTGCTCAGTGATTCTCTTTGCAAATTAAAGAAAATTCAATGCATGCTAAATGGTGGGAATGCATTTGTAGCTTAAATATGTGATATTTAACTATGATGGATTACCCAGGCTAACGAAAGGTTGACAAGCCTCACCCGTGCGTTGCACACTCTGAAATGAAATAGAAATCAATGAAGCAGCTAAATGCCCCCTTAAATGCCAGTCCCCCTTTTCACTACAAACCCCCTTCTAATTCTTTCACGAAAATACATGGAAGGCTCCTTCATTACATATTCATTTTCTGAATCCACTTTGCTCATTAGGGTGAAATAAGGGGTAGGTGAGGGCTTATTAGGGAGTAAGCATATCTGATAAGCATTAAATTACTTCTGATGGCTTTATGTATTTAACAGAGTTAGCAAATTAGCTTAGGCTTTGATCTAATGGAGCTGATGCTGATGAGGGCTGTGGATTTAACCCTGCATTAAAGAGAACACTGACCCCAGGAGGAAGGTGAGGGATTCGAGCGCGGATGCTCGCTCCCCACTCTTGTCCTTGGAAACATTCCTCTTGTTCTGACTGTTTCCAATTGTCTACAGACAGGTGACATTACATCCACTGTCTCCACTCCTGTCCCTCTGAATGCGAGCCTTTGTGTTTCACATGCTTGCTGAACAGTGTGCCTGGTCATCCTGTGTTTCACAATCCATAAGTCACGAGTTCTCTTGTTTACTTTGACACTGCTCCTTACTGTTATCAGAAGTGCAGAGTAAACAACCCTGAGTTGTATGTTGTACATGAAAGACTGTAAGAAAGGCATCTCACCTCCCTGGATCAAAGTCAAGACAAGAGTAGAAACTGCTGATAGGTGGCTATAATGTCATATGCACATAATTCAGGTACAGAGACCAGGAAATGCCAGATAAAGGTGGGGATGAGCAGAGACAGATTCAGAGATTAAGCAATATTGGGTTTGATATAGAATGATGAATAAAGGAGTGAGTAGTCAGTGTTAGGGATGGCAGGATGCAGCAGGGGCCAGTGCTAAGTACCGCTGTAGTTTTCCTTGGTTCTTAACTCTGTAAAGATAGTTGAAACCTTTCTACTTCCGGTTATGTCTGTGGTTTACATGCCTTGCACACTGGGAACATGGGAGAGCCAATCTCAATTTTCCCCATCTGTCACATGGCAGACATGAGAGATTATGGACAAGATCTTAACCGTTTCCCAGAAGCTCATGCATGGAAGATTTAGTCTCTGATATAGTAGTGAGCAAAAGTGCGGCTCTTGGAAGGTGATTGTATTGCAAAGGTTATAACATCATCAGTAGATGAATCCATTTGGACACTGGTAGCTTAAAGGTTATAGGGAAGTGGTAAAAGGTCAGGGGTCATGACCTTGTTGGAAGAAGCAGGCATTAGTATGCCTGTAGAGAGTTTATCTTGTCCCGTCCCCTTTGTCTGTTTCTTTTTCTCTTGCTTCCTGGCTTCTGTGAAGTGAGCTGCTTTGCTTCCCTGCCCCATTATTTTGTCTCAGCATAGGCCCAGAAACAGCAGATGCCAGGACTCATGAATCAAAACCTCTTTCTTCTTTTAAGCTGTTTTAAAAAGTCTGTTACCATACCAACGAAAAGTTGACTAATACACACCATGTATCAAGGTTTGTGTAGGACATGGATACTTCTCAGGAGACTTTCTAATAAAAAGAATGTTTTCAGTGGGAAAAGCAAGGCTGAGAACCACCAATAGACAGTATGCTGTGCTCCAGCTTCAACAATTGCAGTCAGCTCTCATCACTCCCCCTGGGGAGGCCTTCAGAGCCCATCAAGAGGAGAAAGCATAAGGAAGCAGATTTTTACCAGACACAAGTTCAAAGTACAGCGTCAGAAACTCACCTAAACAAGAAAGATACCAACAGTGTCTCTTTATGTCCCATTTCTTTTATCTCCTGCTTTTTAATCACCTTTGGGCGTCTTATTTGGCCAAACCTAACCAGAAGTTAGCAGGCAAAGGAGATGGGTCATACAGTATGCAGATGTGTTTTCTAGGGTACAGTGTAGGCTGATGGAACAAAAAAAATTCTCTGGCAAGGTTGGGAAACAGATGCAGTAAAAGATATAAAAACTCAAAGGATGCTTCTACCCTAAGTAAATTTTTATAGTCAAATCTTCAAATCTGCCACAGTTTTCATATCCTGGAAGGGAGTTCCTATTTGTAATGTGTAAGAGCAAAAATAGGATGAAAACAACTGGAGAAAATAAAGGTGAAAGTAGAGAGAGAGAGAGAGAGAGAGAGAGAGAGAGAGAGTTCTAACTCTCAAGAGCAGTTTTATTGGGTTAAATTGATTGGTTAATTTTTGGAAGTATGTGGAATAAAAGAGACAGAGAAAGAAAACAACCCATTTTTTCAAACTTAGATAGAAGCTGTGGTTAGTTGCTCGGCTATGTCTATGCTCAATTCTTCCTTAGACTATCTCAATTGTATTTAGTGAGGCAGTGGGCCCAAATTTAGGATGACATTTTCCAATCTCTTTTGTTTCAAGGATATAAGCTGTAAGGGGAATATGTTGCTTCCAAGAGGTTCAGTCACTGAGCAAAGGATGCCTTTTTTTTTTTTTTGCTCCGTTTGACACTTCTATAAATAAATATTTCTGATTGCCTCTATTCCCTCTGATGTCCTTGTCCTGTCAACCCTGCTCCCCTCCCCAACACAATCTACTTTCCAGATTCCTTCCTTTCAGTTTAGTTTCATGATCCAAAGAGTTTAAGCAGGGTCATGTATATGACTGTCGAGTTGGAACTAACCTACGGAGCTTGGTGGAATCATCAGTGGATACAAAGCGGAAAACATCAATTCCCCCTTTCCCTGAACCTACCATGTGCAATAGTTCAGTGGTAAGGCTCCAAACCCATCTTCCATTCATGCCTGTGTTGACAAAATGTCTTTCAATCCCGGTTTTCTCTTTTGTTTCCAGCTGCAATCATAGGGCTTTGTTTACCTTTTGTCTTTACTGGTAGAAGCCATGTCCTGTAGAGGGAGGTACCCATTTAACCCTGAGGAGTCTCTGTGCATATCAGCCAAGCATGAAACTAGTGGATACCTGTGTTTGCATGAGCTGGATCCTCGTACAACCCTTCAGCAGAAACTGGGACTTAGGGGGAACGTAGTGTTTCTCTGATAGCCCTAACATACAGTAAGTCCTAGTTCTTTTCATAGATTACATACTCTAACAGTAATTTACTCTGCATAATATCACTTACTGATAGTGTGACCAACTACAACTTGGGAAATGAGCATATTCACAATACTTATAATTTATATATTTATATATATATTTGGTGTTAAGACCATTCCAAGGTCAAATGAAATCCTAAGGCTATTTATAAACAAATTTCTCAAATAGGTCATACGATCATTGTGTCTTTGAAGCCTACTAGTGATTCATTTACCCAGGAGTGCATAAATTATTAGCCTGGGTTCTGATCCCAGCTCTATGTTTGGTTACTGTACAGTTTCTTCTGGAGTGAGACTACTGTCAGTCATTTTATATTTATCTCCAGTTAATTTTGTGCTTCACTGGACAATTTGAAGAGCTTCTCCTACAGCTATGTGGCCTTCAGTGTCCAGAATGTTTGCTAGTTATTTCTCATGCCTGTTAGGAGCACACATTTTGTTTGGGGCTTTGTGTTCACGTGAAGTTTAACTGTTATTTGGTATCATAAGTTTGAGAAAACAATAGTGTCTGTTAAGGAATTTATTTTTAGATAGGTTAGTGAGTTTACTTAAGATGGGTTCCCCTCCCCTGCCTTTCCCATCCTCTTCAGGAAATATACCAGAGTGCTTCCAACCACTAGCCTTGATACCAACTGTATCTCAGGTTAAAACCCTCACTGTTGGTGACTTCCATAACTACCTGCTGGGAATTTTGAGAACTAGATTATTTGGTTCAACATGGGGGTTTGGCTGTCTTGAGGCAGTTTATAGGAAAGTTGTCATTTTGTAAGGAGGTAAAGTTCTAGAAATTCTTCAAGGGGTGGGAGAGGAAAGGCCCTCTTTATCTGGGAGGAGCTACAGTTAAATTCCTAACTACCCATCTTTTCCTAACACACTGTAAAGTTCCAGTAAAGAGATGATCAAATCACATATTCTGATAGGACCCAGAGTAAATCTATCCAGTGAAAAACCTCCAAGATCTCTTGATTAATTCAAAAGAGATGAGGCTTGCTTTTACAACTTAATACTATATTTTCTGTTAATTTTGAAGTCTGCACATAAGATAAACAACAGTATCAAACAGTTATTATTGTCAGACTCAACTGATTTACAAATCATACATCCAACTTAGGCTACAATCTGATACATTTTAAGCACTCAGTGACTATTAAATGTTGTTATTGTTTGAATAAATATGTTTCAGTATGCCTAGTTCTTCAATATTTTGCTAGATCATGGAGCTATTCTGGCAACAATTGGGGTAAGATATTTCATTAGACAGTTTGGATATGTTTGTATGTCATTTATTTCAGCGTTAGAAACTCAATAAAAATGTCTTGTATAGTAAAGTCATGTTTTGGGTATCCACTCCCCATGAATGAAAAAATGAAATATGGCCATATGTTTATGAAGTTGCATGTATATTTGTTCATTAAATGAACCAGCAATTTCACTTTATTTGGAGAATAGA
The DNA here is from genome assembly GCF_014885135.2 of Alexandromys fortis. Classification (NCBI taxonomy): domain Eukaryota; kingdom Metazoa; phylum Chordata; class Mammalia; order Rodentia; family Cricetidae; genus Alexandromys; species Alexandromys fortis. The sequence continues at coordinate 3,740,780 of NW_026067953.1, read as the reverse complement.
CTATTGATTTCCGCCATAATTTAGGAGACTTATCTATCATTCTGAATGAATAAAAACTTACATGAGATTAGATTTCAGTGTATGAGACAGGCAAAAATCGTATTCAAAGGAAGGCATCTTCTGGCCATGAAGCCAAATTCAAGCAGTGTCATCAATATATCAGGTTTCTGCTTTCAGTTTTTAATGATCTCCATCACAACTTTAAAGATAACCTCACTTTTATCGAAGCAGAATTTGACCTGGTCCCCGCCCCCATATTTTTTAAACACATTCACTATGCATTCACCCTGCCACTATCCTGGAATTGATATACCTGCCTGATGGATTTGTTAGTGTTGGAGGATCAATATGATTCTAAGACATTTTGTATTCGTTTAGCTGTTGAATGTGACTTTCTCTGTACAAAGTTCAGCTCATTTCCAATCCACTTGCACAGAAAGGGAAGTACAGTAGATTCTGAATTCTGAATTCAATGCTCCCATCTTCTGACCTTTCCTTAGCCCAGTCTTGCAGCGGGATAGTTAAGTTAAAAACTTTGTTAAAATACATACAGTTTCAGAATCAACCTGTCTTCTGAAGAGTCCTGATGGTTCTTTGGATCCTTTCCTCCATTCATCTTTTCATAAATAAATTCTGCGTGTGTGTTTATGTAGCTAATGAATCTAATTTCCCAGCATCCTTCAAAACTTGGGTGTGCCCATGAGACTCTTCTGGCTTACTGGCTTACACTGATGTCAATTTCATATCATATTCTATAAGAATTCTTATGCTTATTTATTGGCCTCTGTCCTCTTCCCAGCACTTGCTGGCAAGCATGTGGAAGTCAAAAGACAACTTTCAGGAGTTGGTTCTTTCCTTAAAATGATGTGGACTCTGGGGACTGAACTTAGGTCATCAGAGTTGACAAAATGTGCCTTTGCCTAATGAGATATTTTCTCAGCTTCCTTCACTTCCATAAGTGCCTTTGTCCAGACAATGGGAGCCATTCCAGGAGCAACGTCAGATCCCAAGGAATGAGGGCTGTGTTTCACCTGGCCTCAAGGAAGTCACCACACAGAAGTAAAAGATTGTCAGAAAGAGCACAGAGGCCAATAAATTAGCATATGGGTTTTCAGCCACCAGAACAGGATCAGATGAGGCTTGTGGACATGGTTCTGTAGGGTTAAAAGGATTTGTAAGCAAATACATGTTTGTTTTGGGAGAAAACAGCATGTCCAAGGAAACTGCAAAACTGGCCAATGAACGACGCCTTCAGTTATCCCCCATAAAGAATCTGGAACTCCCATACTGCACAGCAGACAAGTCTACACAGGAAACCTCCGCAGCCCTGAGAGAGGAGCACAGTTTGGGATCTGTTTCATATGGATTTGTGGATGATGACAGACAAAATGTTTCTCCAAATCAACACCAGGCAGAGAAGATCCTCTAACTTGTTTTGCGTCCAGCAGGGAGAGAGTCACTATGGGGACAAAGACTGCCTTGTGCTTTGACTGTATGGGAGTTCTCATTGCAATCTGAGGACTCCATGAAGTTGTTATTACCCTGAAAGCAAAGGCTTGTAGGGAGCTCAGGCATTGAGCATGCAGATCAGTTCTCGCTGAGCAAACTGCAGCAGATGTCATAGCATTTGAGCTGCAAGCAGAGACTGGTCACAATTTGGACTGTATCACTTAGAAATGACGATTATTTCTTGACTGCAAAGAGTTTGCATCAACGTTTGGTTAGCAAAAAAAAAAGGAGATAGTGAGTGAATGCTAATTTTCACTGACTTCTATTATATTTTAACTTTAGTGATAGAAATTCTTAATATTTAGTCAAGCTCATGGCTTTTTAGCTGAAGACGACATCTACAAGCCTCCCATGTGGCCAGTTCGATTACTTGACTAGTTTCTGCATGTGAGTTGGAGATATGAGTGCTTAGGAAAAATAGACATACTATTCCCTTCAACTTGACCACCTCTCCATCCCTTCTGTGTGGCCTGCAATCATGATTGAATGGTCTGAGGCAGCCACCATGGACCATGAACTATAATCTGCACAGTATATTACCGAGGTGCTGTGGGTTCCAGATGTCCAAGTCACTGCCGTCAGAGAGTCCCTTATAGCCCTGGGCTGCTGTGTGTGGAGTCTTGTGAATCAGAAGAAAAGCCTTCCTGTTAAAGCCACACTTCTCACGGCTTCTGGTCGGGGAGCTGACATCTACTCTAACCAGTGCAACAGGACATAATTTCTTGTGAAATGTAGACCTGAGTTGCTGTCACCTTCTTCTTCAGATTGGAACTGTGGGGGCATTAATCGTGGGCTCAGAGATCCTCCTGTCTACCGCCAATTGCTCCAAAGTAAGGTCTGTAGCAGCTGTGCCATGACTCATCCCTTAACCCTGCTGAGGTGGCAGGATGTCTCGGGGCTTACGGTCTGGCCTCACTGGGGCCAAGTTGATAGGAGTATGTGATATGGCTATGTTAAGCATCCTGCCTATGAGCAGCCACCGTCTGTCTTAACTGCAGAAGTACCAGGAGCTGGCAGGGTTGGGATGATCTAATTGAAAAGAAGGCTGTGACCTCTAGCTCCCACTCATGAATTCCTACAGCTGTCACCGTGTCCCCGCCAGCTGAAGTGGCCTGCCCCCTGCTCACAGGTTCTGCGTCAGAACTAGCCCGTCGCCAGGTCTCTGGCACAGCTTGTATACAAGGGGCCAGCTGCTGTAATGGTCCTTTCTCTGCCCAAACTCCTTAGAGACAAAATGCCTTTGCTTTTAGAGCCACAGTTAGTATATTAAAATCTTCAGTTTCATCTATAGATATAGAGCAAGACATATTTTTCAAAGGGAAGTCCTGGACAGAGCATAGGATTTTGTAGGAGATTGACATTTTCGTGATTTTACAAAGTCTTGAGGCAGACATTAAGCTAGAAATCCTTGAGCTTGGCATAGGTTTATCAGCTTTTCAAATCAATTAGCCTGGATGGTCCTTGTGCCATAGCAGGCCAATTACTTTTGTTCTCTAATAGAGTCTAATTGTATAACCTGTGAAATGGGTATTTTTAAATTTTTTAATGAACACTAATCACTTAACTCCTAAGCAGTGACGGGTTGAGAAAGAGCCCTAGAGAAGCGTTGGAGACTGCTGATGTTTTTATCGCTGTAACTCTTTGGCTTGCCAGACAGACGGCTTACTAATCATAAAGGTCCTCCGGTATCTTCTGGCACCTAATCTTCAAGGGAACCAGAGACTCCTGCTGCAGGCAGTGGTACTGATGGTTAAGTGAGGATCGTTGGAATGGCTACAAACTCATCCATGTTGCAGATGATAACCTTGAGAAAGTAGGACCAATGAGGACCCCTTAGCCCCATAATGAGTATAGATTCCAATGCTGGGCTAGGTTTCACTCTCTTACGGCTAGCATCTGGTGTGTCTGTACAGTCTCATGCTTTGAACACTTGTTCTTCCACCTGCTGGGGCTATTTTAGGAGGCTGAGGAATCTTTGGGGGTGGGGGCCCAGCTGGAGGAAGTGGATTACTAATGGAAGGCTTTGAACGTTCCATTGTGGACTGGGGTTTCAGGTCCACCCTACTTCCTGGTCTGCTAAGATGTGAGGAGCCTCCAGTACACATTCCAGTAACTATAAATCAGGCTGCTGCCCGTGTTCCTTGCCACAGTGACACAGAGACCCTTTGCAACTAGGAGGCAAAATAAAGCTGTCCTCCCTCAAGTTGATCTGTTAGGCATTCTGTACCAGTGAAAAGTCAAGTAGCTAACAGACTGCCTGTTTTATGGGGACTTGTATTTTGGAGGGTAGACTCATTGGTTTAAAGAAGTAAATGGACCTTTGGGGGCTTTCAATGTTCCCCTAACGTACATAACTCGCTCGTTGGTATCCTAAGTCCCACATTGATTTCAAGTGACCTTTCACTTCTGGCCCATGAAAATATATTTGAATAGACTAAGTAGGTTAATCACTTGGTGACTGCTTACAAAGGTGACCAGTGTTCACCAATGTTCTCTTTTGCTGTCATTTCCCAGCAGACATGTCTTTTCTTTTTACAGCATGGCATTGACAGAAGACCCCAGATATGAAAGCGTAGTAGGTCCTTGGCCAAGCCATACAAACACCCCAAGGGCAATTTTGGGTAGCTGGGGACTTGCAAGGCGATGTGTGAACTTTTATCCTGGCTTTTTATAAGCACCCAGTAAAGAGGCCATATGCACTTTAAAAAGTACAGAGAAGTTGGGGAGATGGCTCAGCCAGTACGTCCACCCCTTGCAATCCCAGATACCTGATTTTAATCCTCAGAATCCACATCCAGGAGAGTTGTAAGACAGCTCAATAGTTAAAAGGCTTGCTGCTCATGCAGAGGATCAGAGTTCGATTCTCAGAATGCATGTCAGATGACACACCATTTCCTACCGCTCCAGCTTCAGAGGATCCAATGCCCTCTGCTAATCTCAAAGTCATCTGCACTTATGAAGTGGGTATACACACACACACACACACACACACACACACACACACACACACACACTTATAAGATTTGACACAAACTGAAAAAGTCCTTAACTTTGTTCGTAGAAAAGTTCTGTTTGAGACTATCCCCTGGCTAGAAACAGAGGCAAGGCACAAAATCCAGCCGATGTGGAGAGAGGCATTTAAGAGTGAATTCAGAAGAGATCAGAGTAGTAGCGTTCAAGTAAAAAGTCCCCAGGAAGCACTAGGGATTATAAAAGCTATTAAATGGATGCAAGGTTAGGGAAAAAAATACTCTTTTGAAATAAATGGAGAATCATTCAGACAGTGAAGAAACTAATCAGAATAGGACGTGACATAATAGTGGATAGAATTGGGATGCGCACACTAAAGGAAGCGCAGTCAAATGCCCAGGGCTTGCCTGCCCTCCATCTCACCCATGGGTGAGCAGATAGAGAAAGGGATGCTGGGTGATGAGAATCCAGGCTTGCAAAATAGGCTCCTGTGCACTGATCCAGCCCATGACCACACAGCTGTGCCCACGGCTTCTTTTCTCCCCATCAGATGTAAACTTGCAAGTCCTCAAGGTCAAGCGCATTTGTGTGAGAGAATGAAGGTTTGTTAGGCTCACCCTCCAACTAATACAGGGCTTGCGTTGCATTGTGTACCAGGTTCTTAGAGAAGCCAAATAAGAAGGAGAACCCAAAGAAAAACATATAGGCATCCTCCTGAATATTAACCTTCATCAGGCGATGAAAAGAGACAGAGACAGAGACCCACATTGGAGCACCGGACTGAAATCACAAGGTCCAAATCAGGAGCAGAAGGAGAGCGAACATGAGCAAGGAACTCAGGACCGCGAGGGGTGCACCCACACACTGAGACAATGGAGATGCTCTATCGGGAACTCACCAAGGCCAGCTGACCTGGGTCTGAAAAAGCCTGGGTTAAAACCGGTCTCACTGAACATAGCGGACAATGAGGACTACT
>NW_026067953.1:3629366-3735109 GCF_014885135.2 Alexandromys fortis | reverse complement strand
GGGGGAGGGAAAGGGGAGGCGGAGGTGGGGGGGGGGGGGGGAGGGGTGGGGGGGAGGGGGAGGGAAAGGGGAGGCGGAGGTGGGGAAGAGACTGAAATATTTAATAAATAAATAAATAAAGAAAAAAAAAAAGTCATGTCTTCCCAGTTATATACAGGTTTTTCAAGCAACCCCAAGCCTTGTTAGAATGCAGTCTCTTTCCTTACTGGTACTTCTTGCACTTTCTTCTATGTCCTAAGGATGGAGGTGTGTACTTACATGCACAGGTCATTTATTCCAAACAAGGATGCTGTGATCTCTGAGTCTGAAGAGGTGCTGGCTTTTTCTTGTAGTTACACAGCTAGTAAGTGACATGGGAGGGAGGTGTAGCCCTGGGAACTTTTTCTGTTCTCTAACAGTCTTAACTGCTCTTTAATACGGGATCATGGACACACCAACACTCGGATTCCCAACCACAATGCTTTTAAGAACCCCAGTTTAACCAAATGATTTGCCTCTCCTATTAAATGGGTGTGAAAGAGCCTTTTAAAGCAATACTCTTTGTCTTCGCAAATAATAGACCACAGGCAATCACAATCAAAGTGCTTTCTTATGGACAGATGAAACTCATACACTCCCACTTCTATTCGAACTGTAGAGGAGCGCCTGGCTCTGCCCTCTACCACACTCTCTGCTGCGCACACACACTCTCTGCAGAATAATAGCTCTATCCCAGCAATAGATTCCCGTGACAGCTAGCCAATCACTTCAGGAGAACCGTGCCCCACCTGCCCAGCCATCCACACAGCTCAGTCTCCTCAATGGGATACTGAAGACTGGGAACGAAAGCCTCTGGCCTTAAGTGTTTGCACAGGGCGCCCGAGTGCAGTGAGGCACGGAGATAAGGGGGATTTCAGACTTTCTTTTGCTTGTGTGAATAGCACATGATTGATTTCAGAAAAGGAAATGTATTTCCCTGCAGACATATTTTTATCATTTGCTTGAATTCCTGGATGCCTTACTCACCGTGTGTATAGAAGAGCCAGGTCTCCTTTCGAGGGGGATGGAAGGGAAAATGGATAACACTTTAAGCTTGAAAAAAAATGTATATAAAGGTACTGCCAGATAAAATGTTCGGTGACCTATAAGCTTTGGAACAGGTCAGAGGGATTATGCGAAGGCTGACATTTAGAAATGATGAGATCCGTTGGCTGCTGTGTTTGCATGTAGCACGCCAAAATACCTTCCAGAACTTCCCTTCTGGGGGAGCCTCCACCGACACCCCTATTGAATAGCAGGCACTTTAACCCTGAGGGTGAGAGCCAGACTTAGGGGGTCACTTTGTGCTGACTTTTACAGGGTGAGATGACTTTATTTAAAGAGGCATATTCGATTTAGTTAAATTCTCAAATTTATGTACTCTTTAAAAGAAGGCTTAGGTGAGGATAATAAAAATGGAAATGATTTCAGAGAGAAGGATGATGGGGAGGGAAGGCGGTGGCGAGGCTCTGGTTTGGAGATGTGGGGAGAGACATAGGGATTTGAAAGCAATGGGTTTGGACACATTTTTTTTTCTCATATTCACTTGGTGTTTAGCATATAAGCAAGTCTCAAAATAGTTGGATAGAATGGATTATTTTTAGCTATTTAGCAATCGGGAAATTGCAGGTCTTCTTTGTTACCTGGTTAGGTAGTACACTGGCTGAGAGGCATACACCTCGATTTCACCCTGTGAGCAGGGAAGTGAGGTAAGGTAGTTTTCCTCTAAGGGTCTGTCTTGGTACTCTGTGCATGAGGAAGCCAATCTGCAGTGGAACAGCTAATTCGCTCATCAGGGCTGTCTTGCGAAGGTGTTATTGCACTTATGTGTGAACACCAGGCAGTCTGATATCTGGCGAATGTGCTTCACAGCAAATGCTCCAGGGAGACAGACCTGTCTCTGGAATGGCTACAGGCTGCCTCATTTTCCCAGCTGGCTCCTTCCCCAGCAGCCATCTGCTTCTTCTGCCCTGCCAGCGGGGAGATGTTTAGGATTGACCTAGGGCTTATCCTGATGCTCTCCGACTCCAGCAGGAAGGGGTCTCTGGAGTGGCTTCACGGGGAGACAGCATGAACACAGAGGCTGCCACTAAGCAGGTCGATGGAATAATGGATGTCGGCTGTTGCTCAAGGTGAACAACATATTATTTATCCAAGTACATGTTTATGAATGGAGGGGGTAATTAAAAAATCGTGGAGGGTAAAATGTACGCAGCCAACTTGCTGCTTAAGCTGATGCAGATTGTAATACCAAAGAAACTACTTTCCAATCATTGATTTGACCTGAATTCATGCCCGTGTTTCCCAGTCCTTTCTTTCTGACTACAGCTTCACTCTTTATCTCTGTACTTACGTTTGATATCTATCTATCTATCTATCTATCTATCTATCTATCTATCTATCTATCTATCTATCTATCTATCATCTATTTATTTTTGCTTTCTCTCTCCGATTGCTATGCTTTCTCCAGCTCTGGGCAGCCTATTTTCCTGTTCCTGTGCACCTCTTATAGTGAGCCATTTCTTGATCTCTCTGGGGTTCTGTCCACTGCTTACTTTTCCTTATTTCGATCCATGCACCCCCCTCCCACACCGTAATGAACCCTAACTATATGCATGTTGGCTTTGCTGAGTTCTGTGAATTTTACTTCTCAATCATAGTCTCTGAGATAAGTCCTGGCTTTCTCTGATGAAGGAAGTTACATAAGTACAGTTTTATGCTGTGTGCTGGTCTTCCTGTGGTCATCACGACATCAGTATATAGCCCAAAGGACCAATTTCTCAGAGCAGTCTTCCTTGACTTACATGCTTATTCACGTGGATATGTACCACATAACAACGTTTGTCTAAGATGAACACACAGGGCTATGTTTGGCACACATGTATATGTAGGATTACTGACATGACAAATTCCCATCCCTTAGCTCTTGTGACATACCTATGCAATGTCTTACAGACGCATGGCAACACTAGTGCACACACACATGCTGTCCCCGTGAAAGCATAGTGCTTGCAACAAAGTCCTTAACACTGTGCCGTCATTAGTATTAACTGTCAACTTGACAGAATCTCGAACCGTCTGGGGGACAGAAGTCCGAGCGTGCCTGTGAGATAGTAGTGTGTGGCGTCAGTTGAGGCCGAAACACATGCCTACTGTGGGGGTCGCCTCTCCCTGGGTGTGATCCTTGAGTGTGTAAGTGCAGAAAGGGTGCTGAAATGGCCGCCTGCTTTTATTACTTTCTACGTTCCTGGACTGGACGCAGGGAGACTAGCTACTTCAAGTTCTTGCCGCCTGACTTTCCCATTGTGATGGACTTTATTCTTGAATCAATATAAATCTGTTGTCACTTAAGTTTCTTTTGCCAGAAGCCTTTATGGCGGCGACAGAAAAGTAACCAAGAATTAGTTGCAGCACAGGAAATTTATATTGCTGCCGTGTGTATTTACTATACGTTATTTATTTAGTTCTTTCGAGACAAAGCTCACTCTAGTCCAGGCTGATCTGGAACTTAGTCTGTAGCCCACCCAGGCTGCCTTTAAACCCACAGCATTCTTCCTATGTCAACGTGGTATTATATGATGAGCCTGTACTGTGATTATAACATGAGCCTCTATGTACAGCTATATTAAGCTTTTGGTGGCTTTGTTGTTAATGATTTCTCTTTGGTACAGATTATACTAGCCCAGGCTAGCCTAAAACTCAGTTAAGTAGCCAAAGATCATCTTGAATTTCTGATCTTACTTCCACTCCAGGAGTACTAAGGCCGGGGCTTGTATCATCACTCATGGCTCATACAGTGCTGGGGATCGAATCAAAGGATTCCTGAATGCTAGGTGAGCATGTACCAACTTACCTGCATTCCTAGTTTAGCATTACTTTGGCTTGTATTCCCTGTACTTACAGACAATAAAGGGTAAACCGAAAACAGGGTGAACGCCGTTGTGTCTGCAGCATCTGTCTCACATTTACTGTCCCTTCGCTGCATCCTTTTCCTTTTGTCCTTTATCCAGTTTTATATTGTTTAGTTCATTATGGCACGAGGTACAGTAGAGTATACTAGAGATGCTCACACGTACACATCCATTATATAGCTGGGGCATGCCTTGGGCCACACACACACACTGATGTTTGAACAATGACAGACTTGCCCCAAAACATGCATTTCTCAGAGTGTATCCTGAGATCAAGTGACAAATTGTACTGTTATTTCTTTTGCTGATGTCCTCCCCTCCAGGATATTTGCAGTGCTGTGTGCTTAGGTTCTTTTGAAGGAAGCAAGGATGGGTGCGGGCAATTATCTGGTGTTAGTTCCCATAACGCTTGCCAGAGAGAAACAAGCCAAGTGTGAGCGCTGTTGCATTTGTTTGCAACCCTATCATTGTACGCTTTGTAGCACATGTGCCTGCTCTAGATTAATCTAAACATTGAATGAATAGCCATTGGACCAATACTTGAAAGAAGTGTGTTTGATAACTCTGAGTCTGGTCCATAGGTCATTACAGTAGGTTTGAGTGTGTGTGTGTGTGTGTCTGCATGTGTTCATGTGGATGTATGCTCACATCACGTATTTTTTGCTGGTGTTTTCCACCTTAGTTTTAAAGATAGATTTGCTCACTGAATCTTGAGCTCATTGTTTAGGTTAGACCATCTGGCCAGGGTCCCCCTTGTCCTCATCCCTACCCTGAGAACTAAGGTTTCATATGTGTGCCTGTGCATTCTACCTGTAAGTACGCGATGGGGATCCAAACTCAGGTACTTGTTCTTACACAATAAACGCTTTTTCTACTGAAGCATCTTCCCAGATCCGCACACCCTCTCTCTAATTTTGAGATGGGGTTTCAAACTTACTGGCCTCAAATTTACTTTGTAGGTAAGGGTGACTCTGAACTCCTGATCCTCCTGACTTTACCTCTGGAGTATTGCGATTGCAAGCCTGTGGTATAATATCTGGTTTATACAACGCTGAGTGCTGAGTATCGAACCCGGGGCTTTGTAATGCTGTAGGTTTTCTACCAGCTGAGCCACATTCTCAGTTCCTATTCTCGTTTTTTTTAAATATAATTTTTTATTGAAAAAAAATTTCCGCCTCCTCCCTGCCTCCCATTTCCCTCCCCGTCTCCCTTTTCCCCCCCCCCCCCCTCCTCTCCCCCTCCCTCTCCAGTCTGAGGGGCAGTCAGGGTTCCCTGCCCTGTGGAAAGTCCAAAGTCCTCCCCGCTCCATCCTGGTCTAGGAAGGTGTACATCCAAACTGGCTAGGCTCCCACAAAGCCAGAACATGAAGTAGGATCAAAACCCAGTGGCATTGTCCTTGGCTTCTCAGCAGCCCTCATTGTCCGCCATATTCAGAGAGTCCGGTTTTATCCCATGCTTTTTCATTCGCAGTCCAGCTGGCCTTGGTGAGCTCACAATAGATCAGCCCCACTGTCTCCGTGGGTGGGTGCACCCCTCGTGGTCCTGACTTCTTTGCCTATTCTCGTTTTTTATTTTTGAAAATTTGCTTCATTCCTCTAGCCCATTTTCAGATTTTTGTCTTTCTTTTTCTATGTTTGTGCCTTCAAACTTTCAAAGAGAAAGGCCATCGAGTTTGAAGTACAGGTGAAATAACTCTCTTTATCTCTTTGTCTCTTTCTGTTTCTCTATCTTTATTTCCATTTCTTTGCTGTCTCTGTCTCTCTCTGTTTCTGCCCCCCACCCATGTGAGTGTCTTTGGGGGGGATGTGCATACACATGTGTGTATACTTGTATATAGTAGAGGATTCAGCATGGTCACTGCTGTCAGAGAAGCACTGAAATAACCTGAAGACATGCTTTAGATTTCCTACGCAAACATCTATCGGAACAGAACAGCGCTTATTCCCTAAAATCTTACACCCTTTAGATATCAGCGACAAAGAAAGCAGTAGTACATTATCTTCCAAGTCACACGGCAATCCCCTCACATCTTTGCTCTCTCTTTTCTAGAATAAAGGATGCCATTCCCTTAAAGCCTCCTCACGTAACTGTGTGATCCTATTTCTCCTCCGTTTTGGAACCCTTTCTGCCGCCCCCTACTCTACTGTATGAACAACACTCACTCACCGCCTGGAGTCAGGTGCATTTAAAGATCAGTCCTCTCTTTTCAAAGCGCATGGTAGAAATCAACAACGAGCTCAGCACGATTGATAATTGGATGCTCCAATGGGGACACATTACAGGGTTGGATGGACTCAAAGGGGCATGGGTAGTGACTGATGAGCTTCTCCCATACGATAATTTTGTTAATAACTCCAGCCTTCTTTCCTTCTAGCTCTTAAGACTTGAAGACACTTCCCCAGGAGATTTAATTTAAATATTTTGTGTAAAGAACTCTGATTGGTTGACCTTGATTCATAAGCTCACATTTGAACGAGTTACTCTCACCGAGCATCTGGCCAGGATTGAATTAAATAAGTCTCCCCTTGGGCAGTGCTTGTTATCAGAGGAGAGGGTGGGGATATAAGGGGGAAATGGGGTACGAATTATTATGCTTTGGGGACAATGGTGGATGTTTATTTTCATCTTTTAGGACAAGGTCACAGTGGTATTGTTCATCTTCCTAGTGTTGTGTTAGAGACCTGTGTCACACAGTAAATCTTATCTCCCCTGAAGTTACCATTTGATAACTGGTTATTTGATTATTCTATATGTTATACTGGCCAGGCTTGCTTTGAGTCACTATTGAATTACATCCTGTTTTGTCAAACGGGTTTAGTTCAGCCCACCACATACTCTTCTAAAGAACTAAAAAGAAAGGAGCAAATCCCACAAAGTCCCTCTAGGATAAGAACCGGAGGGTCATTTAACATTCTGAAATTCTGTGCATTTGTGTGAAATCCATTCTTTCAGCCGTCACATGATTGTCTAAATTGGAGAAACCTGCCTGCCATTTTTCACAAAGACATTTGTGGGCAGAGAACTCAGTTAGCACTCTGATTGCTTATCACATCACTTGATTTACTGGGGGTAGAGGGAGTAAAATAGGAGGTTTGACAGGCAGTGATAGCTCAGCCAGGAAGACTCAAATACCATTGCAGGGGGATAAACCCGTTAGCCAAACAGTCTTTCTAAATACCACCACAAAGCAAGAATAAAGCATGCAGACAGGAATGAGGCTCCGGTCCAAACATTACAGAACCTTTATCATACACCAGCAAACTCAAAACACTCACACACACTTGTATATATCCTTCCTTTTATTACTGGTAACCAGAGAGCTGATGGTGTAAGTTTAGCATCGCACAAACTCCCCTGCTGACAACTCATTTTTACAGGGTAGCTTAGATAAATCCAACAGAGGCAAACCAAAGGCAGAGACAAAGTCATAAAGGAGGTGGGGACACATGATTTAATCCTTGCTATTGGTACACACTAGCTTTTAGAACGGTAAGCTTTACTGATGAATGAGAAGTCAAAACAGGGTTGGATGTGAGGCTAAAAATGACACCATAAATTATGTGTAATTGGTGTCTGTGTGTGTAGGCAAAGAATACAGGTTAGACTATAAAGTGATGATCATTTTGATGAATAGGGAAAGGAACATTTTCTATAAAGTTGCTTCTTTCTGTCCTGGTATCAGCTTTCTGATGAGGGAAGGAATTAGGCTGCCAGGACTAGGTCCCTAATGCAACACTTCTCGGATTCCTGTCAATGACGCTACTAGAGTGAGCCAGAGGAAAACTTTTTCTTGCCTAATACAAGAACAACCACTTGTGGTGGATTCACACGGCAGTTCAGTACTGTGGAAATTATACTGAACCTGGGATCAAAGATCTAGCCAAACTCTTGTTTCATTTTCTGTTGGCCATATAAATATGGAAACCTTACATCCTTCCGCTACAAAATGGGGCCATAAGAACTTTGTTGATAAGATGACTGGAAGTGCTTGCAGAGATGCACAGGCATCACTTTGTAAGATGCCCAGATGCTTGGAGAACACAGGTAGATTTCATTGGGTTTCAGTTAGCTATTGTCCTTAACTCTAAGGGAAAGTTCCAGGGCCTTTTACTTTTGCATGGATTGTTTTACATGCAGTGCATCTAAAGTGTTCTAGAAGCCCATGGAAGAATATTGTAGAATGTAAGAATGGATAAATTCCTTAGAAAGGGTAAAGTGAGGAGACGTTTACTTCTGTCACGTTGGACAAAAATTCACGGGTTTTAATCTAATGGTTGAATTGAATATTCTAAGGGTTGAGGTGAACCATGTCATATTCAGCAACATCTGCAGATATTTCTTACCTATTGAAGGACTTGTTAAGGGCATTTAGGACCGCAAGAGGCCAGGTTAGACATCCTGCAGAATGTGGCACAACTCTCTACGATAAATTATTACCTGTTGCAAAATTTCAGTAGTGCTGAGTTTGAGAAATTGCTTTATAGAAAGGACTTTCTTTGCAGGGTTTCCCAATAGGTATGCTCTGTGGCAGACTTCTGGAAAGAGGGGCTGTAACTACATCTCTACTGTATTTCCTAATCTGCCACTATTGCTTATATAATGCCTAAATTTTAATGAAATGATATTCCAGGACAGATGTTATATTTCTAGCAATTATCATACTTAAAAATTTGTTATTTAGCAGTCTGTTGCGATCACCAAAATACTCAGGCAAAGCATACTAAAGGGTGAAGAGTTTTGCTTTGGACGACAGTGTTACAGGGTTCAGTTCATGATAGTAGGGCCCCCTGGAGATGGTCATGGGAGCATGTAGTGGAAGAATACTGTTGACTTCATGCTGAACCAGGTAGCAAAGAAAGGGAACACTGGAGCCTTGCTTTCTCCTTCCCCTTTCTGATCTGTTCAAGCTCACAGCCAATGGGATGACGCCACCTACATTTGGAGCAGGAGGATCTAAACGATTAAATCAATCTTCTCTAAAAATAGTTCTATATCTACAAAAGTATGATTACAGTTTCAGTCAGGTTGACAATGAAGGTAAACAATCAGAAATCCACCCAATGTCAATTCGACACCCAAACTACATTGAACTTATCACTCAGAGCCCACACAGTATCTTTCCTGGGGTGATTCTGTCTACTGTCCTGAAGTTTTCTTCAGCTGTCAGTCCATATTCCTGGCATCACCAACATCTGAGGTTTATATTACAGTTTAGGCTTCACCTTCACAGCCTCCTGTACCCACTCTATTTTTAGGAGTTCCCTACAGAGAATTGGACCACACTACTCATTCCCTGGTCTCCTAGACGTTCCTTGAAAGTATTGATGAATGCCTTCACAATCCTGCAGCTCTTGCATCTTGAGTGCCCTTAAAATTAAAACAATAATGGTAACCAAAAGGGTTGACACTAGCTTGGTTAATAAAGGCACCCCTCAAACTATAGCAGCTTCATGGAAATATTTCCCTAGTGAGCGTGGGATGCTGTGGTGGCTCTCCCTTTTTACGGAAAGGCTTTATAATAGATTTACAGTTTTATACTTTGGAACTTACAATAGGTAGAGTATAGCCAATCCCTCATGGTTTGGGTATAAGTGCTTAACTGCTCTTAAATAGTGCTAATCTCACTAGCACTTATATCTTCCTTTTCATTATTTTCAACTTGTCCCTTCCCTGACCAGTTTCAAATCATTCTGCCCTGCCTTTTGCTTCTGGTTCATGCCCTACATTGGACCAAATGCACGCTGTCTTGAAGTAGCCTCTACCAATTTCATTAGTTTCTCATCTTTAAATTCAGTATCCTACCAAATTTCAGAACATACACATAAGGTAGGTAAATTCTTTTCTAGGTGGGACATGAGTGGACTGAGTTTAACTCCCAATAGAATGTCTGTTCCCATCTGAAACCTCATAAGCACATTCTTCCTGTCTGAGTTCAGCATCCTGATCTGAGTGTTCACTTAGAATCACCTAGTAATCTCTGTATAGAATAGGCTAGAGCCTCTTCAATACACATGATGAAATCTTGTCAAATTCCTCCCACAAACCAGTGACAAAAGTCCGAAGAATACCATACTCTGATTTAGTTATGGCAACAGCTCCACTCTCAGGCCAGTTTTCTCCTGTTATTTACATTTTTTTTTTTAATCACTGTGACCAAAATCCATGATGTCGACAAAGTAAGGGTGGAACTGATTTATTTGGGTTTGTGGTTTCAGAAGACTTAGTACAGCATGGCAAAACAGTTTATATCACAATGGTGAGGAAGCTGTTTGACTCATGGCTAAACAGAAAACAGAGAAAGGGCAATTACTTCTCTGGGCTACCTATCCACAGAATAGTGTGCCACCCACCTTCTAGATCCTCTCTGGAAATGGCTTTCCAGATGGATCTGCACCCTTGTCACTCTCTGTCCCTTCAGTGACTTCCAGTCAAAGAGGTTGACACTAAAGATTGCCCACCACAAAGATGTTACCAGTGGCTAGAAAGAAATGACGCTAGGTCTGGAGAGATGGCTCAGTGGTTTGAGAGCGCTTGCTGCTCTTGCAGAGAACCCCAGTCTGGTTCCCAGCAACCACATCTGGTGGTTTACAACTGCCTACAACTCAAATTCCAGGGGATCTGAAAACCTCTTCTGGCCTTCTTGAGTTCCTCCATGCATGTGATGCATGAACACACACTATAATTGAAAAAGTCTTAATTAAAAAAAAAGAAGAAATGACTTTAATACCTCTGTGTCTTTCCCATAGTTCAAAACAATTTTTATAGCACATATGCCTTTTAATACAAAAGCTCTGAAGGTCACTCTGATTTCTGCCTTGCTTTTTTTTCTTTCTACTAAACTTACAGTTTCTTGAAATAATTAAAACCTTTTGTATAATTCATACAGAAATGTAATGCCCGTAGTAAGAACTACGGAACCCTTCAGATTAACCTGATCTCGGAAAACATGTTACCATCTTTAACTTAGGAGCAATTTAAAAAAATTCTTAATGTTAGTAATTTGAAATAAAAAACCTTCAAAAAGTTAACATTTAATCTTACATATCCTGTTTTCATATTTTAATTCTTGCTAGCATTCTATAACTTTCGTTGTGGCCACTTTTCTTTCTATCACAATTTCACATACACACGCACACATGCACACATCCACACATTCACGCATGTGCATCTAACATACTTCTCCCTGCATCTCCTAAAATGAATGAGGTGCCTGTGCCCATTGACACTGCTAATTTGAGCCCTCCTTTCCTTGGTGGTATATCTAGGCGTTCTAGATCTACCCTGTGTTTCCATCAGCTCAGCCTCTAAATCAGTCATTTCTAAGTTTTAGCCCCTGTCAGTGGATAACAATATTTAGAAGTCATGATCTCAGATACGGTATGCTCATTGTCATTGGTTCTAGATTCTAACAGCCAATCTAGTGGGAAATAGATATTTGTAATTCTCTTCTCGGGATCTATCATCTAGCTGTATTTGTATCTATCTAATAACATACATGCAACTATTAGTAGTTAATATCCACATGTTCAGTTTGAACCTAACTTCAAACAGCCTAAATAATTCATTATATTTTTCTCATTTTCATGTCTGTTCTTCTTTCTCTGGCAGTGGAAACATGATACCATGCTGTGTGGATTGATTTTTTTTTTTTTTGTTTACTTGACATAAACCTGGATATATCTGGAAAGTGAGAATATTAGCAGAGAAAATGCCCCTGCAAATTTGTCTGTAGGCAAGTGTGTGGAACATTTTCTTGATTAATGATTGGTGTGGGAAGTACCAGCTCCCTGTGGGCAGTACCCTCTCTGGGCATGTGGTTCTGAGTTGCATAAGAAAGCAAACTGGGCAAGCTAGGGGGAACAAGCCAATAAGCAGCACTCCTCCATGGCCTCTGCTTATTGACAGCTCCTGCCTCCAGGTTTCTGCCTTGAGTTGCTGCTCTGGCTTCCCTTAGTGATAGATTGTTTCCTGGATGCGCAAGATGAAATAAACCCTTTCCTCCCAAGTTGCTTTTGGTTATGGCGTTTTACCACAGCAATAGAAACCCAGACTTAAGACAAATGTTCTCAATATTTTTACTTGTTCAGTAAGCCCCCCATGTCTTCCAGTCTCCTCAACTATCCTAGTCATCCCCAGAGTAGACCATCTCCTAACTTAGCTATTTCCTCAATGACTGGTATAATCATACAAAATATACAAGGTCCCACTTTAAGGGAGAGTATAGATTTTCCTTCACCTTGGAAAAGGAAGGACAGGATCTTGTTGACAGTTTGGGCATAGCCACTGTGCTAGTTGACCCTGGGCCTAAAAGATATACCCACTTCCTGAGTCCAGAATATTTCTACTGTACCCCATCTCTAGCCTGAGATGCACCTGTTTTATTTATGTATTTATGTATTTATTTATTTATTTGCTTTTTCGAGACAGGGTTTCTCTGTGGTTTTGGAACCTGTCCTGGAACTAGCTCTGTAGACCAGGCTGGTCTCGAACTCACAGAGATCCGCCTGTCTCTGCCTCCCAAGTGCTGGGATTAAAGGCGTGTGCCACCACTGCCCGGCAAGCACCTGTTTTAAGCCACAGAAAACAAGGAAAACAATTAAATTTCTATTCAACCTTAAGTTATATTCAATCCTTTTTTAAGATTTATTTATCTTTATATGTTTGGGTGTTTTGCCTGCATGCATGCCTGTGCACTAAGTACATGAAATGGTCACAAAGGCCAGGAGAGGGAATCAGAATCTAAGGAGCTGGAGTTAGAGATGGGGAGCTGCCTTGTGGGTACTGGGACCCTAATCTGGGTCCTCTGAAAAGTGATTTAGAGCTCTTAAGTGCTGAGCCATCTCTTCTGCCCCCCAAAATTCTTTTCCAAAAGATGTTATTAGCATACTTGCTGAAACTGATTTTAGAATTGTCGCAGTGGGGAGACACCCTTTCTCATACTGTCGTTGCTTAAGAATATGCCTTCCCAATCTGCAGAAGCACACAGTGAGGTATTTAGGAGTAACTGGGAAGATGCTTGCATCTTCTTCTGAGCTGACTCATTAGCCATGCTGATACCTACTTATGAGCAAGAGGCTGATTCCCTACTTTACACTAAGCAGCTGATGGCATCGGGGAAATTAATGCGCCTTTTGCTTCTCAATTTTCTCATTTGTAAAACAGGTGTTAACAGTTTCTTACTCTGTGGCTCTTATAATAATTACTGAAAATGAAGGTACAATACCAGATACACTGAGGGAAGCTGTGTTGGTATGAACATTTTTTCAGGAAGCATTGGCTTTTCCCCTAGAGAAGCCAGGACCTCAGCTCACAACATAACAACTGGCAGCCATAATTGTTCAGGCAATCTCTTCCACCTTTTCCTCCTCCTCCTTCTTTTTCTCTAAGCAATGTTTAAGGGAAATTTGGAAGACAGAATTACTCCCACAGACACACAAGGGAAGCCCATGGAGAGGGCCTGAGGTCAGTTGATGCTTACTGAGTAGTAGAGTGAGGTTCAAATCCTGATCACAATGACACCACAATGTTGTCCATGGCTGGGCTAGTCTTAAACCTATCCAGAATATTCACAGTATTATTCTTTGTTTCACATAATGTAAAAAGGAAACTTTCAGGTTACTGGCTGATAAGTGCTTCTTAGAGCAGAATCCCTTATCCTAGAGTTCATTGTTTCCTCAAATTTATTAAAACAAACAAATAAACAAAACAGTTCTATATATTCATGCATCTTCCTGATGGTGAGTTAAAAACCTTTGGGCATTACATATATTTGAAGACAAGAGTGCATCCATTCTCAGTGGTATCCCACAGCCTTGTGACTTTGTAATTGAAATGGTACCCTGGTTATAGTAGACTCTGTAGAATTACATGGACAAACTTGAGAATGCAAACTTCCTCCTCTCCTCCTGTTACATCATTCTCTCTGCTTGAAACAGCCCCTTTGACTCCACCCACTTCTCTAATAATAAAATTAACCTCTTATGCAGTTTTTCTGATATTTCTTTATTAGAATAAGACACTTATCAGGTGTTCATTTGGTGACAAAGGTAAAGGCTCTAAGTATTGACTTTAATGAGAACATAGTCTAATTAGACGAATTCTTTTTCCCTTGTCATCACAGTTGGATTTGACTCTGGTTGTCCTGGAAATGTCTGTTTCTCTTAAAGCCATTTACTTTTTTTCTTTCGGGACAGAGACAATTTTTTGCTTCTCAAAAATATTTAGCACCCTAACTTCACCTTTAGTTGGTTTCGATAAGGCAGTCTGTACATTTTCCAAATGATCTGTGCATTTGTTCATTTATTCTCGTGCACACTTAGCTGCTATTCACTGAGATTTTGCAAAATGCCATTTGGGTTGAAAGTCGGGAGGACGGACTAAGACTTTTCACTCTATGATGATTTAGGTAAGTGGAGGGCAATTTTACAATCTCCTGCTTCCAGCTGATACTCAGAAATGCCTGGACGCACTATATTGTAACCAACGAAGAGGCATTTGAAGTCTTCAGTGTGAAAACATTAAGGAGGTTGCTAGAAATCCAGCAGTATGCAGGAAGCTTCCCTCCTGGCCAAACTCACCTTACTCACAGCAAAGCATTATCTAACTTAAAATATCAGTGGTCCTGAGGTTGAAAAATCGTGATGTGGATTCTGATAATTCCGAGTTAAAGTCCCACACTTTAGTGTCAGGAGTCACCTACGTCTCTCAGCAAACTGTTAATGTGACATCAGAAATCCTTCTCACCTGCAAGCCGTGAAGCTGAGATTACTTTAGTTTCTCCTCACAATACCGCTGAGAGACAGAGGGCATTCCTGTTTTACTGATGAGGCAACTGTGCCTGAAGAGGTTAAGTAACTGTCAGAGAGAGTGTGCACGTTCTCTGTTCGTGAAGTATAGCAGAGCGGTTATTGAGCTTTTGCTGAGAGGCTTACCCTGTGCAGCTGGGTGTCAGCACTAGCAGTTTTTGGAGGAAATTCAAGTCCTCCCTCTATAGAGCTGTCAAGTCATGACTCGTCCTTAAAGGTGGGCCAGAAGTTCCTCTATAGTTTTTCAATTATGTGAGAACAACAGTTAAAGAGTTATCGATCTCCAGAGTATGTGCTGGCACATGGAAGGCAGCATTAGCCAAGAAAAAGGACAACTGTGGTCACTGGTAATTTTTCCTACGTCCGTGAAACTTCATACAAATCTGGTTGCTTTTGAATTATCTTTGGGTAACTTTGTCCTTTTCAGGCTCCTAGCTCTCCTCCCATCTCATACATTTAGATAACTCACTTGCCTATTGAATCTACACTTATTTTCTATATTGTTTTATAAGTTTTGCCCCCCCCCACAACTACTTTACTTATGCTTAGATTAGACTAACTGATGAGAACCTCCTTTGTGGGCAAATAATAAATGCTATCAAACTCTAAAATCATGGTCACAAAAATGTCACTCTCCACTCACCGAAGGCTTTTTACTTTATTTCAAAATAATTTATAAGCAGTGTCTACACAGCTAACATGAAAATGAAGCTGTTAAACATTGGAATATAAAAGGTACTTACTGATATTGTGAGTTT
The DNA here is from genome assembly GCF_014885135.2 of Alexandromys fortis. Lineage (NCBI taxonomy): Eukaryota > Metazoa > Chordata > Mammalia > Rodentia > Cricetidae > Alexandromys > Alexandromys fortis. Next base: position 3,719,617 of record NW_026067953.1, on the reverse strand, counting down.
GTATCATTTGATTTTCTGATAAAACACCATAAGCAAAGCCACTTGTAGAAGCAAGAGTCTATTGGTTTTATAGTTCTAGAGGAATAGGAATCTATTATGTTGGAATGACATGGCAGGAAGTGGCAGGCATGGTGGCCGAAACAGGACTCTGTGTTTACATCTCAACTTAAAGCATGAAGTAGAGAAACAGAGCAAACAGGAAGTAGGGTGAAACTACGTAATCTCAAAGCCTGCCCTCAGTGACATACTTTCTTCATGAGGCCACGCCTCCTAAATCTCCCTACATAGCACCTCCTATTGGGAGCCAAGTGGTAAGGTTCAGTCTATGAGAGACTTGTCTCATTCAAACCACCACAGAATTCCAGTGAGGATATAATGTGATATGGTGTTTGGCACACAGAAGCATGTACTCAGTAAGTATCAAAGACGTTCAGCATTCTTCCCAACGCAGAGAAGAATATCATGGAGGCATTTGGTATTTATATAGCTTCACTGTATGACTGGAAGGAGCCTTCAGTGGGACCCAAAATATGTGGTAAGATGTTGACAACTATATTTGTAGTCTTAAAGAAGAGATTGGGTGAGCAAACATTTTTATAGATGCACTGTCTACTCCCAGAGATGGCTCTGGGAGTATTTGACAAGAAAATACATTTTTCACATCAAGTGAATGACTGGGTCTGCACCATGAGAAGGAGTCAGACTGGAGCATCCTGCTCAGCTGTGGGTGTAAATGTCATTTGATTTTGCTGGAAATCTGTCAGCTGCTCTTTCCCAGGCTCAGCTTCCATCAGGGAGGATTCTGGCGAACAAGATGTACAGAGCATCTTCTAATAAGAAAAGTCCCACGGACACCTGCCATTTGGGAAAGCCCAGTAAAGAAGTTTTAAGTGTCAACACCCCAAGTAAAAGAAACAACTGTCAAGGTGGGAACACATATAGTTTTAAATATCCAGCTATTTCTGAAGCATTTATTCAGAGTTCATCAAGGATGCAGAAATTTGAAAATGAGACTCTGGGCCTGCCTATGGTAGCATCACTCCATGTTGGATAATGCAGCCCTTGTCATAGCAAGAATGACGTCAGTGATCAAATTCCTCCTTGACAGCAAGTTTCCCAGTGTCTTGTGACAAGAAGATAGCAAATCATAGTTGAATCTAAGTTGCTGAATGGGTGTAAAAGTCCAATGATATACTCTTAATAAAACTTATAGTACTGTTGAGTCTGTATTGTAGGTCTTGGTGCATTCCCCCAGCTTTAGACCTTTATTTCCAGTGTTGGGCCAAACTGATATGTCCAGTGAACCCTCAAACAAGGTCTTCCCTCGCAAATTTTGCTTTCCTTTAGTACTGAACGTTCTTTATTGAGGAACTCAGCACAATTTCCCTTGTCAGAGGCTAGATTCCTCTCTCTATCTTCTCACACTTTTTCAGTGCTCCTCTGCCTCCTCCTCCATAGTCAGCATATGGCACATGACCTGTAAAGTGTTTTCATCGGGTATTTGCTGACTAAGGGAGCAGATTTGTTGGCAATGTTTCTTATTGCTATGAACCAATACCTGACAGGGCAATTTAAAGGGGGAAGGAATTATTTTTACTTACAGTTTTAGGCCATCATGGTAACAAAGAGGGAATAGACTTCATGGTAGCAGGTGTGTGTGACACAGACTCCACAAATATTGTAGAATTAGACACTAGAGGAAGTGTAATCGGGAGAAACCAGGGATAATATATTTCACAAGCACCTCACTTCCTCCAGCTAGACTCTACCTGCTAAAATCTACACAGTCTACTAAGACATGCTACTATCTGGGGACCAAGTATTCAAACACATGTTGCTTTGTAGGCTATTTTGCATTTAGACCATAGTGAAATGGGTTAGTATTTCCAATGCTACCTTAACACTGAACTTTATACCACGCTTCCTTTGGACACTCCATGGCTTGGTGGATTGGAGACATCATCATACCCAAGTTTTATTATTGCGACAGTCTCTTAACTGTCTTTATTCTCACCGCTAGTATGTCATCCTATCTACTTGTCTCCACTTTTATTATCTTTCTACTTAAAATGTCTCTCCTGTGTTCAAAGATTCCACTGTTCATTTATTGTCTGTGTGGCAGTACAAGGATGCTCGTAATTCAGGATGTGTTGTAGGATAATACTGACTTGGTCTCAAGCCCTTTTCTTCTGCTTTCTCTCCTTATTCAGCAGCCCCTGTAATTCAGCTATGTTAGTCTGATGCCCCACCTGTGACTTCATTTTGGTTATTTCATGTGTCTCAACTTCTGTAAATATTATCTCCTTTTAATGATATCTTTGCTTTTGTCTCCATTTGGCAAACATCTGTTCATCCTTCAGGGTCAACCAAAATGCTACATCTGCTCTGGAATACTTAGTAGACATATGTTGATTTGCGATATACTTGTTAACCTTGCCATTAAATAATTCCTTAATCAAATTTTTTTAACTCTTTTACAAGGCTTTTTTTTTTAATTTACCAAGTGGTTTAATTTTTGGATAAATTGTCTAATAACATTTGTGGTAGTTCCTTCATTTATGAAATGTAGATAGTAGTGTATATGTGTGTACATGTCTATCTATAAGAGGATTCTTGCACATATGTGTCTGCATGTATGTAGGTTTCAGAGATTGAGATTAGATATCTTCCTTAGTAACATCAAACCTTATTTTTTGAGCCAGGATCTCTCCTGGAGCTCATGGATTCAGCAAGACATATCTGGCCAACAAGTTTCAGGGATCCTTTTGTCTCTGACTCCTATAGTCAAGAATATAGGTTCATGCAATCATGATCAGCTCTTTACATTGGTGCTGCTGATTTTAACTCAGGTCCTCATGTATGCACAATCAGTAATTTACTGACTGAGTCTCCTTTTGATCCCTATAAAATATATCAGAATCATGTGTGATTTAAGTGCTTTGATGAGTGTATTATACTTAGAAAAGACACTCAGCAAATGTTAGCTATTCAATATTTACCTTCCAACAGCTCCATAAAAGAAGTATTATTATCTTTGTTTTTTAAACGCAGATGCCAAGCTTAGGAAAGTATAAAGAACTTGACAGAAGATGTGGATGTGCCAAGGATGGAAGCTGGCATCTGTGAGACTCTAGACACCTGAGGTTCTACCAGTTGGAGGCTGCTGCTGTGCAGTTAATTTATAGCTGAAGCAATGGCCCAGCTCTATAATGGCATCTTAGAAGGTTTAAATGAGAGTTCCGAGAAGCCGCCGAACATCTATGGGTGAAAAGAAAGTTTTTATTATATATAGAGAGAATAGTTAGAGACCTTTGGGGGAATCCCAAAGCAGCCATGGCTACCTCTCTAAGACAGAGAGGAGAGGGACAGAGCAGTAAAGAGCCAGGGCTATCACTCTTGTTAGCAGAGAGAAGAGCGAGAACATAGAAAAACCACGTGTGTTACAAAAACAAACAGGTTGGTAGCTTCAGGGTTGGGAAAGGGAATCTTGTGAACAGAAATATCCTGAAAGTTTAGGGTAGGGGTGGGTGTTTCCAATCATAAGAACCCTATCAATAAGGACTCAAGGAACCTGAAGGTTAGCAGGGGCTTTGGTAAAAGTCAAAAGGGAAGTGCCTCTTTCCGGCCTACAGAAACCCATTTCACAGGTTCCTGAGAAATGCTGAGAGTGAGCTCTGATCCATGGGCCAGCAATCCTTCTGTCAGATATACTGCCTTTTGGAGTGTGGGACCTAACAGCAGGCCCTTGCTTGTATAACATCAGCATGTTAAAGCATTCAATATAGGCAGAGACTGCTTGTTCGTTCCCAGCAGCCCAGACCCAAATAATCACACAGAAACTTACTTAATTATTCTATTAATTGCAATAATGTTTGGCTATTAGCTCAGGCTTCTTATTATTTAACTCTTACATCTTAAATTAGCCCATTTCTATTCATCTGTGTATCCACACAAGGCTGTGGCTTACTGGTAAGGATTCAAAGTCTGTCTCCTTTGGCAGCTACATGGTATCTCTTAAATCAACCTATTTCCATTAATCACGGTATCACCATGAGGCTATGACCTGTCAATAGGTTTCCAGTGTATGTCTTTTTTCTTTGGCAGCTACATAGCATCTCCTTGACTCCACCTACTCTCTCAATATATCTCTGTTCAGATTTCCTGCCTGGTTTTACTCTGCTAAGCCATTGGTCCAAACAGCTTTATTCATCAACCAATAAAAGCAACACATATACAGAAGGACATCCCACATCAATGCAACATATAAAAAATTCACAGCAAGTAACGGTATGGATAAACACACTGATGTGTAATTTAGCCTTGAGCTTGGTCATCAGTAACTGGCTTTGATAGCACTTTTCTAGTAGAGCACAGTAGAAATTTTTAGCTTGAACATGCAACTCACATTAGTTTTCCATTGCTATCACAAAATGCTTGAAACTGGACTCATTTTAAAGAAGAGGGACATAGATATTTCTTGGGGTTCAAGAACATGGTACTAATTCTAGTAAAAGCATACAGAAGCTGCAATCAAAATTGCGGGACTGTGTCCAAGAGAGGCAATCATATGATGAGACAGGAAGCCGGAATGTGATTTGGTCCCATGAAAGCATTTCTCAATGACCTCACAATCGTTGACTAGACCATGTCTTTTAAAAGACCTATCACATTTGAACATTCACAACCATTGATTAGACCACATCTTTTAAAAGACCTACCACCTCTGAACATTACGGCATTGAAAACTATGCTTCTACCATGTGAATTCTTGGGAAATATATTCAAATTATATGCAAATTATGCCCTAAATTATATTTTCAATACATGGAGTCCTGCAGCCTGGTGGAGTCAGAGTGATGAGTGAGACCTGAGCTTCTCTTTCCATTGCTTCTTTGGTGGCTGCTTTCAGCATGAAACATGAAACAGTATATACACCAATATACAATTTTCAGTCTCTTTAGTGTATAACTCTGGAGTGCCAGAAACGTCACATTCCTTTATTTCTCTAAGTCAATTTTATTCTTCTCTTGGCCCCTTATCACCTAGATGGTGATAAATTCAGCTTCAGTTCTTATTGGGATTCCCTATCCTTCTCTGTACACTCTAAAATAGTCTCAGGTTTATAAGGTGTTGAAAGCCTGGATCCTTTGTGTGGGCTGTCCTTTATCTTGCCAACACTTCTGCTTTCTGACTACTGTTGATTATGTGCTGTGTTCAGTCCCCTCCTTTGTGGCCAACTGTTGTCCGGTCAGTTGCATGTAGGACTGGCTGCTTTCCTCACTTGGAGGCATTCTTTTGCAAGCATTTCCACTTGGCTAAGGTAGGATCATGAGGAATCTCATCTCCATTCCTACTGGAATATTCTGCAGCCCTCCTACTGTTCAAAACCTCCCTCCCTTTCCTGCCATAGCCCTGTTTTCCTCATACCTTCCACTTCATCCTGAATCACCCAGCACAGCCCCCCCTTTCCACTGGGCACGAGAAACCCACTGTTGGAGTCTATTTTTCCAGAATGCAGTAGCAGAAAATGGCCAGTATCGGTGATGATTTTACTCCACAATAGGCCTATTTGTACAGGTGTGCCTGTGGCTTTGGGCAGAGCAGCTAGCAGCTAGTAAATGTTGGGTGGAAAACCAGAGACGGCATTGCTCCTGAGGCATCTCTCTGGATCCTCTGGTCTCTGCCAGCTGTTGCTACCTTTCCAGTTTCCCCTTCTCCCGTGTCTCTCTTCCTCATTTCGCGAGTATTCGGGTGTGAGTTTTCTTAGTCTCTTGTGACAAACCAGGCCTGAATTCTATTTCCGCTTCTCCAAAGGGCTTATTGAAAAGAATAAATCATCTTTGGTCTGCATGTTACCTTTGAGTTTTCTTTTGAAATCCCACGTGTAATTTTGCAAGCTTTACCTGTGCAAAGGAGCCGCAAGCATTTCTTATTTGGCAGGCCCTCTCGCAGTTTCTTCTGTACTGGGATACAGCAAATAATTTAATTTTATCTCTTTCTATACATTGCATTTAAACTTCCTGCCAAAGGTGAATGTTGCTTTCTTTAGGTGGATTTTGGAGGCTTAGCAGATCTGTTCATTTTTCTTTTTATTGACCTTGGGGAGGAAGAGGTACAAACATATTTTTTAATGCTTGGTACTTAGATAATGAGGCTGTGACTGCATCCAGGAGGCCCTGTTCTTCTAATTTTATCCTTCATGAAGGTGATGGAAAGTACTAATGAAAGATTTTGCTCTAGATCAGTGGAATTAATTCTCTTATTCAACAAACTTCCATATTAAGAAGACGGGGTCTGCTTTATACTATTTCTCCCAGTTTAGTCATTTAATATAAAATTTTTCCTTAGAAATAGCTTCAATGAAAAATATTTTCTAACAATAGAAGTCTTGTTGGGTATGTCACGTGCCTGTAATCCTAACACTTGGGAGGTGAAGGGAAAAAGAGCAGGTTTTCAAAGACAACCTCAGCTACACAGTGAATATGATGTTAGTCTGGGCTGTATGAGAGCCTTCCTCAAAATTAAGGTAAAACAAAATGCATGATGGGAAAAAGTCTTGGAGAATTCAGATGAAATCTCTTGACTTGAGAATGTGATGAACTAGCCTGCCTCCATCTTAGGCTTGAAAGTCATCTTATCATAAAGGCAAACTAGGCTCATTTCTGTTTATGATTAAACCATTGTGACTCAAGGATTGGGCTTTGCCCCATCTGTAATCTTAACTACAAATGATTCTATACTACCTGTTTCAGGAGACAGCAACCATGTCTTTGTTTCAGAAAGGTTTGTATACCCATCCTGCAACACTACCTTTGCTTCAAAATGTTCTTATGTCTCCCTGCTGCTACGACTACCTATTGTTATGACTACTTTGTTCTGGCCACCTTGCAATCATGTGTTTATTTCAGGAGGACATTATGACTAAATTGTTATGTTTATGTTAGAGTCCTATAACCCCACCTATTTTGCCTGCCAAATCCTCCTTTTGGAAACCCCGTCCCCTTGAACTATAAAATCCTTGTCTTCCTCACATCTCAGAATGACCTCTTGAACCCCACCTTAGGGGGAGGCAGCCCACGTACATGAATAATAAAGCTAGCTATAATTAATTGCTTGCTTTAATTAATTTGGCTATGATGATTTGGATCAGTGGTCTTTCTCCTCCCATCTTTGGTATTAACAGATGCTTGCTTCTCATAGACCCCATTCTATTTCGAAATGCATGAGAGGGAATCCAGGCTAAAATTATAGTCAAACATGAAATCCTTATTAAGGACCAAAGATTCAAGGTTGCCAAGGTTACCAAGGTTAGTTTCTCTGGTCCTGGGAGGATGCTGACTACACCAATAATGACATCTCACCTAATGAAGCTGTCAATGAGAGGCCAGAACCTCTGCATGCAGGCTGAATAATCAAAAAAGTGGGGGACAGAGACAGTGATTTCTCTGTGTCATTCATAAGTTTTTCTTTTTTTGTTTGTTTGTTTTGTTTTTGCCTGATATCAGCTACCCATGAGCATCTCTCTGTGTATTATGTCAAAAACTATATTATTAGAATTCTGGGCCATATAGGAAAGGAAATTACATTTGATAAACGTGTGAGCAGTGCTAGACATTGTGACAGACACTTCACATGCAATAATTCTTCGCCATGAATTAATATTGCTAAGTGCTTAGAATAGGGATGGACCTATCATACACACTCAGAAAATAGATTTATTATTGTTACTTTTGATATTTTTATGCGTGTGCTGAAAAATTAGATTTATCCTCTCTCTCCTGCTGATAAAGGTTAAAGCCTTGCTTTCCTCAAAACAAAGCTGGAAACAAGTCAGAAGAAAACCTGAGCCACTGACATGATGCCAAATGAACAAAGCTCGCATAATTTAAGTAATAAACCGGTACTGTTCTATAAAGTTCAGAATGTAAACCAGGCATCTGTGAACCTGTGCTGCTGTGGATAAATGCTTGCACAGGTAAATAAAAGTGAGATGGAAGGCAGGTCTTCTCTAAAGTAGAATTCTGAAGAGCTTAGGGGACAGTCTTTCTCCTGGGGATTATGGGTAAGTCTTTCTTTATTACTCGGTTTTGCATTGCTACACACGGCAAAGCAAGCTCATACAGAGAAAAGGTTTCTGTGGCTCTTAGTTTTGAAGGTTTACGTCTGAGACTGGAAGGGCCTTGTTGTTTGGGCTCTTAGGAATGGTCATGAATGGTCACGGCAGGTGTGCAAGCCAGAGAAAATAGCCATATTTCAAGACAGGAAGTAAGCAGAGAGGCATGTGGGAAGTCTCACATCTCTTGTCTCTCATTGCGGGTAAATTCCGAACGAAGTGGAGACCTCCACAAAGCCTAGGAGGCCACAGGACTTCCCATCAGTTTCACCCTGGGAACTTTCTATGGACTTTTGAGGAATACTACACAAGCTTTTCCTTTCCTCCACCTTGACATGTGAAGTATATCTAATGATTATTTCCAAAAGGGTAAGATTTGGAAAATGGGAAAGTGTTTTATAGCACAAAAACCTGGCAAACAAAGTTTTTTGGCCAGGCAATCAACGTTTTAGCATCGCCTTAAAAAGGCTATGTTGACAGTGTGCCAGAATGATATGGAGACAATGCTAATTAGCTTCTCTGGTCCTCTGTGCTCACCCCATGATTCTAGTGTAATCATGGGGAAAACAGCAAAACAGGCAGAAATTAAGAGGCATTCTGCAAGAATGCCTGATCAGGGCTCTCCAAAACTGTTAATGCCACCTAAATCAAGGAAAGTGTGTGTGTGTGTGTGTGTGTGTGTGTGTGTGTGTGTGTGTGTGTGTGTGTGTGGGGGGGGGGGGGGGGGAAGGGGGGGGGGTGGGGGTTAATAGGTTGGGCATGGAGGAATTTCAGGGTAACGAAACTACCTTGTACCCTATTATTATTTGGTGGGGTATATGCCGTCATACACCGTCTGAACTCATAAAAAGTTACATCAACAGAAACCCTAATATAAACTCTCGGCTTTGAATGACAGGGATATGCTCATCCTGGTTCATCACTAGCAACAGATGTACCGCTCTGGCATGAGAACGTCGGCTGTTGGAGAAGTTGTGCGCACGGTGAGCACAGGGGATGTAGAGGAAATCTCTGTGCCTTCTTCTCTGCTTAAATGTAAATCTAAACTGCTCCAGAAATAGAGCCTCAATATAAAATTAAAAGGCAAACACCAAGAAGCCTAAGAAAACTGTTTCTTGTGAGAGAATGTCACAGACTGGTAGAATCTGAGAAAATGAAGGTCTAGGGTAAAAAGACTCCATGGGAGTGGGAAGGCGGAGCCTTGAATTTTGACTGATATGGGGTTAATGGTCATGTATTGGATGTTTCCTTAGCCGTGACTGATGTCTTAAGATAGTAGAGGGAGCTATGTACTGAAAGTGTAGGAAGACTTTGGGGAAGCTCTGGGGAAAATATCTTTTCTTAAATGTAAAATTCCCATAAAAACAAACCTGTAAACTGCCAGTATCCAAATCTAAATGTTTGTGTCAATAGGCCAGTTTTCTTCACATAGTTAAATATAGCTTTTAAAATGTATTTGGGGTCCAGCAAGATAGCCAGCAGGTAAAAGTGCTGGCCGCAAAGACTGATGACCTGCATGGCAGGAGAGTACGGACTCATTCAAATTGACCTCTCATTTCCACAGGTACTGTGGCATGCATGCCACACAGCCATATGCAAACAAACAATAAACAGATGTAATAAAATAAGTAAAGTATATTTAGGTATTAAATTACATTTTCAAAAAGACAAAGCATGTTCTCATGCAAACAGAATAAACATGTCAAATATTCAATTCATTTACTTAATGAGGAAAGCAACGTTGTACATCAAGGAATATTTATAAATTTAAAAAAATAAGGCTAGTGGGTTATAGGCAATGTTAACTCGTACTTCACAGGGTCATAAATGAAACTACTGGGTTTTCCATTTAAATGGAAATTAATTGCATCTCTATCTGCAAAACCTAGAAGAATCTTTGATCCTCTTAGATGGAAAATATAGCAATCAATAGAAAGTCAGGCTTAGCATGGAGTAGAACAAAGCATGCTAATTGCTTTGTTTATTTTTAAGTTTGGATATTTTTGTTGTGAGTCTCCTACCCTTGGTGGTTACAAATAATCATCAACTATTATCTACAATCACACCCACAGGCCAATGCCTTTGTATGTAGTCTGGTAATTCACAAAGGCAGAGTGGAAGCTGGGGGTTTGGTTGTACAGATCTTTTGGATTTTACTTTTTTAAACCAGAGATATACAGCTTTGAGATCTCCTAATGCCTGAAAGTTAGCTATTATAAGAAATCATCACCATGAGTTTTATATTGGACTTTTAAAAAGTTTGCTTTTTATTTATGTCTCTGTGTCTCTGTGTGCTGTATGCATGTATGTAGGGGTGCCAGAGAGTGAGTCAGATCCCTTGGAACTGGGGTTATAGGTCGTTTTCAGCTGCTTGAGTGGGTGCTGGTAACCAAACTCAGATCATCTGATAGAACAACAAGGATTCTTAACCACTGAGCCACCTCTCCAGTCTTTTATATTGAACTTTTTAAAGTTCTGTAGTATTTGGCTTGTTACGAAGTGGCTAAAAAGCTCGTTGAGATATTTCAACTGTAGTTACCAGTGTAACTGAATTTTTCCTTTTTATTTAATGCATGCATGTACATGGTGTATGTGTGTGTGTGCATGTACATGCATGTGTGACTCTGTGTTTGTCTATGTTTTATGGGTTGGGATGGCACCTACCTACCAAGATGCAAATATGGAGGTCAAAGTGTCATCATTCATAAGGGCATGGCCTTGGCAGGTCCTGTAGCAGTGGGAGACAGACAGATATACCATGCAGTGGGAGCTTGGATATAGAGTTTTTTAGTATGTATTGGGGATGGCATAAGAATAAGGAGTTATGGAGTGAGGGTGAAGGGGAGAGAGAAGGGGAGGGGCAGAAGAGAGAGAGAGAGAAAGAGAAGGGGAAGGGGAGAAGGGCAAAGGAGAGAAGGGAGAGAGGCAAAAGGACAGACAGAGAGAGTCTGATGTAGAGGAGGAAGGAGATCAGCATGCCTGGGGGGGATTGAGAGTGGGTGGGTGCTGTGGGACAATGGTCTTGTATCCTGTAAAGATTTGTCACTTGTATTAGTTTAATAAAATGCTGATTGACTAGTAGCCAGGCAGGAAGTATAGGTGGGGTGACCAGAACAGAACAGGAGAATTTTGGGAAGAGGAAAGGTCCAGTCTGCCGTCGTCACCCAGATGTAGAGGAAGCAAGATGAAAATGCCTCACTGATAAAGGTACCAAGCCCTGTGGCTAACAGACAAGAATTATGGGTTAAAGTAAGATGTAAGAGTTAGTTAATAAGAAGCCTGAGCTAATAGGCCAACCCGTTTATAATGAATATAGACCTCTGTGTATTTCTTTGGAACTGAGCACATGCGGGGGACAAAGGTGTTTTCCCAATGTGTGGCCCTAGGCCAGTAGGAAAAACAGCTCCCTTTGGTGGAACCTCTAGAGTTTTTGTACCCTGATAAACCTCTTCACTGATGCAATAATCTGAATCAGACCACATAAAACCAAAGTAGAAAAAGCCCAGGTTAAATGGATGTCAGTACTCCCGGGTGTTGCTCCAGCTTCCCAGTGAGGAGACAGGAAGGAAGACCTGAAACCACATGTTTGTTTTCTAGGTTGCTGTTTAAATACCCCGTGGCAGTAGTCTTGAGCATCTCTGAGGAGCCATCGTCTTTGGTGGCTTTCTTGGGGGTGGAGTCTGGACTAAGGCCACTCCCAAGGGATGGGGCTTAGGATGGAACTTTCTACCCAATCAGGGACAGGGTACCTAGGTGACAGCATATTCCAACACAAAGGATAACATTTGGTGTTGTTCCTTTATTGAAGGCAGAGTGAACTGGTCCACAAGCTTCTGGGGACTCCCTCTCTCTGGGATTTAAAATGTGTGGTACTATGTACAGATTCACATGAGTTCTGCATGTCTGAGCTCATGCTCTCACTGTTGCATAACAAGTGTTTTACCCTGGAGCTGTCTATAGACAGACTTTTCTTTCCCACCAGCCGTTTCCCAAATAACCACACAGAGACTTCGTATTAATTATGAAGTCTCTGCTGATAGCTTAGTCTTTACTAACTAGCTGTTACAGCTTAAATTAGCCCATTTCTATTAATCTATGTGCTGACCTGAGGCTTGTTTATCTTGTGTACATACTTCCCACCCTGCTTGCTCTGTGTTTCATGCCATCTCTTCTTACTCCTCCTCCTTCTTCTTTCCAGCATTCTCTTAGTTTTATCTCGCCTAGCCACCGGCCAATCAGTTTTTTTTTATTAACAATGAGAGCAACACATCTCACAGTGTAGAGAGGGATTATTCTACAGCAGCCTTCTCTCTGACTCTGAATTCCTCTTCCTGAGGTGTTCTATACCTGGTAAGTCCTGCTCTGTTCAGGAATGACCTTCACAGCCTCTGGGACTCACAGCACGTACTGACCACATTTTTTGAAAGGACTTTAAGCATCAGTCCTTCTTGCAAAACTTGTCCTTATTCCTTAACATGGACTTTGTAGACCTGAGCAGCCTTCTCAACTGTGGCATTCTTTGTAAGGCTTTGCAAAGAGACCATTTTTCTCATTTTATCCTTGTCCACCAGAGAATGGATTCATACCAAACTTAAGCCTAAGTCGAGAAACTTAGCCCAGGTCTTGGAGTCTGAGTTTCAATGGGCCAGTATGAGTCAGCTAGTGTTTTAAAAAAAATCTCATTTTAGTTCACAAAAGGAGGGTCTGTTAAATTGAAGGTCAGACATGGTTCAAAACAGAAAAGAGCTTCTTCCCAGAAATTGAACCCGGGGAGACTAAATCCCACAGAGACCTCCAGTGCCACTGCACTGTCATTTCGATTGTCCAAAAGCCCCTGTATGTTCAGGAGCAGTGTCCTACCTCCGAGCCCCAGGGTGCCATTCTCAAGGGATGCCACCTGGGGCTGTGTCACCAGTGACAACAGCTAATCAGACTTAGAGAGCTTAACAGACTCCTTTGCTCTGACTCCTTCACAGGAAAGCCAGGAGGGAGATGGGTGCAGAAGAAGCAAAGAAAAATCTCCAAAGTCTAGTAAGTACATTGTAGGACACAGGGCACAAAGTGTAATGTGTGTTTCATGTTTCCGCCCTTGTGATGAAGAAATCAACAATAGGAAGAGTCTTTTTCCTTTAATGGCCCCTTGTTCTGCTGCTTGCAAAGCTACCGTAACATCGTTTGGAAAATGAGCTTCTTTTATCTTCCCTTCGTCAACTCAGCGCCTGAGAGAAAACCCTGAAAGTCTGCGTTGTAGTCTGTGGCTGGTGGAAGATCGCAATCTTGTTTTCAACATTTGCCTGCATTTAAAGCATTTCTCTTTCTCCACGGTGCTAGAGAAAGAAATGATGCTGGATGGGAGGCTGAGTGGGGGAGAAGAGCAATAGAGAGCTAAGGTCAGAGCTCACCTGTCGTGACAGCAGTCCCCTAAAACAACAAAGCACAAAGGGAATGAGCCAAACCATAGGGAGCACCGAGACACACCATCACACACCTGATGGGAGAAGTCTGTTATTTCTAGTCTGTTTCTTCACTTCCATTGAGCTTCCGGGAACTAAAAGGCAAAGCAGATTTATTTCCCAAGTTATTTGCTAGTCAGACTCTAAAGCACATTTGAATATTATCTCAATTTAAAAGTACATGTGGAGAGTCGAAGCGAGGCTGTATTAATGGAAAATCAATTGACCGGTGGCGTTGCCCAGCATGGAGGATAGTTGATGACACTTGGCTGAGTGGCCACCCTCTAGAGCACATCTGAGGCTGGCCTTTTGCAAACATTGTGACCTCCTGTGCAAGAATCCGCTCAAGTCTCCCTTGTACCATCTTTTCCTGATCTATTTACTTTTCCTGCCTTTACTGTGTGGGAATCACCTCAATCTATTCCATACTGTAGACTGTTCCTTTAGTTCATGGTATGCATTCAGATATAAGGCTGCCATAGTTTTTCCGAGGAGCCTTCCTGAAATCTGGACTTCATTGAATGATACCTTTGTAGCTTTGGGGGCTGATCCATATCACTGTTTACAAATACCATTGTATTTCTTTTTAGCTATGTGGCTTAATAACTTCAATTTTGATATGGTAAGAAATCCTGCTAGTTTCTGCCTGGTATTCTGTGCTTAAACAAACAAAGCTCCATTTGCCCATTGGGGAAGAAACGTATTCCCATCACTTTTAGTACAGCTGTGATGAAAAGTACCATCCTTCTATTTTGTGTCTTCCCTAATTTTCTCATAAAACTATTTTCTTTCTTTTTTTTTTTTTGGAACCCTGATAAAACTATTTTCTGATACAATACTGTTATATAAGTTAAGACTTGGATATCCCTTTTCCCCCCCCATTACCTAGGAATTGCCAGTAAGCCCAATGACATGCCTTTCCAAGGTTGTCTCATGCATGGCCAATAACAAGGCCAGCTTTCTCTGCAGCAATCTACTCTTAGGGCAAAAAGTCTCTATCCCCTGAAGCCACAGGACTTCCCTCATCCTGGAAACCTTTCTGAAAATGGTTTTTACCTCTTGTGCCTAGAAGGAAAAATGATAAACCTTCTATTCCATAGCCAAGTCAGGGAGGCTCTCAATCTCCCTGCTGGTTCCACTCTAATTAAATGTGGATTTTATGTAAACCACAACCCAGACTTTTTATGAATTCAGAATATACTGGCTCCATTACCCTTGTCAGACAGCAAAACTAGACCATGACAGATGAGTTTCTGAGCATTTGCTGATCACTCATCTACACAACATAATAGTTTGATTCTTTCACTTAGGGCTATTTATACAAACAGAAGTTGATTAATTGAAGCACCAGAATTGGGTACATTCCCATTTTTTTTCTCTCAAATCTTCTCTTAAAGGGTCTCAAGGAAATCTGTATTAGCAATACATTATGTAAGGAAGAACATGGAGACTCACTCCTTATAGAGAATCATGATTTCATCAGTCTCAGAAACATACGCAAGGATTTTTTGAACTTATTTTTTTAAACATGGGCCCACATATTATTAGATTCTATATAAAGTTTAAACTATATGAATTGTCCATATTTAAAAGTATGGGACAGGCTGACAAGAATAAGCATGGCGAGTGTGTTTTTAATATTGAATATAGAAAAATAACTTTTTCATTTTTTATCTCAAATCCTGAATGGCTAGTCTGATACAAAAGCCATTGTACATCCATTTTTCCAATGAGGAAGTGACACAAAAGAATTGAGTAATTTATTCAATTAAATAACTAGTTAAATTGCTAGTTAGTGAAAGATAGGTTTGGGGACTAATTGTCCCTAAAGTGTATTCTCTTAACGACTATGCTACCTTATACAAGTAGACCACAGAGGGCACAATGAGTTTGGAGTTCTCACTATTTTCAAAGATATTATCCAAGTTAATATTATTCCCTATTTCCATTTTTCTGGGGATCAAGGCATAGCCCTATTGCTGACTTACCCATTTCACTTGCTGAGCTCCAAATTGTAGACTAGGAAAGCTTGCCTTGAAAGTCAGTGTGAAATAGCCAAGTTCTGGATGTTCTCACAATAAAATAAGAGAGGAACTTTATTTCTCTAGCTATGATCATGGCTATTATCAGCTAACATAAATGACTAATTTAACAAAGTTGGCAAGGATTTTCAAAGGCTCAAGGCCTCATAAAATGCCTTAGATTCTTCGGCTCTGGCCTTGAAGACGGTCCTCTGGAGAATTTCACTCCTGGTAAGGTGGTCTTGTAGGGCTGTAAGATGGTATCTGTGGGATTAGGAAACCTTAAAGGAAGGCTGTTGATCATATCTTCTGCTTCTTCCTTGACCTCGGTGTCCTACATGGTCAAGGGGAGGTAGCCCTGAGAAACGAAAAAGAACTAAAACAAAGGAAAGACTGATAGAAATCTGTCTTCCAAGGGTTCACCGTGTCTTCCAAGGGGGCTAGTGCTAACTATGTATTGGAGATATGACCTGACGTCACTCTCAAACAGAAGACCTGATAGGAAGAAAGTAAACTCAAATGAGTTAGGAAACTAGAATCTGCATCTGACCTATAGTCCATCATTTTATCCTTTTAGTCTCATTTCTTCATCTCTCAAACGGAGTTCCTACCTTGTAGCTCTTGCCCCACTGCTACCAATGGTAAAGGTAATAATCTGCTGGATGCCAGCTTCCACGGCAAGAGGTCTTTTATTTAGAAAGCTATAAGGTTACTTGACTGATTATTTTTTAGAGTTTTTGACAACCCAGACTCTGAACTTTCTCATATTTATGCATAAGTTCTATAAAATCCACATCACAGCATCTGCCCACACTGCCTGTCTTCTGGTTAAGATGTTGAGCCAAATTTTTCTCCTCTGTAGCTCACTGGTATATTTAGCAATAAAATAAGTGTGGCTTTATCAAGCTTTCAGGAACAAGGCAGTGGCACCATTTAATTTAGCATTTAATTACAATACCCCGCTTCAGTGACAAGTTGCTTGGCTCTGGCTAAGGAAACTGAATGGAAATGTCTGTGATTGCTTTAATTTTCAAACTTTCTTATCTTCTGAATTGTCCCATCGAGCCTCAGTCTTTCCATGTGATTCAAAGGATGATAGAGAAAAAAAAAAAAAAAAAAAAAAGCAACGGGTGCTGATGGTGGTGGTGAAGAGATAATGTGGGTCTTGACTTTTCAAAAGTCAAATTTGGGGCTCTTTGCTTGTCCAGTGTAAGTGTCAAATTCTCTATGGACCAAGGTCCTGGACTCCTAAGACCATGTGTTTCTGTTGCTGCTGTAACAGTGTGCTTTATAAAACTTGGAAGCTTACAACATTACAAATGTATTCTCTGGTTCAGGAAAGGACAGCTCCAAAGTGAGTGTTATGAAGACAAAGACAAGGTGGCAGTAGAACCTGCTTTTTCTGGAGACTTCCAGGGATAATCTAGTGCTTGGCCTTCTTCCGCTTCAGGAGGTTGCTTGAACTCTGACCCGGAGCTTTCTCTGTCTTCAAAAAGAAGCTCTCTTTCCCTCACATCTGTTTCGTTCCTCTCTCTGAACCTCCACCCTCCCTCTCTTCAGTACTCCTGTGATTGCATTGGTCCTTCAGATAACCTGAATTATCTGTCTCAAGATTTCTCATTTAATCATATCTACAGACTCGTTTTGGCTATTAAAGCAACACATTCTCAATTGCTGTGAGTTAGGCTGTGGATACGTGTCTACCATGCCTTCTCTCCAGAGATATAAGGTGCACTTAAAGCTAACCACTGTGTCTCTACATCTCCAGTCTCATGTTAGGCTACCTAACATCTTCCCTTTAGCAGACCCTTATTTTTCTGCTACTTGGATTTCCCAACAAGCTTCATTTCACTTCTACCAGGTTATCTTGGAAATCTTGTCCATTTGGCACTTACGGAGGTCAAAATTAATATACTTTTTAATATACCATGAAAATCATGCTAGGAGATATTCACCCAGGCTTTCCCAGCTGATGAGTGCAGGAATGGGGGTTAAAGATGAGGATCAGCTGTGGCTGGTGAATTGCCATCCAGTGGAATCACTCTATTTCATCTCAAGGAACACATTGCCTCTCTTCCTGAGTAAGAAACATTCAGTGCTTAAAAGTATCAGTTACAAGCTCTGTCTTTCATCACTTTTTACATCCTCTAGGACCTTGACTTCGCTTCCATCTCTCTCATATTGATTCTGCCTTCATCTTTATCTTATCCTTTTCAAATTTTAAAACCAGAAAATACTATTTCCAAAATTCCCCTTACTTTCTCATTGTTCCATCTAATATCTGGCCTTTGCCATATTTTTCATAAGAAACTTTTTTTTCCTTGGCTTCCTACCAGTTGGCTTATGCAAAAAATTTTTCCACATTTCCCAACATCTTTGCTAAATGTTGTTGTATGGACTACACATTCCATCTTGTGTGGGCTATGTATTTCATCTTGGAATCTTTTATTTTTTTGTTGTCTTTCTAAAGGCATTGCAATCTGTTGATTATTTTCCTATAATTAGTCCATTCTGTGGTTGCTTTCTGCTATGGCTTGAGTTCAAGCTGAAATTTAATTACCATTTTAATAGTGTTAAAAGATGAAATCTGTAAGAAATATTTGATCTTGAGCCCTCATAAATGGAGTAAGGCCATTGTTTCTTGGAAGTGGGTTAGCTGTGCAGCGGGGAGCAGGAGATTATTTGTTTTTTCCCTTCTGTCTTTTGTGCTCACCCATCTTTCCATCTTCCATCATTGGGATGAGGTAGCATGGAAGACATTACCAAGAGTTAGCACCATGCTACTCGACTTCCTAGAGTCCAGAACCCTCAGTCAAATAAAACTTTGCTTTTTAATACATTACTAAGTCTATAGTATTCTCTTAGAGTAGCACAAAAATCAGCAAAGATAGATTCTTCTTTTGGAATTTGCTTTTTTTTTTCCTGACTATAAACACACGTCATCTATGAATGTAACCATCATCTTAATACTGATGACTTCCTTAGCTAGATGTTCAACCTTGGACCTATGCTTTGCATACTACACACTACCAACACGATGGGATTTTCCAAAAATAATATGTACAAATGTCCTGAGACTCACTTGTTCAGCAGCATTACTTCTATACTTGCCACGTGGTATCGAGAGTCTTGTTTGAATGAAGTTCAGACATTAGGAAATTTAGTGGGACCTCATTATTGTAGTTGAATAGGATTGATAGTGAAAGATACCCTTTGGGTTACAGAAAAGGTATGGAGGAAATTTCTCACTCTGTCTCAACAGATAGGCCAGAAGGGGGAGGGGGAGAAAGGAGGGAGAAGAGAAAATGTAGAGCTCAATAAAAATCAATAAAAAAAAGAAAAAAAGAAGTGTTAGTTAACCTGATAATGGAGAGGTGGGATGGTAGAGAAGTAGAAAAGGATGACTTGTGCAAAAGAAGACAGGATATAACAACACACAAAGATGAGTGTAGAAGCATCTATTTTCCATTCTGTGCAAAGTTGTCTCTGCTTCCTTATTGAGTCAGAGTTTATCTTAGTGCTGGCCCAATACATGTGCAAGCGTTCAGAGCAATATGTGCATCTATTAATATGTGTTGAACAAAAAGCAAGATGGATTAAGTTCAGAAGTCATCATTTCAAAGGACAGTGTGACTGCCCCGCTCATAGATAGAGGGTGTCATTTCGGGGTAAGTGGGGGTCTCTCTAATAAGGGTATAGATTTCCTGCATTCTCTTGTTTCTGGATTCAGGTACTTGCAACCCCATTTGTTTGCCCTTCATTTGCCTGCCTCCACTTATATCTAAAATCTTTGTGCATCCATTTCTGATTCAAAGAAGCTCCAAGAAAGAGTCTGAGCACATCATTGGCACTGTGTGTCATTACCTACTGACATTTAATTCCAACAGTATTCCAGAAATATTTAGTGAAAGAGGAATGTTCTACCAGAGAAATTTTAGACCTTTGCATTTGTATAGAGTGATATTTTTGAGAAGACTCCTTTTGCTCCCTTAGTGAAGTCAGACCCGCTTTCCGTAGGGATCACTCGGATAGACCAAGGTTCTGTCTGTCCTTCCTCAACTACAAAAGGCTTTCATGTCTCAATTTTTACATTGTAATCCCACTCCCAAGGGGGTTATACTGGGATGCTATGCTTTGGGAGGCATCGGGCCTATGAAAGAGCATTAGGTGAGGCTTCTATGGTAAAATTAGTGCCCTTATGGGGAAGGATGGGTGAGCTAGTTTGCTCCCTTTCCATCATGTAAAATACAAGCAAAACTTTGCTCTCTTTAACTTGGAAAATGATGCTCATTAAAATTAAGTTTGTCATTACCCTAATCCTGTACTCTCAGCCTCCAGAAATGAGAGAAATGACTGTTTACTCTTTATGCCACCCAGTCTGTGGTCATTTGTTATAGCAGTCTAAGCAGACTGAGACAGCTGTCATACTGAAAAGAACCTCAGTGAAATGCTTTGCAAGGGAGAGCTAATGTCTGACCTTGACCTGGTGGGCTGACCAGGCACTTTCTTCCCAACTTGACCTCAGAGAATGAGTTCAAGTTCAAGGAGAGGAAACATGTCAAGAGACAAGTTTCCATTTCTTTCAAGTTGCCAGTAGTACTCAGGGATTCGTGTGTGTGTGTGTGTGTGTGTGTGTGTGTGTGTACACAAAGGCAGGATATATTATACACTTAAAGTTGAGTGTGTTGAGTGTGCAGTTTACCCCTCCAGGGCCTAATGCTGGAAGTTGAGTCCTTTCTCTTCTTTTCCCATTAGGTTGATAACTACTTCAAGCTAAGCTAACACTTCTTTATCTTAATGTCCTTATATGATAATATCTATATAATAAGTGCTCAGTAAGTGTTTCTGGAATAAATGAGTGAATAATAAAGCAGAAGGTACAATCTTTTTACTCACCCCTGAGGCATTATGGAACATCATTAGTTAATGCTTGCAATGACTTATATGAGCCTTAATTACCAACGTTATTTTGTCTGTCAACCTCTGATGTCTTATTTTTTTGACATATGATATGACAGTTGGGCCTGGAACAGAATTCCCTGCTCTCCACTCCAACTTCAGCTCCTGCACTGAATCTGAGGAGGTGATGGAAGGCATCTTAGGGGGTGCCTTTCCCCCTAAGGCACATGTAAGGCATGTTCCTTGACAAAAGCTGCAAAATATGTGAATGGTTCAGAACCTTATCCCCAGTGAGAAGCAGAAGAGATATCAGTTCTTCTTATGAGATCTTTGCTTTCCACTCTGGTACAAGAGCAAAGCAGTTTCTGACATTCTGGTATTTGGGACTTTTTTGTAGAGAATTAAGTGCAGGGCTCATCTTAGAAATGTTGCAGCCTTGCTGTTTCTCCTCCACTATGTGAGAAACACTGGCGCTATAGAGATAATACTTTGCATTGGTATGGATCTTGGATTATTGATACAAATTAAGATCAATTTTGTTATATGTATATTTGTGCTCTTGATTAAGGTATTGTGTTTGTCCAGCTCATTTAAAAATGTAATGTATAATCAAGAAATTCAGGTGATAGATAGTCAAGCTTATAGTCATGTTAATTTAGGTTTTCTAGATGTACAGAAGGATGGGTATTATTCAAACCTTCCAAAGACTAACAGAAAATGGCATTTAAAATGTTTAATAAATTAGGACTTTTCTTGACCATGAGACACATCTGCTCCTGGCAGCACAAATCTACTTCAGGAGGATGATGGGCATCGAAGAGGCTCCTTATGGAAGTTGTTAACCATTTGGGCAAGAAACTGTCCTTGTCTGGACTGCTTGATGGCATGCTGTTTAAACTGGGTCTGCAGGACCTACAGAAAAATTACTACTGAAGTTGCCTAAGGAAGGTGAGACAGTCCTTCAGGGTTCTTGCTTCGTGAAAGTCTGCCAGATATTCCTCGGGACACAGAAGAAACTGACTAACAAACTACCAATATAGGTGGAACTGTATTTGAAATTTCTTGCTTCATGGAGAAGTCTGCCAGATATTATGCCTATAAACTGAAGATGGATGCCCCAATGTTACAAAAGAACTTTGGGTGAGTGTCCAGGCAGTGAGATGTCTCTGTCAGTTCTAGAGTTTTAGAAGTTGCTTATAATTTACTTCCTGTTTACTTAGGTAGTATTATATCCTCCTGAAATCTTTAAAGGAGTTAAAGAAAGATAGTTATAATTATAAAAGAGAGGTTAGGTATAAAACTTTGAACTCACAAAGATAGGATAGATGATAGAGTATTTTCCAAATGTAAATGAACTAAATATTGTAACTATAATTCTTGCTTGTTAACTGTTTTGTTATATGTAATTTTATTATGTTAAAGTTAAAACTTCCTTTTTATTTAGACAGAAAAGGGGAGGTAATGTGGAATTCCCCTGTATAAGCTGTGAATATGTTTTATTACAATTGGTTAATAAAGAGAGCTGCTTTGGCCTGGAACAGGGAAGAATAGAACAAGGTGGGAATTCCAAGCAGAGATAGAGGAGAAAGTAGAGGAAGTCAAGGAGACACTGTTGACTGAGGTTTCTGTTCTGTCTGGTTCCCGCAGTTGTTAAGTCCCAAAGAAATCACACAGAGGTCTACATTAGTTATAAACTGATTGGCACATTAGCTCAGGTTTCTCATTAAATCTTATAACTTATATTAGTCCATCATTCTTGTTTATATTAGCCACATGGCTTGGTATCTTAATCAGCGAGGCGGTTACATCTTGCGTCGTCTGTGACTGGGTCAGTACTGTGGACTAGGATTTCCTTATTCCCAGAATTCTCCTGTTCTCATTTACCCACCTGTACATTCTGTCTGGTTGTTCCACCTATACTTCCTGCCTGGCTACTGGCCAATCAGCATTTATTTAAAATATAATTGACAGAATACAGACCATCGTCCCACACCATTTCCCCATCTTTTTTTTAAAGAACTCTGAATCTAAATCTAATATCCTTTGTTTAGCTTTTCTCCTGAACATTAGCCATAGCAACTTGTAACCAAAATTCTAAACAAAGGAGAATATCCATAGTCCATTGATGGAGGTGGGTCTTGTATCTTATCTGTTGATTTCATTGGTTAATAATAAAGAAACTGCCTCTGCCCTCATAGGACAGAAAATTAGGTAGGCGGAGTAGACAGAGGAGAATGCTGGGAAAAAGAAGCTGAGTGAGGAGTCGCCATGATGCTCCCACTCCAGACAGACGCAGGTTAAGATCCTCTCTGGTAAGCCAGCTCATGGGCTACACAGAATATTAGAAATGGGTTAGAACAATATGTAAGAGCTAGCCAATAAGAAACTGGACCTAGCCTTGCCATGCAGTGTTTGAAAGAATACAGTTTCTGTGTAATTATTTCTGGGTATAAACTAGCCATGCGGGCGGCCGGGTGCCGGGGACGCAGCCCCGCCGCTCCTAATTCAACAGTCCATTATTTGGGAATGTGGATGTAGTTTCCAGGCTACTTCCTGTTAGTTGGGGGCACTGATAATCTTATGGGGACCTAAAGAAAATTTAGAATTATGATCAAGATCTGACTGGAGATCAAGTAAGGCTTGATCATCTGAGACAGCACTCTTGAATCTGTTCTGGATGTAGATCTCAGACATCTGGGCCGTCTGCTCCTATCAGAGATTTTTCAGGTGGTCTTCCTTGATCAAACATGACTTTTCTTAACTCAGAATGAATCCATAACCTCTTATTTTCTGTGGAAATAAAAGCAAAGTCTCCTCTCCAAAGTGACATACCATTTGATTTCAATTTTAAAGTCAAGGTATTTTCAAAATACCTATCTTGAATTAATTCAGTGGCATTTATAAAGAAATAGCTGCCTGCCTCTGTCTCCCAAGTGCTGGGATTAAAGATGTGTGCCACCATACCTTGACCTCTCAGAGATCTGTCTACCTCTGCCTCCCAAGCATTGTGATTAAAGGTGTGTGCCAGCACACCTTGAACTTACAGACATCTGCCTGCCTCTGTCTTCCAAGTATTGGGATTACAGGTGTATACCACCATACCCAACTACTCTCTTTTTTATTTTAAGGACTTTATGCTTTTTATTTTCTCTCCCAAGCCTGTATATATTTTTAACACACTGTAAAACATTTAGAGGTTTTCTTCATCTTTGAATCTCTCTCTATTGAATAGCTCTCTTTTTCTGACCACATGAGTCTTTAATTTGCTAAGCAATATGGCTAGAATTAAAGCTGTGGCTTTGATGGCTGCATCCAGCCTATTCTTTTGCTTTCTGAGATTCCAGCCTTCTGGTGGAGGTACCAGCTGGAGCCATGTTTATTGCCACAACTCTATGGTGTTTCAAGGTCCCTGCCACCAAGCAAGCTGCAGCAGTCTGCTCACAAACCACACTCAAATGCTATGTAGCTGAACCTCCTCCCTGAAAAAGTCAAGAGTTAACAGTGGCAGGATGGCGCAGAAAGCCGACATTTTAAAATGGTGCAGCTTTTCTCCTGCTATGGCTGAAAACCAAAGAACATGTGGTCAGCTTTTCATCAACACTGTTTAAGTATTTTGTGGCAGGACCTCTTAAAAAAAACTGCAAGGTTTTGCAGGTAAAGCTGAGTCAGGAAGCCTCTCTTAAATGAGAACACTTGCCTCTAGCAAGCAGAGCCCACCTGAGAAAATGCTGTTATCAATAAGAAGTGTTTAACTCTATTATTTTATGTCTAGAAATACTTCCCACGCTCTCTCAGGCTTTATGTGGATGTAGTTGTCCACACGTTGGGCACCATTCATAGTCAGTGGTTCTGGTAAACAGGAATGTCAAATATTGCCAAGACAGGGTAAGATGGTTTTGAAAAATTTCCTGCCTCTGAAAATGCTCTGTCGGTTTTGCTAGGCCTTAGCCAAAGTTGGTTGCTTCAACACTGCAAACTAAGACTTTGGGTGATTGCTCAGGTAGCTTATTGTCTCCATCATATATTGCTCATTTTAGAAGCTACTTGATTGTACTTCCTTCCTGACTACTGGCCAGTCAGCATTTATTTAAAATATAATTGCTATAAGATTCCAGACTTTAGAGGGAGGGGGAATGGAGTAGGTGGAGGGGGAGAGGAGTGGGGGAAGGGAGAGAGGAGTGGGGGAGGGGGAGAGGAGTACGGGGAAGGGGAGAGGAGTGGGAGGAGGGAGAGGGAAATGGGAGGTGTAGAGGAGGCAGAAATTTTTTTTCAACAAAAAATAAATAAATAAAGGAAAAATATAATTGACAGAATACAGACCATTGTCCCATACCACGACACCTTGTAGCTGAAGAAGAAAGATACAAGATGCTACTAGCCAGAACCTTACCTGTAAACCACAAGGCTCATGGTAAAGTACAAAATAAAAGAATGAGTTAATTTAAGATGTAAGAGTTAGTTGTTAGGAAGCCTGAGCTAATAGGCCAATCCAGTGCTTTAATTAATACAGTTTCTCTGTGATTATTTTGGGTCTTGGGAACTGGGAACGTATCAAATAAGCAGTCTCTGACTACACACTGGTGTTTAGGGAACATTTAGGGAAGTGACAGAAAATTATTTTGGTGATCCACAGTTCCTTTTTCATTGAGAAGCTCTCCCCCTCCCATTCTTTCAGAAATTTCTGGGTAGAACATCAAGTTAAATTTTGTTCTCTAAATTTCTGATGACAAATGATCCTGAGAAGATATTGTATATGTACTTGTGTGTGTGTGTGAATCTCTGTGTGTATATGTGTGTATGTATATGAACATATTGTGTATATGTATACATATATGTATATGTGTGCATGCAATGTACACATGTATGTATGATCTGTATGTAGATCTCATTAGTAAATGTGCTTCAAAATTGGTGGTTTTTATTTTTTGCTAACTCTCCCAGTGCATCTTCTGAGGAAAAGATGTTTCAGTATGTAAATCTTTTAGCATTCTGTCTTTCAGGTGTACATGTGTGCACACAGATATAGCTACAACATTGTTTAGAAATTCATTGGGGGAATAATTGGTACTATTAATGTGGAAAAATTCATAGTAGCAGAGCATGCTACTAATTAAAGTGATTGGAATAGGCAGGAGTTTCTGCACATTTATTCATGGTATCCTGGGAGTCATATAAAAGACTGTTCGGGCAGCTGGACAGCTTCCTCATGGAGCCATGCCCAGTTTCATTTCCCTACCTCCTTTTCTGTAGCTGCATTGAATCTCCTCTAGTTCTTTCTTAGTTGAACTCTCATTTTAATGCTTAGGCACTGGTAAAACTCCACAGACACTGTGAAGCACCTTCAGATAGCTAGATCACTATTTATTCTGGTCAATAAATGGCAAACAAATTCAAGGCTCTGGGGTTCTTTAGGTAGCATAATTAATACGGTTTTTCAGGTTAGGAGAAAGATAACAAAACATGGGCCTTAGTAAACTGGAGCACACTTTTTTTTTTATTGCCAAAGATTGAGCAGGGTCATCTAGTCCCTTATGATTAAAGCATGCTATAACTCATCACTTCAACATCCACACTATATCCGGAAAATAGGCACAGCACTTTTCTTCATCTTCTCATGAGTAAAATTTTATATTCTTTCCACCTATTTTTTTAAAATGGTGCTAAGAATCAAACCTAGGGCCTCAGGCATTGTCAACAAACTTCGACACTAACCTATATTCCCCAATCAACCACAAAACCTTTTGCTACTAGAATTTCAGTACAAAAGGCCTGGCTTCTGGAACTATACCTGATTAGGTGGATCACATGTCTCAGAATACCAACTAATGAGATGGGGAATGGTGAAAAAAAAAAAGAAGAAAGATTTAGTGAATGTGAAACCTTGGGAAGATGGACAGACAAAGGGGTCTAGACACTGGACTCTACCTTCCAGTTTCTGAAAGTGGGATTTTAGGTTTAGATAAAGGAAAGATTGGGGCAAGAAACAAGGATAACAGTTTCTGTCCAGTATGATCTGGTTGACTGTTATTTGAGGTATATGTGTATAAGGAAGCTCAGAAGAGAACAACTTACTCCCGCAAGACGATCACTCCTAATCCAAGCTCTAGACTTGCAACCATAGCTAATGACCTTCTCTTATGGGAAGTGGTGGGGGTGGTCTGTCCTTTTATGCCTTGCATTTGCTTGGAAATAGTTTTAGTTTCTTGTCACAAGGCTTTATTGATCAGTTCTATTGTCTGTGGAATACAGGTGACTTAAGTTTAGATGCCTCTTCGGGTTCCGGAATAGGACACTGTGACAGTTGACAGTTAAGATGCCTGAAGGACATAAAATGAAGTCAGAGATACCAGGCTTTTGAATTGCTTTTAGTCACCTTGTGGCCCCAAGTGACTCAGTGCCTCTAAATAGCTTCAACAGTCTCTCAGCTACCTCCTACCTGTAAAGCTATATATAGCTTACAACTTTTGATACTTAAAAAAGATCATAAAGTCTGGTATCCCTAAAGGAAGAGAAATAAGTTATAAATTTTTATATTAAAAAACAAAACATGACAAGATGGAATGAAGCAGGAGACAACATAAATACAAATCTTTGCTCAGATTCAAAATTCAGCTGAACCATGTCTGGTATCATTGAGTCCTGTGAGACAGACCACCACCATGCATCCAGAGTCCCGTTATTCCTTTCTAGGTTCTACATTCATAAACATTGAGAGCAGTGAGAAAAGGTGTTCAGCATCAGACTGAAGCAGGGTATAGAAAGAATAGCTGGACCCTGTGGCTAGTGTCTGAAAGCGAAGCTATCCCGAGAGTCTGTGGAAAAGCCTACCAAGGAGTGTCTAAGTACCCTTCTGCACAGCGTGGGGGCTGGGGATGGGAAAGCGAGCCCATAGCAAGGCAGGGCATCACAGGGCCTCACTATGGCTAAAGGGGCACAGTGGCTGCCTTTCATCTCTTCATTCTGAAAAATCCTATCCGTAAAGCCAGTGCCCTTCCACACCCCCAGCTAACATGGCTATTTTGAGACACTTCAAACTAGAAATCATATCTTTTATTTAAAGAACATTTTAAACGTGATCCACTCCACACTCCTATTCTTGCCCAAATTCATGACACAGTTACTGTCCAGTCTCCTAAAGCAGTATTAGCACCAGAGGGACACATATCTTTGTCAATGCCATATCCTCCCCGCATCTTTAAAAACTAGTGGCTCAAAGTTTGGGGTCCTCTGGAAAAGAATGCCATTAAACATAAATCATGCAAAATCCTTGTCTTGGGCAAAATGATTTTTCTTTCAAACATCCCCTTTCTTTCTTTTTTTTTTTTCAGTATGCATGTGTGTCGAAAGCAGCTTACATCTTTCAGCACAATCAATGGAAATGATTTATTTAGTTAAATGTTTGAATGAGCCAGGTAGATCAGAGCTACGCTTATTCTAGGTAAAGGATAGCCCCTGATCTAAATCTGACTCTCTTTAAATGTCAGTTCAGAATCTAATTGAGTGGCTCATCATGATAATCACTCATTGAAAGAACCTCCATAGTCAGATGTCATAGTCTTGCCTTTGCTCTCTCCTTTTTCCCTCTTCCTTTTCACTTTCCTTTTCCCTTTACTCTTGTCTTGGTCTTGAGTAACTGAACTTAACCTGGAAGTATTGGGAGGTGCCATTTATTCAAAGACTCCATAAGAAAACAATGAAGGTTATCTTGGCTATACGCAGAGATTACGGTTGACCTGGAAGCTCTCTGTGGGAACACTCCCACAAGAACTCCAAGTGGTGTTGGTGCCGCTAGGAATCATCTCTGTCCCTTTTCAAACTGTCCTAACTCTCGCGAAGTAGAGACTTCGGAAATGTAACATCAGGTGTCGCAAAAACAGGTAACCTTGCCTTTGCCTGGCTCTTTCTACTTCCCTGACATACTTTCAAAGTAGGAAGCTTCCATTTTCACTTTTGGAGAAATAGAACAATTTACGGCCAATGAAATGGGCAGGAGCGTGTATGTCACCGCCAAGTGTGTAATTGAAAATCCTTTCACAGACAGCTCACCATTTTCTTTATTGAATCTGCCAGTGAACTGATGAAGACTCTGAGTGTGTAGACATACAGGGGTGTTGAACTTTTTGATACTAGGATGTGATGTTACCATCTATACAGCTTGCTCCACCTCACAATGTTTTTCATAGGTTTTCAGTGTTGTATTGGGTTACATTTATTTTTGAGCCACATATGACCCACAGGCCATGACTTGGATGTCCTTGGTAATGTATAGCTTTATCTACACCAGCTTGACTTTTTCCTAAATTTCTAATCTGCAGTAGAAGCAGTCTCAGGTGATTTGGGCCGTACTTAAAATAGTCCGTACTTCCTTTGATTGAGAAAAATCCACTCACCATGTACTTAGAGATCACAGCAAAGGGAAACTTCTCAGTTTCCAAACGTTTACCCCAATGTCTGAACTGACCTCATGGCAGCCCGTTAACAAGCACCCTCTGGATTGACACTGATTCATGGGCTACACGGGCCTCCAAATAAAGGCTGGAGGTGCATTAATCTAGAGAAATTGGGTGTTGCGGTGGAGGAGCATGGGTCCGTGACACACCACTTGGAGTGGAGCTGTACAGGAAAACCACACAGTCAGGGACATCTGTGTTGTCACTTTCACAAAGCAACAAAGAGTCCTTGTTGTTCTTAGCTTCTGCTACATCGAAGTCGGCTCACAGATCCTAACTCTTCCAGAATTTTCTGGTCTAGGAGCGCTAATTACCTTTCAGCCTGAGCTTTTAAACATCAGAAGGAAGGGCACATACAGGATGAAGGTGATGTCTGTTTGGTTTCTTACCAAGAGACAGCAGGGGTGTGGATTCAGATGGGCATGAGGTAGGAAGAATCTTGGAGGAATTAGAGGAAGGAAAACCATAATAAAAATTATTGTATAGAAAATCTATTTTTAATAAAGGAAAAATTGAATGAAAAGTAAAATAAAATAGAATAAAAACAAACAAAAATGGAAAGAAAATGAAATCAGACTCTTTAATAAGATGTTTTGCTCTTCATTACAAAAATGAGGTGCTCAGTTACCTGCACTCTCCAATGCTTCACTAAAGACACAAAGAGGGTGGAGAAGTGTTTATGTTGGGCTCTGTCCTCTCATGTGCACTTTTATGATACTTCAGCATTGCAGTTTTTGTAGGTTCTAGGAGCCTGGCTGAATGGCCTTTTATAGCTGTGATGATTTGTTACTAATTGGAGCCAGTTGATAAGTAAAGTAGGAGACAGAAAATGCAGGGCCAGATTCAATGGATGTGTATTATATGAATTCTCTAGAAGAGTAATGCCTGAATGACTGACTAGATGAGTACAGCTGGTAGGACAGTCGACCCTCCATATCAGTGTATCCTACCAAACATATTCAAACAACTTTGGATAAAAAAAATTGAAAAAATTACAGCTATGCTGGACAGTGCAGTCATTCCATTGTTGTTAAGCAAAACAGTATAGTAGCTATTAACAAAGCATTTATATCATGTTAGGTATTATGAGTAACCCATTCATGATTTAAAGTATACAGGGGAGGTGTATGTTATATGCAAATACTTTATCATTCTGTTTAGGGAACTTGAGTATCTAAAGATTTTAATGGTATGGGCATTTGGTACTTTTATGAATGACAAGAAATTCCTCAGTTTCATGACCTTACTGTTCTTTTAAGAAGAAAAATAGAATTATAATATTTAAAAACCACTAAAGATATAAGTGAATTTTCTAATACAATTTTACTAGACTAAACCTTTCACTGACAATTGTATGTCTATCTACCATCCATCCATTTATCTGCTATCTATCTATCTATCTATCTATCTATCTATCTATCTATCTATCTATCCATCCATCTTTTATCTACCTAGATATAATTTTTTGATTATCAAATATCTGTCATTTACTTATCTATTATCTATCAATCATGTATATCTATCCACTGATCAATCAATCATCTATTATCTGTCTCTATCCACCTACCAAGTGGAATCAACAAGAGATGAAGTCCATCTCATCAGCTCAAGCAACACAAGCATCCAGTTAAAGATGTAGTTTCATTGGATGTGAGACAGCTATACCATGAACTTCCACATCTGTGTTGGAAGTTATATTGCTACACGATCTCCATTTCACCAGTCCTGCATGTGCGTAACTGGCTTACCATCTCTCCACCCACCAACTGCAAAGTTTCCAGGATATCCAGGATGATTTGATCCATTCCAGTCTTCTCTCTCTTATTTGGTGTTGTTCTCAGGAGTACATGTAGAAAACACCAAGGATGTAATTCTAAGATAGGGAGGGCTAGCTAGGTGGGGTGTTGTAATTTTCTCTGAGTTTTGATGTCTTGCATTTCAATTCAGCTTTAGTTCAGCATCCCCTTTTACCTTTGTGTAGAAAGCCTAGTGTGGGTTACTTCTTTAGTCCCCTTAGCTGTAATGCAAGTGAGATACACATAGAGAAAATTGATTTGCTCTAGATTCCTTTCTTGACTCATGGGTACCAGCTTGTAATGAAGCCTGTCTAGTGTTTTCCCTTGCAACCTGTATAGAGGTAATAAATCCACTTCTTGTAACCTGTTGTATGTGAGATGTGTTCTGGGTCCCTGGACTCATTTTGGTTACCACTGTATAGTGAGCCTGATTGACACTTCTAATCTATGCTCACATTCATTCTCTACAGCTCTGATCTGCTATTGGGAACAACAGCCATGTGAGATTAGCATGTTCTCCAAACCCCAGCACCCCAGCACCTCTCACTGTATAGTAGACATGTGTTCATCTCTGCAGACCAGAGTGTTGCCTTGAACTGTGTCTACATTGTATGATTTTCTGTACCCAACTAAGAATGAATTGCCTCCTGCCCACCAGCTAACAAAAATGCTATGGCATTCAAAACAAGCAAGGTCCCCAAATTTTAATCTGAAGCTTGTTATTTATGGCAAATCACCATATAGCTTTAAGCTTCAGTTGACTTAGCTGTAAAACTATAGCATTATGTTTGGGAGAATTTAAAGACAAGAACATGTAAAGTGCCTAGTAGATGGACCAGATCATTTAGTAACCATTCAAAAAATGTTAGCCATTGGAAATGTTATTAACACAGCTACCAGTGTCACCAGAGTAACTGTAATTATTCATCAATCACAATAATTTGTCCATTCCTGTCCTACACTATTGATTCTCAGCCCCAAACCAAGGTTTCTCCCTGGTTCTATGGTGGTCAGTGTTCTTTTAAAGACCCCAGTCAAATTCTATACACGGTTACTGAGTCTTTAAGATAATATTTTTGCTGCCAGCAACAGTAGATTTGTCTTTACTAAATTAGGTATGGGCATTGGAAAGGAAGTTTGCATAAGCCCCCTGCTTATGTATATGGCATATCCAAAACATTGTTGTTGATAGTGTTTTATTTTTTAACATGAAGGCACAATGTATATCTCTACTGTTGCTAAGTGCATGCACCAAGAATATTTTTCCTGAACATCTAAACCAGACAAGCATACTTTTTGATGATAAACTGTGCAAGTTTTGATTTTTGAAAAGTCCCGTGGATTGTTGTAAAAGGCTGTGGCTGCCCATATTGCAGTTATGAGCATATAAATGCCCATATCTGTCATAGGTGTGTATAATCATGAAATATATCACCATCTAAGTAGGCTCATGCAAACAGGCCACACTGCAGAACACCGTAACATCTTAGTGTAATGCATGTGCATGGTTGAACGATCTTTTTTAGTATAAGCAGGTATAATAATTTTATCCAAAATATTGCAGGACAAATGTGCTGGCTAGCTATATGTCAAACTGACACAAGGTGTAGTCATTAGGGAGGAAGGAGCTCGGCTGAGAAAATGCCTCCACAAGATCAGGTTGTACTCAAGCCTGGAGGGTATTTTCTTAATTGGTGATTGATTGAGGAGGCCACAACACATTGTGGGTGGTGCCATCCCTAGTCTTGTGGCTCTGGGTTCTGTGAGAAAGCAGGCTGAACAGGCCGTGAGGGGAGCAAGCCAGCAAACATCATTGTTCCATGGTCTCTGCATCAGCTCTGGTCTCCAGGTTCTTTTCCTGTTTGATTCCTGTCCTGACTTCTTTTGGTAATAAGAATAGTGGTTTGGAAGCATAAGGCAAATAAAGCCTCCCTTCCCCAAGTTGCACTGGTCATGGTGTTTCACCACAGCTATGATAACCTTAACTAGTTTCTTCGATCTGACAGAATGCTAGAAACTGTGATTTTACTGGAAATTTTAGGCAGCACTGCCCTAGTGGTTTCCTCACCTGCACTTATATTTTGCATATATTTGTGCTTTTGTGCTATAGAAATTGGCATCATTACATGTTACGGATGTGTAAGACACTAGATATTTTTGAGTAATTGAAGTAATTTGTTGATCAATGGTTAGAGGGCTTTCCTTTCAACTCTAAAGATACACTTACTTGCATTCTGATATTAATTATAATGAATCACACCAGCCTTGATATTTCAGGAGATGGTTATCTCTGATGCTCCTGAGCTTATAAGTAGGGTGAAGTTTCTCTAGTTCATTTTTGTATCTTCAATCCCAGAAACTCCTCAATTGATCAGAATGCTGGCAGGATTCGGGGATTGGTGAACACTGTGAAAGAGGTGCCCTTACTATTCCCTTGAGACTGTTTTTTCTCATTTGGCCTCACCACCATGAGCCTTTGAACTTGAACATCTTTGCTAAGTACCATTGTCTGTCCCCCCCCCCCCCAGTCTGCCTCCATTCACCTGTAGAATACACATGTGGAGAAGTGAGCCATGAATATTCGAGACACTGAAATGATAGGATAGCAGTCTAACTGGTGCCCATTTAGGCATCAACAACTATAATTCATGGACACAGGATAATAGTTTTATATTGTAGGAAAGCAGATTTAAATTTTTCAAGTGAACTATTGTTTCCACATATTTTAAGTTGCAGATAGAATTAATTGGGTGTTTTAATATCACAAGGAATGGACCAACCTGCTTACTTAGATGTGAAACCTCTTTTATAAGACCTGTTTTGCTCTTGACTGCTTCTGCTAGCAGTATTGGTGGATGTCAAATACAGAGCCATTATGCTATATTTTCTAGTTCTATTTAAGATGTATCTGGAGTTAAATCAACTAAGTATCTTGTTTAATATTCATCTTCACCCTTCTAAAATATACACACGTGTAGTTAAATTAAATATTTCAGAATTAGATCTGCCATGTACAACAAATTCAAAGAAAACTGGCTTGAGATAGAATTATAGAACCAATGTTGTAGTTCTAGATTATCACCTTTGATTCTGGTTTCTCCCAACTCACTGTATCATCTGGTATCAATCCTCATTATTTGTGGTTCAAGATGGATATCCACCTACTGTGTTCTTATTGCATGCTACACTAAGATGAAAGGATAAAGAGGAGTATATTCTTACTTAGGAATGCTTCTAGGATGTCCTAACATAGTTTAAACTTAAGTCTCACTGGCCAGAATTCTACTACATAGTCCCATTTCTCTCAATATACAGTTGGCTGTTTTGTTGATGTAGTAGTGGTTGTTGAAGCACGATGCTATATAGCCCAGTCTATTGGCCCTGAATTCCTTATGTAGCCAAAGGTAGTCTTGAATCACTGATCCTTCTGCATCTGGCATCTCAATTGCTAAGATTATTAGCCTTTTCTCAGACACATTTGGTGGTTTATTTTTCTGTGAAAGAGTCTTTGCAACCAGAAATACAAACTGCACAACAGAAGTGGAAACAGTTTTGAGCAATGTGCTCAATTCTTATGGTTCTAACCATAGGAATTACAATAGTCTAACAACAACAAAACAAAACAAAATCAAAAACAAAAAAAGCGCCATTTCATTTACAAAAGCAATAGCCACTTCATGCCTTCTTGTTTCTATGTTCAGCAGTCTGGGCATAGTTCATCTTAATCTTCTTTTCAAGACCTCACTAAGGGCTCATCAAAGTGTAAGCTAGGGTCCAGTCTCATGTGCAGCCTCAACAGTAAAGAATTTCTTTCTGTGCATCTCAGGCTACTAGCAGAGTGGCATTTTATTGCTCTCCAGTTCTAGAAAACTTACTTCTTAAAGATATCTATATCTACACTAGTGTAGCTACTGGTAAGTTGCTTATGCATATATGTTGAAATATTTTCTCCACTTTCCCCTTGAAATGTCAGAGTTTCAGGATTTCCATTAAGAGTTTTGATTTACTTTGAATTGACTTTTGTACAGTGTGACTGGTAGGGATCTAGCTTAACTCTTCTATATATGTTTTATCAGTTCTGAATATCATTTGTTGAAGACTCTGTTTTTTCTCCCCCATCTTTCCCCCCTACCAGGATATTTGCTAAAAATTGGGTGGCAGTAGATATGGTTTCTGTGGGTCCATAGCTCTATTTCATTTAATGTCTGTTATTTTTTGGTTTCCAGCCTTTTTGTGCCTTTTATCTAATGTGATACAAGATACTATTTCAATTATTTTATAGCTGCTGAAATTTGCTTTATGACTAAAATGTGACCATTTTTACAGAGAGCTCCATGGACTGCTTAAATGAATGCTTCTCCAGGGTTTGTGAAGATTTTTTAGATATCTGCAAGGGTCGTTTGTTCTATGATGCTGTTTCATTTTGAAGTTTCTTAATTGACTTTAATTCTTTTGTCTAGATGATTTATTTATTGATGAGATTGGAGAAGCACAACTGTCATCACAATAGTATATATACTTGACTGTCCCTTTTTGCTTAGTAGTGTTGTTTTATGAAATTGCATATACTGATGTTTGATATACACATATGCTCATATTTTTAAATTTTTCCATTTATGCATATGCTCATATTTTTAAAAATCTCTTCTAATTTTGGATTGAAATCTACCAAATGATGTGATTCCCCTGTGTATGCATTGGTTAATAAAGAAACTGCCTTGGCCTGATAGGGTAGACCTCAGATAGGTGGAGAAAACTAAACTGAATGCTGGGAAACGGAAGGGCAGAGTCAGAGAGAAGCCATGGAGCTGGAGACAGAAGAAGCCCTGAAACTTTTCTGGTAGGACACAACCTCATGGTGATACACAGATTAATGGAGATGGGTTAAATTAAGATGTAAGAGTTAGCCAATAAGAAGCTAGAGATAATGGGCTAAACAATAATATGGTTTCTTGTGATTATTTCAGGGCTAAGTGGCCGGGAACAAATTAGTGGCCTTCCTACTACAACCAGATATGGGTATAGTTATTTTTTGTTGTTTTTTTCTTAGTATCTTTTTTCTTTTCTTTTTTTCTTTTTGGCTTCTGTTTTCTTGGTAGATCAGCTTCTATCCTATTACTTTATATTTGTGTGTTTTTGCTAGGAAGGTTATTTCCTGCAGGCAACACTCACTTGTATCCTGTTCTCAACTAAATCAGTTATTACAAATCTTTTTGCTTTTTCATTTTTCTTGTACTTTTGTGTTGTAATTTGCACATCTGTCCATGTAGAAATGTATTTCTATTTTAGCTGTAATCATCTTATTGATCAACCCCCACTACCATGTAGAGAGGAGAAAGAAACCAAATATGAATATACACCTCAGATTGATTAAATTTAAAAAGTCATACCACCAATGATCATAGAACAAATATTTAGAAAAATAGTAGCATAAGCTATGAGAATATAAATTACTTAGGGTAAAACTAAAATAAATGAATGCAGTAGAGGATGGGGCAGTGAAGGCAGAAAACGAAAGGAAACCAAGGTTAAAAAGAGGGAGAAATAAGTAGGATGGAGAGAAACATTCTGAAAAGAGAGAAGAGCAAAATGTGAAAAAAACTATAACAAACAAAAAAAAATGGTGCATGCTTACAATATGTGCTGAAGAGACAGACAAGGATGATCATGAGAGTGTAGCCAGTCTGAAGGACAGTTTTAAAGAAATGGGCTGGAAAGATGACTTTGTGGCTTCTAGTACTGGCTGCTCTTTCATGAGTACTGCATGCACCTGGTGTGCAAACATCCATTTAGGCAAACATATAAAAAATAAATAAAATCTCAAAAAAGTTTTAAAAAGAAAAAAATTACATCAAATAATTAGACAAATATTGGAAGAGGAATAAAATTAAGAATATACTAGATTAAAATGTAATAGCAAAATTCATAATAAAATGTAAAGATTATGAATAAAAGAAAATAATAAAAAGATGAAGTTTTGGGCCAACTTAATTCTGGATCCTCTGACATTGAGTATGTCTGATGAAGGGAGTGGTCAGCTGAATTTGAATCTCTTACTTTTGCTGCTGTTTAGGCTAGTGCTGAGCCTGGAAATGTCAGGTATTTCATAGAGTTTTTTTTTCTTAGAGGCTTTATTTGCATACATGAAGACTTTGCCATCCACACCCAGCTTCTCCAATGCTACAGAGATACCACAGTTCATACCTCTTGAGAAACATACTGAGATATGTCCTGGAACTCTTTCCAGTGGTCTCAAATGGAGTTCAGCCTTAACATTCTGTGGAAGGGACAATGCAAAAGAGCTATGTGTTCTAGACCTGAACTGTAGTACTGTGGGCAGTGACGTGTGTGACACATGGGTGGCACTAGTTGTCAGGCTCTTCATTGTCCTTTGGCTTGAGGCTGTCAGTTTTGCAGCTATCCTCAGGTTGGTTCCTCACCACAGTGGGCAGGGCTAAGGAACACCGCAGCATTCACTGTCTGAATCTGCTATCACTGTTGGCTTTTCCACTGGCCTCACCTGGCCTTTCCCTGTTCCACAGCTGCATAGCATGTGGTTGGTCACCTATCCAGTTGCTCTAGCACATTGTCTCCTTGAGTCTTGCCTTGTCATCAGGCTTCTGCTATAGCTCGTTCTTCATGAATAGCCTTCTTCCCAAGAGGGCACCCAACCACAACTCTGGCAGACATGACATGGGACAACATAATCTTCCTTTTAAATACTGGCCCATTATGTGATGGTGATTATTGTATTATCAAATCTTCCTCCTGGACCCAGGCTCATGAGAAACAGGGTCTTATTCTTTGGGTGAGACTGTTAGTCTCTTTACACTGCCATTGTTTGACTGACCTTTTGGACTAGGCTTGTTTCCTCTATGGAGCCATGACTGGAACTATGACTGGGGCTCCTTATTGCCCACTCCCCCTCCTTCACTCTACATCGCTCTTCTGTGCCCTGTGCTTTCCTGCTGTCCCATCACTTCCTTCATGGCTTTGGATGTTCTTTTTTTTTTTTTGTGTGTGTGATAGAGTGTATTATCCTTTATTAAGAAAACCTTTCATTCACTGCAGAGACAGCTTCTAATTGGTATTCTTGTCCCAGAAGTTTTAAATCCCATCTGAAAAGTTCCCAGATATAAACATGGGATTTTTTTTTCCCTGTAAGTATTGTCATGATTATCGTTCATCACAGCCTTTTTTTTTTTTTTTTTTTTTTTTTTTTTTTTTTTTTTTTTTTTTTTTTTTTTTTGATTTTTTGAGACAGGGTTTCTCCGTAGCTTTTGGTTCCTGTCCTGGAACTAGCTTTTGTAGACCAGGCTGTCCTCGAACTCACAGAGATCTGCCTGTCTCTGCCTCCCGAGTGCTGGGATTAAAGGCGCGCACCACCACCACCCGGCCACAGCTCATTTTGTGTTGTGGTCACAGAACACTACAGAATGGCAATTTGTCAAGAAAAGAATTTTTTTTTTCTGACTGTTCCGGAGGTTGGGAAGTCCAAGATGAAGGCTTTAGTTTCTGGTCTTTGATGGGATCTTCTTGCTGTACCATTACATGGTAGACTGCTGAAGGGCAGAATGGGGGTAATACTTCGTCTTAATGTGATAAAAGAACAAAAGAGAGAGAATCTATTCCCACAAAGCCTTTTTTTAAATTTTTATTTATTTATTTATTAAAGATTTCTGTCTCTTCCCCACCGCCGCCTCCCCTTTCCCTCCCCCTACCCCAATCAAGTCCCCCTCCCTCATCAGCCCAAAGAGCAATCAGGGTTCCCTGCCCTGTGGGAAGTCCAAGGGCCACCCACCTCCATCCAGGTCTAGTAAGGTGAGCATCCACGAAACTGCCTAGGCTCCCACGAAACCAATAGGTACAGTAGGATCAAAAACCCATTGCCATTGTTCTTGAGGTCTCAGTAGTCCTCATTGTCCACTATGTTCAGCGAGACCGGTTTTAAACCAGGCTTTTTCAGACCCAGGCCAGCTGGCCTTGGTGAGTTCCCGATAGAACATCCCCCTTGTCTCAGTGTATGGGTGCACCCCTCGCGGTCCTGAGTTGCTTGCTTGTGCTCTCTCTCCTTCTGCTCCTGATTTGGACCTTGAGATTTCAGTCCGGTGCTCCATTGTGGGTCTCTGTCTCGATGGAGGTTAATATTCAGGAGGAAGCCTATATGATTTTCTTTGGGTTCTCCTTCTTATTTAGCTTCTCTAAGAACCCGAATTATAGGCTCAATGTCCTTTATTTATGGCTAGAAACCAAATATGAGGGAGTACATCCCATGTTCCTCTTTTTGGGTCTGGCTTACCTCACTCAGGATGGTGTTTTCTATTTCCATCCATTTGCCTGTAA
Source organism: Alexandromys fortis (assembly GCF_014885135.2). NCBI lineage: Eukaryota > Metazoa > Chordata > Mammalia > Rodentia > Cricetidae > Alexandromys > Alexandromys fortis. The sequence continues at coordinate 3,680,542 of NW_026067953.1, read as the reverse complement.
ACTTCAAGAAGTCCTTGTTTTTTACTGCTGAGTAGTACTCTAATATGTATATATTCCATACTTTCTTCATCCATTCTTCAATTGAAGGGCATCTAGGTTGTTTCCAGGTTCTGGCTATTACAAACAATGCTGCTATAAACATAGTAGAGCATATACTTTTGTTGTGTGATAAGGCCTCTCTTGGGTATATTCCCAAGAGTGGTATTGCTGGGTCCATGGGTAGGTTGATCCCGAATTTCCTGAGAAACCTCCACACTGCTTCCCACAAAGCCTTTTTATGATAACATCCTTTTCCATTCTTGAGGACCGAGCCTTAGTAATGTACACATCCTAAAAGGCTCTATCCTTCAACCTTGTTGTTCTAGACATAGTGTTTAGAACACATGAATTTGGGGTCATGTGCAGAGTGCAGCAGCTTTCCTTCATGAATTACCTTAGCTTTGATAATCTTCTATCTTACTTTTGTTAATTCTTTGTCAACATATCCTGATTCTATTTCTACACACCAATTAACTTGGGAGTATTGCCCTTGGCAGATGATCATGCTAATTTTTATATATCATTCTTACATAGAAACACTATGGAGCATCTTCAAACTAGTAAAAATAAAATTATCAGGAACTTAGCTATCCTACTGCTGGATGTATACAAATGAGATGCTATCAGTGCCTAAAAAAGATTAGCACCTTTATTCAAATTACATACACACACATATAAAATCATAACTTTTACCCTTTGAATACATGAATATTTTAAATTTGGCAAGCAAATTTTTTAAGAAAAGAAATATCATGAAAGAAGTCTTGTAGATGAGATTACAAAGAACATGGGACCAAGTCACTTCCATTTCCAGAGCCTCACGTGATTGGATTACTGAAACTGCTTAAAGATTAAACATTTATTTTTCCCGCTATGGCACAGTTCCATGTGCAGATATATAATTCAACAATAAGTGTGCACGGACAATAGGTTGCCATGGAAGCTGTTATTACAATGCCCAAAGTTATCTAATTCTTTGACATTGATCCATTAATTAGATGTTTCAGCAGTGAATGTGCCCTGGGAATGTATGTGAATACAAGACGATAAATGTTCCTTTCTAAATATTTAATGTAAGAATCTCATCTTTAGGTAGTTACTTTGTACATCATCGTGTGAGATAAAGTGAAGATGGATAGTTCCATTACTCATCTTTTTGGTAAAAAAACGATAAGCAGAATCTGCAAATGCATCACTTTCCTGTTCTCGTTATTTATCCTGTGGCTTTAAGAATAATGGTTCCATTAGAGTTTCATGTATTTCCCGAATCAGGGAATGGTCAATTATTGGCAACAATCACATTCCCCACACTTCACTAATGGCTGGTGGCCCACACTGTAAATTAAATAGGAGACAGAGCAAGCATAAAATGTGGACCCCTGCTCTGGCTAATTTAAAAGGTGTTTCATAACATTAACCCTGCATGGAGAGGCATGCCAATTGCCGTAGAACCATAGGAATATGTGTAGAATATGGCTTTCAATTTGGGGTGCTGCATTTTGAGACCATTATTACCTGTCTGAATGGTTACCAGAATAACAAAGGATATAGAAATCATGATGGCTGGCTTAAGAAATGATTGAAGGAAACAGGATGACTTTTACCAGAGAAAAGGAAATTTGAAGATGATTTAGTAGGTGTCTTTAAATGTTGAAAGCAGGAGACTGACATATTTTGTTTTAAAGGACTATATCCAAAGTGTGGTTACAAGTGCCTGTAGTTCTGGCTCTAATGAAGAGCATCACAATAGAGATAACCAATAAAGCAATGAAGTACTCTTTGAAGTATGCTTTCTTTAAAAATATTCTAATCAACATAATTAATGTGGATGCAAATGGATTTGTTCTACAGCAGAGTTAGTTGGGTCAAAAAATATCTTGGGTTCCTTCCATGCCAGTGTTTGCTAGCATTCACCATGCCTCTGATGTCTTGCTTCAGTACCCACTAATAGGATGAATCTTCAAGAAAGAATTAGGAGAGATTGACAATGACATTTAATTCACTTAACAGCTAGCACCATACACTTGACATATGTGAGTCACCTTTGTTTAAGAAAAACATATGGATACGTCAGATGCTTGCGTTTATGTTGATGTAGTTCTGGATCGTGGTGCTGGAATGGGTGTTTTGTGTACATTGTCTGATGTACACAAGAAGAGAGAGGAATCTAACAATGAATTGAGACAGCAGCAAATGATCTCTTGGAGTTGTTAAGTCCACAGAGGCCTTCGCAAGCTCCCCTACAGCCCAGGCTAGCTGCTAAGTGTAGCCTGAACACCTACACTATTTTAATGATACCTTCACTGAAATGAAGCAAAGTGGATTAGTAGCATTGCTTGTAATCTTTACAATATTGCAGTTGCAAAACACCTCAGAATATATCTTTTCAGTTCTGGTAGCCTAATTCTGAACTTTTGAGGTGTTGCAGATAAGAGCGGTCTCCATTGAGAAAGTTGACTGTGGCACGTGAAAGATTCCGCATAATGGGGAGTGTCAAGGTTAGTTGTGAAGGAAGGCAGAGCCAGCAGCTCCACTCTGACAACTGATTAGATTTGCTGTTTAGAAACCATGTCTTCATGTTTCGTGAAATCTCCATCTGTAGCCCCAGGCCAAGTGCTCTGTAAAAACTCTCTGAATATTAAGTTGGCAGAAATGATTTGTTCAGAGTCTGTTTCCATGTAGCCAAGTTCTGATCCACTCACATATAATTGGCTTAACAATTTCTCTATTGAGGCTCTATAGAGGCTCTCTCTGTGATGGCAGGGAGATTAAGGGATGAGACTGAGTAATGTTCATGCGTTCCGGTCCCTGCTTCTTGGCAAACTATCAGATGATGCAAGAATTTCTGAGGACATTAAAAAAATTATATGAAATCTTCTTAAATTTATTTTTTACTCTAAAAAGACAATGGAAGTTACATCAAACATTTGGAGAAGGTTGAGAAACTATAAAATGATAGCAAAATTTTCACAGTCCCAGCTTAAGCGTGGAAAGAGGGGATGAATATCAATTGGGAAATGAGAGGGAGAAACTTGTGGGACAGAATCTTTATAAGCATCACCCATAGTGGAGCTGTGTTCTCACTATTCTTTTAAAATTGGGGAGAAAAGCAAAAAGAGAGACAGGTTGTTGTCTCCTCTGAGTGACTTTTATTATCACGGGTGAGTAGAAACACTAACTTCACTTCCTTTCCTTTTAGATATCTCCATACTTCGGAAAGTCACCAATAGGGTGTGGGAATGACATGTTGAAATTGTTATTGGTTTCTGTCAGTAAGAAAGGAGTGCGTCAAAATGAAGCCTTTCCAGTCCTGGCTTATTGGAGCATGGGCTGCATTTCTGACCTCAGTGGGGTATTCTTTCTCCCTCAGAACCAGCAGACTCTACCTTTGAGGGTTGTGTGTAGGCAGCTCATTGCTCTTGTTCTCCAAACCGAAGTCAGTTTATGTCAATCCTGTTTCATTTTTCAGTTTCTGTGAAGCCATTCCCTTCATTATTTTTGACACACATTCTTAGATTAGATCCATATGTTTATTAATTCCACAAGAAATCCAGGAGAAATCAGATCTGGGCAATTTATGACTCCTGAAGCCCTTGAAAGATTACAGAAATCTTTCAATAATAAAATACAATATGCAGTTATTCTAGAAATTTCTGCTCACTTATCTTCATAATCGTAAATTATTTCATACCTAATTACAAACAGGCAGACTGAATAATTGTCTTCATTGAGGGATGTTTGACACTGAGAAAATATAGCCTTATTTTATAAACCTTTTAATGTTCAGACTATAAATATGTCGCAGCTAAGGAGTACTGCATCTTTAAGTGTATTAAAGTCACTCTTGTGTAACCAAACATAATGGGATTTTTAAATGAATTATAACTAAAGTACTTAACAAACAACTTTTTAAACTTCCAACATGTGTAAAGCGGTTTGAAACTGTCCGTTTCATATTAAATGCCCCAAAGTATATTTCATTCAACCCATGTGGCAAAGGGTTATATTGGTGGAAGCTTTTCCAAGATGTAGACCTAACAGAAAGGAAGGATTCAACAGGAAATTTGATACCTTATTCTCCCTTCGTACGTACAAAACGTCTCACCAATGAGGTGTCAGATACCTGGTTATGTTTGGGAGAGGTTTGGAGTAAGATCAGGACACATGCATTCAATCTTTAGTAAGGGGATTGTCCATCTGTATTCTGGTGCCTTGGAATAGAATAATGATGTTGTAAAACACAAAACTTTCCCTTCTGTTTGAGATCTCAATTCACACTGCAGACTGGCTGGCCTGTCTACAGAAAGAGCAGCTTGATGTGTCTTTCCATTCATTTGATCATCCATGGTCTTACGTGGCTTATTTCCTAGTCCTAATGACAGATTGCAATGACCGGCTTGTTTAAATCTTCAGCTCACACCAAGACTCATCCTTACACTGCAGGATAACGAGGTCTTTATCTGCTTTTATAACTACCGTATCCTAGACAGTAGGAGTTCAGGGAATGGTTTCTAAATGAATGGATAAGTATTTATGGAATGGTTGTATGTTGGGGTTTGAAAATTTAAGGACAAAGAGCTCTGCTCTCAGGAATCCTGCCCCCCATGAAAAGCAGCCTGGTTTCTGGAGAGTATACGAGACAAATGGAGGCGATCATAGCATCATTTGCTGTATTGCTTTGGTCTGTAACAAAGAGTTTACAGAAGTAGGTAGGGGATAGACTGCTGGAACTTCTAGAGACAGCATTCTGGAGTACTGGCTCCAGGGCTGTCTTGTGCTTGATTTAACTATGGACCTTGCAGTTCCAGATGTGTCGGGTTCACTGCACTAAAAAGTTCTGTTGGAGCAGAAGGAGAGAGAGCACGAGCAAGGAACTCAGGACCGCGAGGGGTGCACCCACACACTGAGACAATGGGGATGTTCTGTCGGGAACTCACCAAGGCCAGATGGCCTGGATCTGAAAAAGCCTGGGATAAAACCGGACTCGCTGAACATAGCAGACAATGAGGACTACTGAGACCTCAAGAACAATGGCATTGGGTTTTTGATCCTACTGCATGAACTGGCTTTGTGGGAGCCTAGGCAGTTTGGATGCTCACCTTGGACTTCCCACAGGGCAGGGAACCCTGATTGCTCTTTGGGCTGACGAGGGAGGGGGACATGATAGGGGGAGGGGGAGGGAAATGGGAGGCGGTGGCAGGGAAGAGACAGAAATCTTAAATAAATAAATTTAAAAAAAAGTTCTGTTGGTAGCAGAGTGAAGGATGCTGTTTCCATCTGCAAGAGGAAGAATATATTAGACATCTCCATCAAGACATGTTGATTCGGTGCAGTCTTTTTAGTAGTACACAGGGCAATATGCTTGGAGTTATGCAGGAATCACCTCATAGGATCGAAATAGAAAGTTTTCTGTTGAGTTCATAGTAACACCAAATGGTACCTACGATATGAGTGTTTGAAGTCTAGGATGGGGTCTTAGTTGTAATTTCTCTGCCATTCCTTCTGGATTAGAAAAGAACAAATTGTTAAGCTTGGGTAGGCCACAGGACTCAGCTGCAATTATAATGAGATAATGTAAAGAAAGCCCAAGGCTGACAATGCAAATAGTTAAACTCCATGTCCTTAAACACCATTCAATTACGATCCACGTCACGAAGCAAACCTAGGAACTCATTACCACCTTTTTAAAATGGGTTTTCTTCTTCTTCTTCTTCTTCTTCTTCTTCTTCTTCTTCTTCTTCTTCTTCTTCTTCTTCTTCTTCTTCTTCTTCTTCTTCTTCTTCTTCTTTTGTATACCCTGTGTGAAGCATTCTGAGTTCAGAGTATACACATGATCATCAGTAAATATTTCTACAAGGTGGTGCATAGCTGCCAAGAAAAATTCAGCTAATGGAGGCGATTTTAACTGAATCAAGAAAGAAGGATTTGTGTTGTCTTTCCCATTCTCAGGTTCCTTGCTGCCAAATAAAAGCCAGAGAAACTCTAATTATCCAGTGGAGTTTCCTTCCCATCACCAGAATCATAAAAACGCAAAGCTGGGAGGGACTGGGCTTTGTGCTTTTCACTTCATCTTTCTGAGGTCGCCTCTGGGAATGTGGTAGTTCTCAGGACACAATTCATCTTTCGGCCCAGATGCTGGTGAAAGGGAACACTTCACTGCATCTATCTGAGATCCTGGGTTGTTACTGTGGATTAAAGAAAGATTACAAACAGAGCAGTCATCTGTTGGCGTATTTCAAAGAAGGTTCCTCGGAGACATTGCATCATACAGAATAGTTTTGCTGAAACTACGCTGTTTCCTCGTCTTCCCATCAGTGTTCTGCATTTATCTCATCTACTCCGATTATAGTGATCGTCTGCTGCTGTTGGGTTTCAGAAAACCTGGGGACTGCTTTCCGTTTCAGCCCTCCCTTCTTATTTATGGTATTAGGAACCAAAACCTACAAGGACTGTCGGTGTATCAGGGAAATGAAGCCAAATGAAGTATATTTTATGCCATAAAGAACACAAAACATCTTTATTTTTATTTAAGAATAGAATATTTTTCTTCTTCTAACACTGAGAAGTTACAGTGGTGCCCTGTGAATCAGCAGAGATTAACATGCCCCAGTACAACACATTGGCTATTCTCTTCACATTTGTGCACACTCTTCTCATTCAGAAAAAGAAGCAAGTCATGGTGTCAATGGCTCCTGTAACAGCTTCAACCTTTATGTCGTACTTGCCTTCCTGGCATATAGAGATGAACACTGAGCCACTGGAAGGATAGTGTAGGGGTCAGTTCATAGAGTCTTGATCCAAACTACAGGGCCCAAGTCTAGGTTTTACCATTTACCTGCAGATAGCCTGGACACACTGAACTGGGTCCCCGATTTCCACACCTCTGATATGTGATACATCACAGTGAGAACTACAGGACTTAGTCATGCTACTACTGTTATTATCCCCATTAATTCATTCTTCTACTTCAGAATTCAATAATCACTGAGTGCCAAATATGTATAAAGCACTTTGTTATGACTTGACCTCTAATAGGGAGAAATCAATGAAGTTTTTATTTTGTAGAGACTTCTTAAGGGAGAATATATTAAAACATTATATTTTCAATGATCTCAGATTTAATAAGTATCAAATCAAGTGGTAAGTGTAAAAATAAGATTAAGTGAAGTAACCTTAGGGACAGGGTGTTGGAGACTTTGGATCAAGGTCTTTAGAGAGAGGTCCCCTCAAAGAATGAGAGGCAGTTTTACCAGTGAAAGGACAAAGCATGAACTTTAGGGTCCTCCTCTGCCTGGGCTAATTGCAAGGCCTGAGCTCTGTTTCCAAATAAGATTGTGTTTTTTTTTTCTTAAGAAATGCTGCCCATATTGGTCGTGGTAGACATCAGCATGATTAAATCTCAAGGCGCAAAATGCAGTACTACAAAAAGAGAGAAATATTTTCAATTGTTGAGGCTTTGGGGCTTCACTGCAAGTATGTTTATTGTGGAGGCGACATGTAAGTGTGCAGTCATATAAGATTCTGAGCAAGTGCCATTTGGGAGTAGGAGGCCATATGTGCAAAAGTAACAAAGTCTCCATCAAGTTCCTAAGAATAAAAGAGACCATTGTTCCAGAGCGACTTGAGGAGATAATTTCTCTTAGAGACTTAGCAATGAGTAAGCAGGCTCTTAGACGTAACCAAGATTAGTGTTTGTTGTTTGGACTGTCCCACAGATAGGTGGGCATCCCAAAGAAGCACAGAACTTCTAAATTGGATTATATTTAGAAATAGCCCCCCCTTTCATGTAGTTGAGTTAAAACCTTGGGCTATATCCTAATCCAGTGTCACTGGTGTACCCAAAGTCAGACACCCAGAGATTCTGTGTGGACAATGGCACTTGACCCCAGATACTTGGGTCTGTACACATATCACCCTTATCACTAAAACTCTCCAGGAAAACAGCCATAGGGTAGGAAATGTCAGAATGGGCTCTCTTACAGGGTTCAAAAGCACAGTGGCCTTGCCAACATACTGATTCCACACTTGTCACTTAGGGAAACCATAACACAGTACATTTCTGTCATTTAAAGTTACTCAGTTTGTGGTACTTTGTTTCAGAACTCCTGGGAAACAAATGGAGATGGGAAGGCACTGGGGAATTTAAGACGTGAGTGGTGGGCAGAAGCTATGAGAATGAGTGGATGGAGGGGCATCAGTCTGGTTCTCACAGGGATCCAACTTATAGATGTGATTGGCAGTGGCTATAGTGGATACAGGAAGAAGAGGATGAATCCAGGATGAGTGTTGGCAATTGAGCTAGTGGTGTTTGCTCATGGGTTGGGCTTGGGGGTAGGACAGAGAAAGAAGAACCCAAGGAAGATTGAGTCTGTGAAGTCTCCCATGTACACTATTTATGTGTTACATCACTGGAAACATCCACAGCGCTGCTAAAGTCCTCCCTCACCAATTTCATGGCATCATTTCATTCAATAATCTCTCTTGTTTATTAACTTTAACAGTATTGTAGCATTTAGTTCCCTTGCTAAAAGGGATGTTAGCTATTATGCCAGATGATTCAACAAATAATTATCTTCATACTTACACAGGTGCTTTATTTATTTTTTCCAATTATTGGTACAGTTTTCAACACATTAAAAGTCTGAAAACTCTACCGATGGGCACCTACAAGAGGCCTTATAATCTTCAAGAAGGATTTAGTATATGGTGGTTGGGCTCCTAAACTCTCCCAGCTACACTACTGTTTCAGTCATTGAGGGTTTAATGGGGGAGAAAATCAGAATGTATTGATTTCCTCTTCTGCCCCTTGGAAGAGGCATTCCAGTTGTTTTTAGAATGTTTTGAAGCACTCGTGGCAGTGCCTTTTAGAGCACTTGAGAAAAGCGAACTCTGCAAGGTGAGCAGGGAGGCAGCCTTTCTTGGAGTCTGCCTCTGAGTTAATGTAAGAGTAAGAAAGGAGACAGGCATTCTCTCCAACCTCACTCCCTTTCCTTCTCTCTCTCTCTCCCTGGCCATCTGTCTCTGTCCTGGTCTCTGTCTCTGTCTCTGTCTCTCTCTCTCTCTCTCTCTCTCTCGTGTGTGTGTGTGTGTGTGTGTGTGTGTGTGAGAGAGAGAGAGAGAGAGAGAGAGAGAGAGAGAGAGAGAGAGAGAGAGAGAGAGAGAGTCAGAAGCCTGGTGACACACAGGCAGACATGGTGCTGGAAAGGTAGCTGAGACTTCTACATCTTGATTAGCAGGCAGCAGGATGAAAGACACTATAGTTGCCTTGGGTCCTTAAAAGCCCAAAGCCCATGTCCAGTGACACACTTACCCTAACAAGGCCACACCTACCCCAACAATGACACACCTTCTATTAGTGCCACTCCCTGATGACTAAGCATTCCAACCTGTGAGCCTATAGGGGCCATTCTTATTCAAACCACCACAAGATGTGTGTGTGTGTGTGTGTGTGTGTGTGTACGCACACACATGTACACATTTGTGTGTACAACCTCAGACCACAGGTTATATTTAAGCTTTACATTTTCCATTCTGATTCCAAAGTCACTACTTCACCTACCCCAACTATGTTAAAACCTTTCAGCATTTCCTCCTGGCTTGTTTTTAATCACTCTGCTTGGAAAAAATTCCCTGACAGGATTCACTTAGGGCCCCACTACCCTTTGTCTCTCTTGTTCCTCTCTCTTAATTTATATCAGGAGGCTATACATTTGGAAGATTACAAGTATTAAAGATTACAGATCTTTGCCTACTTGGTACTTTAATGATAAACGTGTCATGTGGTCATACAGCAAACTTAGCAAGAGTTTCTTTGAAGGTAAAGACGCTGTTTAAACAGACCATTGAGTTGGAAGCTCTGGACCTGGCTTTTACTTTGGCTTTTCATTCTCTTTGACCCTTGGAACTTTTATCTATGAAAATCTGTGTAATGATCCATGAGTAAAGGTCAGATGAAGTCGTGCATATGAAAGGACTTGATAAACTATAAAGTGTTAGATACATGTAAGGTTCCCACTAGTGATGTCTAAAACAAAATAAGAAAAGTTTTTTGTAGCAACTCTGAAAGAATTTTAGTGTTTATCGTCAAATAAAGATACAAAAATGAGTGGGAATGTGCCTGGTGTGGTTTGTATTCATAGAACTGTTTATTCAGTGAAAACCAAAACATAGGAAAACTGTGTGGGAATTTCCAAAAATCCTGCCTTTCTTTATCATTCCCAAACTCTAGGCTTAGGCCTGGATCCTCAGTCTGTTCATTGTCCCAGCCTGATCAATGTCCTGGAACCTCACCTTAACCCCAGCACCCGGACCTAGCTCTGTTCACACAGCTTGTCAAGCCTGGTGAGTACCCTAGGCCTTTACCCACCTGCATTATGCTCCCACTTCCAAGCAGGATTCGGGTAATGCAGCATTCACACTGGCCCAGGTAGACCCATGTGCATAATTTCGTGTCTCTCACTGTGTCAGAATCCCCCTGTTTCTTCACCAAAACCAACACCAAGTGTTTGGTAGAATTGGCTTACTGACTCTTGATACCTCACCTGAAATCAACCAAGTTTGAACAACAACATAAACAAAACAAAACTTCCACTCAACTCTATTCTGGTCATTTTCCAGGTTGTAAGGAGAACAAACATCCCTGGTAAAAGGGTAAAATTACAATAGACAAGTATAGTGGATTCTCTCAGTTTATGAATACTCATTTCACTTCCTTTCCTGTTTGTAAGATCTTGCTGATGTTAAGAGCCTATCTCACATGGCAGACTGTGACCGGGACATCTACACTGTACTCCTTCTTGTTGTCTAAAGAGTATCTGTGTGGCATGAACTGGCTAGGGGGCTTTAAGAGTGAGCTTTGCTTTCCTGCCTAGTGGACAAACAAGCCGGTAACATTCCTTCTTCTTCATGATGGAAAGTGAGCTTGAAGGATGAAGCTGTAGCAGTCATCTTGGTATCACAAAAGATGCTGAGAAACGAAGGAGCATTAGTCTTGCGCTTGATAAACCGTTGAACCAATGCCACCCCAAGTCTCAAACTTCTTGTCACGTGACAAAATAAAGCACTATTAATAAGAGTGGAGTGGTTAGTTAATTGCATCTTGATGCTTTCTTAAGTGGTACAGAAATGCATGAAAGTATATATACTTCAAAATGATAAAAATGTATATTTAACACATTTTACATATTTAAACCCAATTTTACATATGAAATCTACAAAAAAACCTAGTAAGCTTTGTAAAACACTGATATGATATCTAATTTTGAAAACATTTTCCTGAGTGTAGGCTGAGAAATAGAATGATTTGGTAGCAGACACCTAGGTATGGTGCTGGGATAAACTTTGTTCATGAAGTCAGGGATGGGAAGGCAGGGATGAACATGTAGATAGATATGTGGCAGATGCAGGTTGTAGGCAGGTCCCTACAGGGATAAACTTTCAGTGTGTCCATATCTAAACAATGTCTAGGTATTTCTCATTTTACTTCATTATAGTAGCATTGTCAGATGTAAAACACAGAGTGATGAGTTTAATTTGAATACCATACAAGTGACAAGTAATTTTTGGAGCATATGGGCATGTCCTATTTAGTATTACTTAGCATTATAATCTATGCATCAGCTAGTTCATACACTATGACTTTCTTCTTAGGTTTCTGGTCTTAGAGCATTCTAGGATGCTGGGCCAGAGTGTCTCAGATTTAGTTAGGAGATCTTGTTTTTTCTAATAGTGAGAAATTTGACATCATTCTATTTTGTTGGAAGTTTACTTCCTACTGGGTTCTAAAATGGGCTAGTTCCACAACTGCAAAATTCAGAGCTCATCAGCAAAGGAGAGTGTAAAACAACCTATCGGTTCTATAATTAGTTTGCAAATCTATGTCAGAAACATAGAGCTAGGTATCCAATAAATGTTTTCAGGCTTGATTTTCACAAGGCCCCGGTCCAACTAGGTAACTGAAAGGGTTCTCGAAGCAACGGAGCACTGTGATGACGAAGGTACAAACAGATTAAATTAAGTGAACACATGAGCCCCAAATCAGACATTTAGTCCCCACAGTAGGTTATCACGGCATGCCTCTTAGCCTTCTCAGAAGGGTTTCCCACACCCCTGCTCATGTGTGCTGGCGATTTCTTTTCATTGTGCTCTCTCGATTTGTATTTAAAGATGAAAACCAGTCAAGACCTGCTCCTCTTCCTTAGTGGCACTGTGGATTTTCTGAGTGCTCCCTTTCATTTCAAATCTGGCTGGGGACTAGCTGCAGAAAGAAACCCCCCATTGAGGGAGGCAGCTAGGTACGGGACAGTTCTGGCTACGATGCTTCAAATCAAACCCAGTTTGGGCGTCACAGCTCTGCCAGAGTGCCACAGGCAACACTTCTCCACACTTGAAGGGCACTGTGGTTATCCGATGAGCCTCCCATCAGCAACGAGTCAGAAACGCTTTGGTTCCCCAAACCCTTTCTCATAAATCTCCGCCTAAATTAGCGGGAGAAGAGATATTGAGCTTCAGATCCCTGCCAGGCTTTCATTAATCCTCCAGACACTGCCAGGATCTGTCTGGCTCTCTCCTTTTCTTTGCCAGCAAAATGACACCCGGCGAAGAAGGTACCCTCAAACATGCTGGTACATTCCTGACAAACACTCATAAGTATGCCCAGCTGTTTTCCCCAGCTCGGCTCTGTGTAGCCTGCAAATCGCTGATTAATTTGCTCACAGCTGCTGCAGATTCAAGGCAGACGAGCTCCCGAGAAACAGTCCATGTTGCTGGTATTAAGCCTCTAATTTCCTTAAGTGAAAAGTTTCTAAGGCTGTTCGAACGTCCTGAAAAAGCTGCAAAGGCAGGGCTCCTGGGCTTCCTCCCCACTTGTCTGACAGCTTCACTGTCTTTTGCTGAAAAATCCACTTAACCATCGTGTGTCTGCGCGCTGTTCTGTAGCCTGGTAATTATTAGGTCTCTGTCGAGCATTTTCTAAACAATTTTTTTTGTGCAAGGCCTAGAAAGGACACTGTGCTCTCTTGAGGGTGAGACCTTGAGTTTTAAAGTCCAAAGCAGATTAAGGTTAAAATCCCTCTCCTTTTCTTTGGGTCTGGTGCTCTGTGCTTCTCTGATAATTGAGTCTACATCAAAAAGCCCTGGAGAATCTTTAAGAAGATAATTTATTCAACAGGAATGATTTTTAGCATTTTCATACCCTTTCTTCTCAGTCACTGTCTGCAAGAAATTTGGGGTCTTGTAGTGTGCTTTGTTTCGTGTAAATTAGGAAGACCATATGGAGTTACTCTAGGAGGGGCAGCGATCTACTTCTGAAACGAATACTTTAACTGTAAGGAGCTGAGAAACTGAGGGACCCAAAATGGCCTGGCATTAGGGAGTTTGGGGCCTATGGGACAGGCAGAGGTAAGAAATGAACCATGAACCAGATACCAAAATTCTCTGACCTTTCAGGCCTCCATGGCTACCTGAGCATTTTCTATCTCTGATTCCTAAGAGAAGGTGGGGATCAAAAAGATTGCCAGCCTGGAGGAAAGGGGAGGTGATACGTATGGAGGTGACAGGGACAGTTAGTGATATGCCATAATGGATGGGCAGAGACTGAACACCAACATTCCAATGATAGTCTTCAAATAGAAAAAAAAATAATCCTACGCACAAGGAAACTCAAAGACCTCTAAAGCCAAAGTTCTTCTGCAGTCTCTCATCTTTGCACCTAAAGCAGTTGTAAGCCTTTGTGTTCATCACTAGCTACTGAGATAAGCACTAATAAACCAGTATAACAACAAATTGTTAGGAGTCAGTTTAAAGCTGTGGCCGTTTAACGGAGTAGTGGTAATAGATTCTCCCCTAGTACCAATGGCCTGTCTAGCCACAGGTTCTTGGCCCTGATAATAGTGCTAGGTATGGATTTTTGCCTTACAGAGTGGGCCTTAAATCTACTCATAGAGTATTTGGTTATACCATGATGTTTTTGCCACGAATGTACCCACAGTCATGTCTGACCAGCCCGGCTCAGCATAGCTGCCAGAACGTACAGGCAAGGAAGACTGATGTTAACTTTTCTCCTTTAGCAGTGTGCATAGCAGGTGTGGGAAGGTGTGGGGGGAAACTGTAGGGGTAAAAAAGACCTTAACAGTCTTATTTAGCTGTGAACCCTGTGGATTTCAGTAATGACCAGCCTGGCTAGATGTGCCCATTGGTGCAATAACAGCACACATTTTCTAGATGTAACTGATTGCTTTATTATTGTGTTTAAGGTCCACACCACAGGGGGAACTCATACGTGGTACTATCAACCTGGTTAAGAACCTGTGGGTGTGGAAATAATAGGCCCTAGGGCAGAGCCTGTTACTATCATTTTGCTAAGTGGACATGACATCAAACTGTCTTCTAAATATACCTCTATACCCACAGATTATTGTCGTCCTTGGCATTTATCGGCAGTGTCTCTTTTTTTCTTCAGTGGGCAGTGCTTAATACAGAGATTCACAACTGAAGAAAGTGCAGAGAAAAAGTGACAATGGAGCCATCAGACCTAAAGAGAACATCCATAGCCCTCCCTTCCCAAGGCTCAGGGAAGCACCACCAAAGAAAAATGCAAGATCAGAGATGAGGAGGGGTACACTGAAACAGCGTCTCTACTCACAAACCCAGAGCAGCTATCGCTGTGAACACAATCCCCGCCTAAGAGTAGTTTCTCCAACATGTCGTCATAGAAGGGAAAAGGACTCATGGCATCCCGCCCATGCTTGATACACAACCCACAGCTAAAAATGGTTTGTGGGAGGGTGGGTTACTGTCTTCAGTGGCGTAGCAACTGACAAATTGACCATGTCCCAGTAAAGAAACCCTTGCTCATAAAGGAGACCCAAATTAAAACCAGTGGGTTAAACACACACACACACACACACACACACACACACACACACAACATAAAAATAGGAGGTAGACTGGCTAGGTAGGAGTAGGATTTCAGCAGGAAGCAGGGATGAGACAAGGTATTAGTGAGTGACATGCATTGAAACACTATTATATACATGTATGGCACTGTCAAAATTTAAATTATAAAACAGAATAGAATACCAAACCAATCTCTTACCTGATCCAGGAACAATTCAAGTAAAAAACAAAAACAAACAAAAAACAACAAATAAAACTATGTCAGACAGTGACAAAGAATGGGAACTGGGCTGGGGAGTTGCCTCAGTGGGCAAAAAGCACTTGCAGCTTGAGGACCTGAATTTGAATTCCCAGAATCCACTTAAGACAGGATATGTTGTGTGAGCTTCTGTAACTCCAACACTCCTAGGAGAGATGAGGCATAGAAAGGAGAGGGGTTAGAGGGCAGCTAGCCTGGTATATTCAGTAAAGTAAGGAAGTGAACCTGTTTCATACAAGGTGGGACGGTGAGGACTGATCTGAGTTGCTCTCTGACCTCCATACATGTACATTACAAATAAGACTTTGCTCATGTGTGTGCGTACATGCATACATTGCACATGTCCACACACGTAAGAATAGATGTAGGAAAGGAGGAATTTACTAAAAGTCCCCCCAAAGCCACATGCAGAAGGTTTGGTTGTCACTGTGCAGTGCTATTGGAAAATGGGAAAAGCTCTAGACAGTGGCCCAGTGAATGAAGACCAAGTCCTTGGGGATGCCTTTGAATTCAGGGGATTTGGGGATGAGGAGAACTCATTCTGCTGTGCCCCGCCCTCCATTTTTATTTATCAAAGCCTTATGCCATCATATACCAAACAGCTCTGCTCCAACCCTGTCTTCCCGTTATGGTGCTTAGCCTCACCACAGGCCCAAAGCTACAGGGTCAAGCAATCATGGAACAAACTTATGATACAGTAGCTCACCAGAAACCTTTCTTCTTTATGAGGTGATATTCTCAGGTATTCATGGGAACGGTAATGCAATTGGCACAAGGATTGTATTCTAGAAAAACACTTGGTTGATTAGGCAACTATTACGGTAAGTATTTGATTCATGTGTGCTCTCTGGGAATTAAACTCACAGAACTTAAAAAACAGGGAGCTTAGAGAATGGAAGTCAGTGTCTGACCAATGCTGTTCTTCCTAGTTTCGTGTTGGTAAACTGAGACTTGCAAAGATGATGACATTTGAAAGTAGCCCATTAAATGATACTAGTTTTGTCCCTGGGGGAATCAGGCTTTGAAAATATTTACCGTTTAAAATCTTATAAGATCTGATCTTGAAGGGATGTCTAGAAAAGAAATTACATGATTTATAGATGAGTTTTTCAAAAGTCCCTTTAAGGGCAGCCAGTGCACTTGAATTATGATTTGATTATGAGATATTAGATTTATCCACAGGTTTTCAAGAACCCTCCAATTATACAGAAAAAAAATGAACTTGGGATAAGCTAGGCTAGTCCCGATTTAACTTGAATTAGAAGTGACCAAAGTGTCTTAAGAGGTGATGTTTTTTCCACATTAATTTTCACTTACCTTAATTTCCTTAAAAATAGAAAAAGAAGGTTTTGACTCTGTGTGTCTTTTCACCATAGATATATATTCTTAGGTGTGACTTAATTTTATCTTCCATTTTCTTATCTGCCTAAGAAGATGCAGTTGTTCAAAACCAATTTACTTGGTTAATTCTTTCCTCTGTCATCTTTGTAATTATTTCCAATAGGCTTTGGTCAAACAATTCATTCTCCATCATGTGGTTTCATCTCAGCTAAAAGTTTGTGTCCACAAAGTCGGTTGTCATGGCGACAACTGGGCTGTTACCAGCCTCGTATTGTGACTATACTGCAAGATAAGGAAACGGGAAAGGATTGGGGGAGGAGGCATTGTTTTGGCCATTTCCACATATCTGTGTTTTAATAATCTTACCACTATTGTGCTTCCTTCTCATTCACAATTCTGCTCTTAAACACTCTGAGTTCTAGTACACTAATAATCTTGAACACATTTGTTATACATTTATAATTTAATCAATATTTATTAAGAAGAAACCATGATGTCTAGCTGAAGTGCAATAATTGACTTACTTGTGAATTATTCATGGATATGTATTGGGCACATATGCTGTACCAGGCCAGGTTTTAGGAGTTGCACCCAGTATTGAGCAAGGCATATGGTGTCATGTTGTGGATGTCCTAGAGAAGTGGGGGAATTGGACAGTAAGGAGGGAAAATCAGAACAAAAGAGAGAGATGGAGAGTCTCTTAAAGGGACCTTTTGCACCTGCATAGTCTCTGTAGTGACAAAGCTGTTATAGGACCCTGGGTTGGCCAGGATACTGCCTGGATGCATCCTGTCAGGTGACGGGGCAGGCCAACATAATGCCTTAATCCTAACATTTTCATCTTTTCATTATTATTATTATAAAAATGTAGGGAGATTATTAAGGGGAAAGCAGGTGGGATAGAAATGGGGGCATCAGGTTCTCAAGACTGCTCTCTCCTGATCTGGGGCCTTGACCGTCTTTGGGGGACCTGAGAAAGCTGGAATGCTGACCACATCCTAGGGTAGCTGGTTGTTTTACTGCTTGCTGTCCAGGCTCTGTGGAGTTGTCCTGTGTCTCTTGGACCTTGCGAGGAGATGACAGAGCACAGGATACAGTTAAATTTAGGATAAAAAAAATTTACTTAGGTCCTGGTGATTGAGAGTGAGGGTGTCAGGACCAAGGAAAGGTGGGGAGACTTAGGCTCTTAGGACCTGATTATTGAGGGACAGAATAGATCTGACCTGTTTGAGGTGAATGAATCCTTCAAGTCGACTCCCTGGAACTTACAAGAATTCTTTGAATGTGTGAAATCATAAGTTTTAGACACATTAGTATTTCCATTGTTTATAATCTTTACTGAAATTCACATTGTATAAACGGAAGTTTATTTATGCTAGAAATGACTGTATCAGATGTTTTTGGTACATTGAAAAGTATCTTTGATGTCTATAGTTAGGAAACCATCGAAGGGAATTTAAAATCTTAAGCTTGTGGCTATGATGATAGTGGTATATTTTGGCATTTAATACATGTCAGAGCTGGCTTAATATCTTATCAGAACTTTATTGATTAATGTTAAGGCTATGAAAAGTAGCATAATGAGAGAGAAATCTGATAATGTGCATTTGCACACCTTAAAACACTTTCATATACCCTGAAACATTCTTAGA
The DNA here is from genome assembly GCF_014885135.2 of Alexandromys fortis. Taxonomy (NCBI): domain Eukaryota; kingdom Metazoa; phylum Chordata; class Mammalia; order Rodentia; family Cricetidae; genus Alexandromys; species Alexandromys fortis. The sequence goes on along the minus strand of NW_026067953.1, from coordinate 3,662,356 downwards.
TCCTTACATCTTAAGCTTTGCATATTAAAACACCCTTTATTTAAACAGAGGAATAATAAGAGGTTATGCCGAAATCTGTTTTGTGACTTCATCTCTTTTAAACTGGCAAAACTACTAGCTATCAAACTGCATCAGAGTTCTTGAGAATGATGAATTTGGCCTGAGTTATTGACTAAAAATGACAGAGACTTACTTGATTGGTTACCTAGACAGCCACCCTGAGGTCCTCTATGGTTGTTGAGGGCAACATCAGTCTTTCTGCTGGCAGAGGTAGGCCTGCAAGAGCCGAGAAGATCCTGCTGGCTTCTGTGGAAGAAGGACTTGCAGGAGGCAGTTGATTCCCCAGTGTCCTGTTGTCCATGGTCTGAAGAGGATCTTTGTAGCAGTTGAGGTGAAAGTCAGTTTTGCTCAGTGGCAAGAGCTTTCACTTACGAAGCAAATTCTGTGTGGAGGGTCTTCTGTTCCCATCCATCTTCTTTGGAGGAAATAGGGGTGTTGCTAGGAGCTAATGTGTCCCTCTGTTATGAAAAGCTTTTAATAATTAAACATTTTAATGCCATAGTCTCCAGATCTATGGATATTTGAGGACTGTCTATTGGGTATGTGTATGTAGGCAAACTTTTTCTTTAGTTACTTGTCTTAAGCACACAAGTGGCTAGTTAAGACTTTATCCCCATAATTAATTGCATCAGTACCCAACATGACCACAATTAAAGAACTTGATCATGCATAAGATGACTCTTAACTTGCATTCCTCAATAGTCTACAATAGGTTGGTACCTTCCATAAGAATGAAACTTTATATTACATTCTTGTAAGGTTTTCAGGTTTAGTTTTAAAATTAATAATTTCGAATTGAAGCTCCTTTAGTGTCAAAACCTTTAAAGAACTCAGAAAAAAATTAAGATAGCCATTCAGTGGGCTTCAAATATATGTTGTTACTTTTTTTTTTTTTTTTTTGCCCTTAGTCGAGATGGTGGTGAAACATCTTTAACCTGAAAAAAAAATGGTGGTGATTAAATGGTTAGCTTAAGCAAAGATGGCACCTGCCTATTTGTTTCAAGGCACATGTCCTTAGTAAGGCATATATAAAGGACGCAGGCACTCCGAATCATACACGTGTGACCATAGCATTCACAACGCATCCTGAGCATACAATGCTACTTCATAGCCTAGGAGAGGACGTATATGATTGGCACAGGCTGCCTTTGTGGTCCATCAAGTACAAAGGCAGGGACCAGGGATCTGAGCCTGAGACTATGGGTGCCCAGTACTGGGTCTTTTGAGCTCTTCTGAGCAAAGCTGGAACATGAGAAACCATGGTTGAGGTGAATCTTCAGTCATGGAAATATGGCCAGAGGTGGGGGGAAGGAAGGGACCTACCACTACAGCCAGTGGTCAGTGTAGAATTCCAGTGAGCCTTAGTTGAAAAAGCAATGGAATTGATCCTGTAGGGTTCTGGTGGTCCTAAAACTGCTGCGAGGCAGGAGGAACTTCCAGGAGAGCCTACTGAGTTTCAAGGCACCAATTGTTTTAAAACACACACACATACACACACAGACAGACAGACACACACACACACACACACACACACACACAGAGAGAGAGAGAGAGAGAGAGAGAGAGAGAGAGAGAGAGAGAGAGAGAGAAGACCCTGACAGGCCAAAGGCCCAAGACCCAACTGATGGGTGAAAGCCCATGGCAGGTGAGGGGCAGACACTCCATGCAGGCTGAACTTATGTGGGAGTTTTATTGAGATAAAGGGAGTGGGGGAGGGTAGAGGGAAAGAGAAATACAGATTGAAAGAGGAAGAGGAAGAAGAGGCAGTCTGCCTCTTCAGAAGAGCAGCTGGAAAAGAGAGATCAGGAGTGAGTGGAGCTTGTCTCTTAAAGGGACCTTTTGCACCTGTGGAATCTCCTAGTGACATAGCAGCCATAGGACCCTGGACTGACCAGAATACTGGCTAGGTGCATCCTGCCAGGTAACGGAGCAGGCCAGCACCATGCATGGATCCTAACAGAAGGTATGTTCAGATAATTACACATGCTGCTACAGAGATAAAATATAGTACCATGAGGAAATGATGAACCCTGATGATGAGGAAAAACCTGATTCATTGGCATTGGAGGGGCTATGTGAATGATGAAGAGTGAGTCATATAAACTATGTGTGCATGGTCTTTTCAGATAAAAGGGACAATAGGTGAAGAAACAAAGGCCCAAAATGCTTAACATTTTAATTTCCTTTTGTTGAGACAGAGTATTACAATTTAGCCCAGGTTGGCCTTGCAATAACGGCATCCTTCCTTCTTCAACTTGCCCAATGTTGGAATTATAAGTGTTAGCCATCACATTGATTAATATTATTTTAATGAACACATACACTGACCAATGAGTATGGAAGACAGGGAACAAGTGAATGAAGTCTTCAATGACAAGAGAAATAAAGTCAATGAATATTATACTAGTTACCTCTTGCTGGTGACAAAAGACCCAACAAAAGCAACTTAAGGAAATAAAAGTTTATTCTTTTTGTTCACTTCCAGTGAACAATCCATCATGGTGGTAACTTCTCCCATTGCGCCCATATCAAGGAAGCAGAGACAGAGGAAGAAAGGTTGGCAGCCTATCTTCTTATTTTTATCACTGCAGGACTCCAGTCCATGAGGTGATCACACCCATGATTAGGATGCGTCTTTCTGTTCCTATAAACCCCAATCTAGAAATTCCCTAACAGGCATGCCCAGAAGCTTGTCTCTCGAGTGATTCTGCATTGTCAAGTTGACAGTTAACGTTATCTACCACAAGGATGTAACCTATACCATTTTAAGGTTTAGGAAATGCCAAAGGGCCCTGCATTTGGTCTAATTCACCACTCTGAACACATGGGTATGGATGGAAGAAACATGCAGAATGCACACCACGGACACCAGCTGTTCCTCATCTTCCCATCTGCACTCAACATTCACAATCCACGTGAATGTGAATGAACTTCTGGCAGCCCCCTGGTGTTTGAAGTCTAGCAAACACTCAAAGCACAAGGTGATTGTGCTGTCTAAACCACTGTATATGTAAAGGGATTAATCTCTCAGGGTAACTATGCCCTCTGAACTTACTTTGAATGAAGGGTGAAGGCAATGTTATGCTCAAAACCATCGAGGGCTAAGAAACTCCATTATGTCCTTTCTTACTTCTCTGTCTTCCGTATTGTGCTCAAACACTCTTTCAGTGAAAATGAAGACATAAGAAGGAATGGGAAAGGACAGTTCTGAGCTTTTATTCCCTTACATCCATTCACCCTAATACCTATCGATCATCAGTAAGGCAAAGAACAGAAAACTACATCTTAAAAATTCAATAAAAGCTAGTCAAGTTTTGTAGCTATTCTGCTTAGATGAATATACACATGCATGCCCAAATAAAAAATTTGTATTTTGTGGCTTCACATTTAGCTAATGACACGAGATCACATTTGCATTTAAAACTAGCATGCCCTAGCTTTAAAATAAATAAAATTATGTTAGCAATTTAAGTTTTATGGTAATTATTATTATACTTATTTTATTAATAATTTAAATTTTCATTTACTGAGAACAACATCAAATATCACACAGGAAATAGAATGGTGTGCCCAAAGAAAGGCAGTGGATAGAAAAGCTAATATTTTAGATTTCTTTTCAGTACATCCCACGAATTCATGACCAGTTCTGTGATAACATTAAAAACACATATAAAAACACATATTATTGCATAAAAGAAACTCAGGTGAATTACTTAGCATGTCTGAGCCTCTAATTCCTCAACTTTCAAATAGAGTTAAGTAATTAATGAGCACTGCTGTAATGAAGGTTATTTCTCAAGATGTTGCACAAGTAAATCCTTCACTGGGAGACTATTTTTTTTGGCAGGTATTCAATAAAACATAAGTGTGATGTCGTAAAAGTACCTTATAAAACAGTGGGTTCCGGGTGGACATGATTTATTTTAGGATTGTAAGCAAGATTCACTAGAGCAGTATTTTTTGCTTTAAAAGAAACTGAGAAACAGCATTCAGCAATATACCTGTAATAGTTAATTTTATGGGTTAACTTGGTTAGGCTAAAGGATGCCTAGATATCTGGTAATATATCACTTCTGGGTGAGTCTACTCAGTAGACTGAGAAAAGATTTCCTTCATAAGTGTGGGAGGGCATTATCAGAATGCTTTTGAGATCTTAATTAGATTATAATGACAAAATATTGCCAAATTTGTTCTTTTTCTGCTTGAATCCCTCTTCTTCTTCTTCCCCAGGCTCTCTGCTATTTATGTTCTTGTCCTTACAACAGTCGCTGCCTCCACCCTCCTGTCGTTCTTAAGCCTTTGAAGTTGGACCAATATATGCAGCTGTGAGGTGGCATGTTCTGGACTTCAGCCTTAGTAATCACGTAACCTAATCCTTCAATAAACTCAGTGTATATCTCTTTTGTCTCATGGGTTGTATCTCTTTGAAGAATTACAATATAGTATCTCATGATAGCCTAGCTTCAGGGAAGCTTTTGAAAATTTCTCGTATTTTTTTTGGGGGGGGGGATGAAGATGAAATACAAGCTTGACAATGGCATGTGTAGATCTGTATTGTTTTGTAGCTACATTTGAAAGATCTGATTAATGCCTTGTGGTCACTTGCAAATGCTCTCTGTGAGAGATCAGAGACATCTGTTGGTGGTTCTATAGCTTAGCTCACTATCTTATTTGAGATATATCAGAAATTATTATCAGATATGTGACTGTTACAGTGTTAGGGTGAGGGACTGAGGAATGATTCAAAATATTATGATAAACTATAATTGTGAAGCAGTTGTGTTAGGATAGGATCTGATAGGGCTGAAAGTAGTTAAGGTAAGAAAGAAGATGGAGTAGTTTTGGAATGTAAGTTTACTTTACTGTAAGAAATGTATTAACAGCCATGATTGACAGCAACAAGCAGTGATTTTCAACCTGTGGGTTGCAACCCCTTTGCGAGTTCCATATCAGATGTCTAGCATATCAGATGTTTATATTATAATTTGTAACAGTAGCAAAATTGCAGTTATAAAGGAGCTATGAAATAATTTTATGGCTTGGGGTGTCATCATGACTTGAGGAACGATACTAAAAGGTCGCAGCATTAGGAAGGTTAAGAATCCCTGGCTTAAGGTTATTTTGTTTAATAGTTGTTATGTGTCAGCTATCAGACAGGTTCTTAATAGGACTATGAAAGAACTAGAAAATGAGACCATAGTTGTAAACTCGGCAACAAACACAGCACAATTCAACCATGTCAGGTTGACAGAAGGAAGATCATGCAACCACACCAGCTGATAGTCTGACCTTTTCCTAAGGTATTTTATTTGAATAAAAAAAAATCACACTTTCTTCATCCATTCTTCAATTGAAGGGCATCTAGGTTGTTTCCAGGTTCTGGCTATTACAAACAATGCTGCTATAAACATAGTAGAGCATATACTTTTGTTGTGTGATAAGGCCTCTCTTGGGTATATTCCCAAGAGTGGTATTGCTGGGTCCATGAGTAGGTTGATCCCAAATTTCCTGAGAAACCTCCACACTGCTTTCCAGAGTGGTTGCACAAGTTTGCATTCCCACCAGCAATGGATGAGTGTACCCCTTTCTTCACAACCTCTCCAGCAAAGGCTATCATTGGTGTTTTTGATTTTCGCCATTCTGACAGGTGTAAGATGGTATCTTAAAGTTGTCTTGATTTGCATTTCCCTGATCGCTAAGGAAGTTGAGCATGAGGACTTCTTGAAGTTTGCAGGCAAATGGATGGAAATAGAAAACACCATCCTGAGTGAGGTAAGCCAGACCCAAAGAGAGGATCATGGGATGTTCTCACTCATATTTGGTTTCTAGCCATAAATAAAGGACATTGAACCTATAATTTGGGTTCTTAGAGAAGCTAAATAAGAAGGAGAACCCAAAGAAAATCATATAGGCATCCTCCTGAATATTAAACTTCATCAGGCGATGAAAGGAGACAGAGACAGAGACCCACATTGGAGCACCGGACTGAAATCTCAAGGTCCAAATCAGGAGCAGAAGGAGAGAGAGCACAAGCAAGGAACTCAGGACCGCGAGGGGTGCACCCATACACTGAGACAATGGGGATGTTCTATCAGGAACTCACCAAGGCCAGCTGGCCTGGGTCTGAAAAAGCCTGGGTCAAAACCAGTCTCGCTGAACATAGCGTACAAGGAGGACTACTGAGACCTCAAGAACAATGGCAACGGGTTTTTGATCCTACTGGACCTATTGGTTTCGTGGGAGCCTAGGCAGTTTCGTGGATGCTCACCTTACTAGACCTGGATGGAGGTGGGTGGTCCTTGGACTTCCCACAGGGCAGAGAGCCCTGATTGCTTTTTGGGCTGACGAGGGAGGGGGACTTGATTGGGGTAGGGGGAGGGAAAGGGGAGGCGGCGGTGGGGAAGAGACAGAAATCTTTAATAAATAAATTAATTAAAAAAAATCACAGACTTTTACATGATCCCACTGAAGATAAGATTGAGTTCTAAGAACAGTGATTATATGTTGAAATAGGAGCGGCAGGGCTGCGTCCCCAGCACCCGGCCGCCCACATGGCTAGTTTATACCCAGAAATAATTACACGGAAACTGTATTCTTTCAAACACTGCCTGGCCCGGCTAGTTCCAGCTTCTTATTGGCTAGCTCTTACATATTGTTCTAACCCATTTCTAATATTCTGTGTAGCCCATGAGCTGGCTTACCAGAGAGGATCTTAACCTGCATCTGTCTGGAGTGGGAGCATCATGGCGACTCACTCACTCAGCTTCTTTCTCCCAGAATTCTCTTCTGTCTACTCCGCCTACCTAATTTTCTGTCCTATGAGGGCCGAGGCAGTTTCTTTATTATTAAGAAATCACTCCCACATCATTTCCCCTTTTTCTGTTTAAACAAAAAGGAAGGCTTTCATTTTAACATAGTAAAATTACATATAACAAAACAGTTATCAAGTAAGAATTACAGTTACAATATTTATATCTATTTTATCTCTTATCATAACTAAGGAAAACTATATTCATTCTTCAACTCCATCAAAGACTCCAGAAGGATATAATACTACCTAAGTAAACAAGAAATAAGAAAACTCTAGAAATGACAGAGACATCTCGCTGCCTGGACAGTCACCCAAAGTTCCTCTGTACCGTTGGGGCATCCATCTTCGGCCTACAGGCCCATAGTATCCAGCAGTCATTTTCATCAAGCAGGAAATTCCAAAGACAGTTCAGTCACTTTCTGCTGTGTCCTGTAGAATGTCTCGTAGACTCTTTCATGAATCAGGAACCCCGAAAGACCATCTCACCTTTAGGCAAGTTCAGCAGTCCTCTCTCTGAGGGTTCTCTGTGTCCAGTTTATGCAACAGTCCAGGCAAGAGCAGTTTCTTGCCCAAATGGCTATCAAACTCCATAAGGATCCTCTTCGATGCCCATCTTCCTCTTGAAGTAGATTGGTGCTGCCAGGAGCAGACGTGTCTCATTGTCATGAAAAGTCCTAAGTTATTAAAACATTTAAATGCCATATTCTGTAGCCTTTGAAAGATATGAAGAATGCCTATCTAACTGAAATATATCTCTATATATCTAGAAAATCTAATTAACATGACTACAAGCTTAACTATTAGCAATGATTATCCATTAACAACCTATATTTCCTAATTATACATTACATTTTTAAATGAACTACACAATCACAATACCTTAATCAAGATCAGAAATACATATACATATAACAAAATTGACCATAAAATCCATACCAATGCAAATTATTCATATCTATATCATATCCCCCTTTAAATGTAAAAGAACATTTGTAAACCATATTTGGGAACATGGGTGTAGTTTTTTCTCTCCAAATTGCTTCCTGCTGAATAGGGGCGTTGTTAATTAGGTCTTTTGTGGTATAACCTGTGTGCCAGGGTCATCTCGGTTGGCACTTGAGTGAAGTAATTTTTTGAGGGTGTTCACAGCAACCTTTCAGGAGGGCGTGGTCTATCATACCAAATCGGAATAGATGCAATCCACAGGGTCACATCCTCTGTGAAAACAAAAGAAGGACTTTTCCAAAGCATCGTATCCTTAGACCCAAATTCTGAAGTCAAGATACCTTTAGAACATATGTGCAGGTTCAGCCTAGCAGCCCATATAATGAAATGTCTCTCTGTACTTAGCTCCTTCATAGTCAAAAATTTTAAAGAAAACACAATGTACATAATCCAGACTCTCTGTGAATTTTCCATTTTTACGTGGCTTATTTTTCTTTATTTCTCTTAATCTATAACTATCTGTACTTTTGTACTCTGTCTCTTTAAAGACTTTACCTTTTTTCTTTTTAAGACATTAACTTTATTCTTTATATTCTTTTTCTTCTCTCTCCCAAGCCTACGTACATTCATCCAACAGTGTCTGAATCTGTTTTATTGTGAATCTGTAATTTTTTCATTATCCAGGAGCATTTCTTAAAATGTTAAGCACTTCTTAAAAACTTAAGTTGCACCATGTACAGGTAATATGGTACTGCCTGTGTCCTGCCCAATCCAAACCTTAAGTGTGCTGATATTATGGCAATTACGGTAGTTCCTGCCTGAGGTCAGCACAGTTCAGCGTGGAGCAGCTGCTTCTGCCTCAGAGCCCTTTGGTGCCCCTGAACCATTTACAGTTTCAGGCACACAGCAAATCCACATTGGAGTCGCACTCAGCAGTTTAATTCTGAGACTGAGTGTGCAGCACAGAAACTCTTTTCATCCAAGTTACAGCCAAATCTGACACGCAGAGCACTGCCCAGTCTGAAAATGCGTCTCTGTATGGCGGCAGGAATCCGCCATGCTCTTCAGCCTGCCTAAGCCTGATTCTGCCTTCTACCCAGGTGCAGGTGGGGAGCGCTGAGCCATCGGCAGGTCTCAGAGCACTCTCCTCCGATCCCAAGCGGGAACACAAACATCCAGTCCCATAAAAGCCTTGAAATGCTTTAAAGCCAGAGTTCACGCTGGCAGTACAGCCCTATGAAGCCGCGCTTTAAAAAGACACAGCTTTTTTTCTGCTGCTATTGCTGAATCAGGAAATCTCTTTATGGCACGCCACCAACAGAGAGCAAAACTCTGTGTTAAACTCTGTTTCCCTTATTTTTAAGCCTTCTCAGGTTTTTAAGTGGATTTAGCCCATCACGTCTGGGTGCCATCTGTTGAAATAGGAGCGGCAGGGCTGCGTCCCCAGCACCCGGCCGCCCACATGGCTAGTTTATACCCAGAAATAATTACACGGAAACTGTATTCTTTCAAACACTGCCTGGCCCGGCTAGTTCCAGCTTCTTATTGGCTAGCTCTTACATATTGTTCTAACCCATTTCTAATATTCTGTGTAGCCCATGAGCTGGCTTACCAGAGAGGATCTTAACCTGCATCTGTCTGGAGTGGGAGCATCATGGCGACTCACTCACTCAGCTTCTTTCTCCCAGAATTCTCTTCTGTCTACTCCGCCTACCTAATTTTCTGTCCTATGAGGGCCGAGGCAGTTTCTTTATTATTAAGAAATCACTCCCACATCAATTATATTTCATATAAGAAGTTTTGTAAGATCCATTGAAGATGATAAGAGCAATGCAAACCTCAACACTATTAAATGAGGAATGAAAGGAATAATTGATGATTTACCATTGATACTGCAGCTGTAATTGAAAGCTCATTCTACCAAAACCAACCCAAAGGGGAAAAAGAATTCCTAACTCAGCTGATTCTATACATTTAGCCCTATAAAATGCAATTGGTAAGTGCTTAATTGCCATTTTTAGACACTTAGCAGACTTTTATGTGGAAACTAAAATTGGTCTTTCTCTATTGAGCTTGATTTAGAATTAGAAAAAATGAGAGGGTATTACAGGAAGATGGATTTTGGCTCAATGCACAGAAGCTTTTTTTTTTCCCAACTAAAAGTTCTTCCCATCATCGGTTTTGTCTTTCTCTAGCCTGTGTGATCATTTATCAGGCATGACGTCAGACTCGAGCAGATTAAGGCCTGAGCTGAACAGCTTCTGTAGCTATTTTTAAGATGCCAGAATGTTGTCATAGAAGGAAATTAAATTAACAATTATTTGACCAACTCTTCGGGAGCAGTCATTTCGCTGTGTATTTCAAAAATTAAGCTAGACTTGAAAAAATATTTGTTTCTTTCCAATCCACAGTGTACATGATTCATCAAAGATTCTCAGCCAAGGGAGGTATCCTACCACATCCCATTTGAGTCAAAAACTTAAAGATTATTGTTTCAGAAGTAAACGGGGGAAATGAAAGAAAAAAGAAGGCGCAGTGAGTACTCACAAGCACTGGCAGATTAACTGTTCATTTGGAAGCAGGCCCTCAGATCTAGGACACAAATCAGTTCTAGAGAAGGTTACATAAAGGTGTGCTTTAAGTGGCCTCTTCTCTACATGTCCGGTACCTGGAACAATGAAGAAGGAGAAAGAAATTGTGGAAATAGCTTTAACGACATTTTCATGTGAGGGTGTTGACATTTTCATGTGAGGGTGTTGAGTGTTTACACAGTGCCAGTCCTGCCTGAGTGGCATTTTACACACTGGCCATTGTTTTTGTTTGTTTGTTTATGTATTCTTGTCACCAAATGTTTCTGGCATACTATCCTTGGTTGATAAGATATGAGGACAAGTGTGCTGAAGATCAGTGGATTCCAGTGTGAGGCTGATGTGAGTGCTGTATCCAAGTCTGCTTCTCCTTGAGCAAATGGCTGGTAGGCCCTGATACTTTTGTTTCTCATTGTGTGTGTGAGCATGAAACAGCCTAAGGAGTCGACATAGTAGAAGACATGCTGACCAAGACCAATGACAGAGAGCTGAGTCCAGGAGATAGCAGACACAAAGAGAGGAGAGAGGGAGAGGGAGAGAGACGGAGGGGGGAGGAGGGAGGGAGGGAGGGAGGGAGGAAGGGTGGGAGGGAGGGAAGGAGGGAGGGAGAGAAAGAGAGAGAGATTCAGCAATGCAAGGCAGAGAGAGCAGAGAGAGAGAGAGAAATAAGGTGATGAAAGGCAGAAAGAACACACACACATATACACACATACACACAAAGAGAGAGAGAGAGAGAGAGAGAGAGAGAGAGAGAGAGAGAGAGAGAGAGAGAGAGGACAATGCAAGGCAGACACAGGTAGAAATAGTAAATAAGCTATAGCTATAATACTTAAGCTCTGGAGAACAAAATAATGAGTACCAGAAACACAAGCATGCACACCCCCTAAATAGACGGTAAATGCTGAAGCACTGGCAGGGAACCAGAGAACAGAAAGAACACAGTGAGTGCAGAAGAGGAATCCTTGAGATAAGAGGGGTTTAAGGAATGCATGGTTAGACTTTGAATGGCTCAGGAAAGTACTGATGGAAAAAGACAAATGAAACAGGGAGGCAGGGGCCACCATTTCTGAAAAATGATCCTTAGGAAACTCGTGGTTATGTGTGCTAAGTGAGAGTAGAAGAGACTCACTTTCCAGAATCTACTGTGTGCTTTAGACATGTTAAGATGGCCTCCCTGTAGCACTCCCATGGGTAGCTTTCTCTTCCAGAGAGTCTTAAGAGAGGACCGTGATAAACAAATAGCCTCCGCTTGCCGTGTCTGTCTTCAAGGTCTTTTCCATAGGTGCATTGAACTCTGGGAACATGCATTCTCCTCTACTGTGACAGGATTAAAGTTTTGTTCCTATTGCTTGACACTATCTACCAATGAAATCATAAATCATGAGGATGTTTGGGAGCTGTGGACAGCTGACCCTAGGTCCAGCATTGAGGCATTCTAAATCATTTTCTATAAATAACTGAATTTTTCTCTGCTGGTAATGATTTCCTGTTTCACATGGTAAGGCATGAGTTTGAACCAAGAAGCACATTGTTCTGACCCCCCTGGGTCCTTTGATAAACACCGAGGTGGAAATGATAACCCTCAAAGGGGTGCTTCAAGCTTTAACTTTTCCTTTTGCCTGTGGTTAGTCTTAAATAAACAAATCCAGGTTTTATATTTGGGATCCATCTTTGTTACATGCAAGGAGCATACAAAGTTCCTACCTGACTGTGGACTAGCGAAAGAGTGTTTCCATGCTCTTCTGAATAAAAAAAATAAAATTTAGGCCAGATTCAAAATGATGGGGAGAAGCCACAGCAAATGTACGAGGCACACGACAAGGCTGGGTCTATTACAATCCATTAACTGGCTCACAAATTTCTTATTTTCATACACAAAAAAACTGCCAAGTTTTTCTCTTGGTTTATTATTCATACATGAGAGAGTTCCGTGGAGGAGATCATAAATACAATTTCTGTCAGCCAATTAGATGGAGGGTTTCTGATGAAGTGATAAGAACAGTGGAATTCAGAGGAATGAGGAGACGAAATGGAAAAATGAAAGCAGACGGGCATTTCTGGAAGCTGCCTTGCATGAAGAAACTGGAGAGATTAAAGAGGAAGAAGCAAATAGCCAGTTGGTGAGCCCACCAGTGGGCAAACACGGGCTCTCTAACTGCTGCTTTCGAGGCCTCCTCTAGCACAGGAGAGATGAACCCCTGAGAATTGAAACCACTTGAATGCATCTGTAGATTATCAACACCAAGGCCTGAGAATGCAGCCCAATCCTTAGCACTGCCTCCATTTGCAATGAATCTTCCAGAACAGCTAAGATGTGAGACAGCATGATAGAGGGATTTGTGTTTTGACTAAACTCACAGGGGTTTGGACCATCGAGGCCAGGGGACAATGACGTCAGAGATGTGGCCAGATATCACAAGGTGGCTCTCAGTAACTGCAGGCAGCAAGTTCCTTGTAAACATCTTATCTAGGGCAGTGGGACAACAGGTATCCACTGGGATTAGCCAATAAATTGGAGCTATTTCCCAAGAAGAGCTGGGTTTCTTTATAGTATTTGAAGAACTACAAGAGGACTTGCTAGCCTTTCCTGGAAGCCTGGGTAACTCCAGACAGAGAATTTATTTTTATGTCTTGATACTCCAGTAGGTATAAGACAAGAATGATGATTACTGGAAAACAGTGGAGGGTAGCATGGTGGCCTGGGTCCCTCTTATCTCCTGTCACAAGGAGATAAGAACTGGCGATTGTACAGGACCCAACTCCTTGCTTTAAAATGGACATTTATTGTCTTATCCACTAGGAGTGTCAGCTACTCCCAGCCCTCAAGACCATGATTGCGTATCCAGGGTCATGACCTTCTGGGGGTAGACCTAATCCAGTGACTTTTAGTGAGGTTAAAGAACCCCACCCTTCTCTCCTTAATCCAAAGCAACTCTCAGGACCATTTGGGTTCTTTGGTAAAAACTGGAATCAAGTCTTCATTATATGAGCCAGTGTCCAGCTTCTCTTGGCCTAATCTCATTTTTCTGCCACCTTTCTTCCAATATACCCATCAGGTTCGTGATTTGCTTCAGAGTTTACAGCTCAGGAGAATCAACTTCAGAGAATGAGCATCTAGGGTATTGATTATGACTTTATTATAAAGATAGCTAATGTTATTTAGGCGGGTTATTTAATGTCATCTGAAGTTTTAACTATCATTGAAGGAAGACTTAAAAGATGCTTGTTGGGATTGGGTCATGAGCTAGAAAAGGCCCGTTTAAATTCTTATAGAATTCCAGGAGGCAAAATCATGCAAGAGGCTGAATTTTGTTCAGACCCAGTAACTGTTACAGTTGCTCATGCCCTCCATGTGCCAGGTTTGTAAGTGGGTTTGGTTGATGTTTATTTTTGTCACTGACAATCCTGCCATAGTCTTGAATTCTTTTTCCTTCAACAGCTCAGCTATCAGGGAAGCTGCAATAGTCCAGCTCTCTTATTCTTACCCTGACGTGATGTGAGCATCAGATGACCCCCCCCCATCCACATTCTGCTTCATCTCCTCTTCACAGGAAAGCTGGGAGCTCTGTTACCATTATTGCACATCTCTCCTTCTACACTAAGGCAACACTATTACTTCCAGAGAGACAGTGGAAAGAAAAAGTTAACTCCAGAGCTTCAAAAGAAAAAAAAAACTAAGATGAGAGTTTTTGAAAGACAAACAAACACAGGCCAGAGAAGTTGTAGGGTGATGAGAAGAAATCCTGTAACCGGGTTACAATGAATATTCAAAGGTCCTCATATAGTCAAAATGTATTTGCTTGATGTTTGTTACAGTTACTTGGTACTTACCACTGGGGATCTTGCTCACTAACTGTAAACAGCCTTGGACATTTAGGTGCAAGAAGTGAAAAACAGAGTAACAACTTCCATAACACCTGTCTTGGTAGGGTTGAAAGTGGCCATCTTTTTTTTTTTCTTCAGTATCCATCGATCAATGACTCTCTTGTCAGTTTCTATAGGTCACAATGCTATTCCTTTTAGTTCCTCCAGTTCCTTTAATAATTCATAAACTTTTTGACATTTTTGGATGAGATAAAAGATAATTGTTAATATCAATGCCTGCTGTGTTTTTCTGTATTCAAATCAGGATAGGGAGATGGGCTTTTAACAGACACAGTCCAGTACCACTATTGAAAAGCAATTTAAGGAACGTCAGACTGGTGTGTGAATGGGCAAAGGGAGAAAGTGAGAGGAGGATTAGATGAACATGCAATATGAAGACTTGATGAATAGGAAGTAGAAACAAGAAGGTCCCAAGCATTTGAAACATGTCATATTAAGTCAAATAGGTGGTGAAGACTACTTTTATTGAAGTGACACTAGAGATAAACACTTAATAGTAATGTAAGGGGTAGCAATTATTTCTTTGTCTTGTTTTGGTGTATGCATACTTAAACAATACCATACTGTTCATCCAGTCTAACAATGACGCTGTGCTTCACTCCAGGAACAACCACTGTTGACAGTTGCCATGAGAGGGCAGCAGAGAGCTAAGAACTGATAGACCTTGGGCCTAAGCCTACCACCTTGCCTCCTCCAACCACAGTTGGCTCCAACTTTTTCTGGAAACGGTGATATCCAAATACCCCAGGCACATGAGGATACTTGGTTTCCTGAATATGAGAGAGATGGTGAGAGACGGCCAACAGTAGTGTTGAGGTGAGAAGAAGTTAGAGCCTTAAAGAACTGGTTTAAAGGTACTATTCCTTCTGAATGCTACGAGAGACTGGCGGAAGAAACAATTTAGGAAGCATGGCTTTGTTATTTTATTCATTTATTTACCCTTGATGTCAGTTTTTATTATTGCATAAATATATGTGAATCGAAAATTTAGGATCTTGCTATTTTCCAAAACATTGATGCTCAAGAAGGTTAAGATTGAAATACAAGTAAATCCTGTTGTCCCTCAACTCAGTGTTCCAGGAAAATAAGGGCTTACTTAACCTCTGAGGTGTCTGTGAATATTTTGCTTTGTGTTTTGGGAGACTGAGGCAGTATGGCAGAATCAGGTCACAAGATGCCTTTCACACCTGCTAATTCCAGTGAGCATTCTCTGCCAAGGCAGGAAGCTAGAGGCCATAACTTACGAAGTCTTCCAAACAATGAGTCATAGGGTTGAGACACCAGTTAAAAGCCAGAACCACCTTTTGTTCACATGCTGAGGGATGTCATAAATATTATCAACTATTGACTTTTCTCTACCTCTTTTCTCCTATTTTTTCTGGTTAATGATACATCAAAGTCAGCTTAATGGACAAAGTTTCTCACTAATTACTGGGATAGACAAATAAACAAAAATGATCTATAGTGAGTGTGTAATGTGGCAAAAGCAAATGGGGGTTTGGGGTGAAGTGAGCTAAATATAAGTCAAGGTGGGAAGTGGCAGGCGAGAGAGTATGCAGTGTAAGAAGCGAGGACAGATTCTAGAGAGGGGGAAGAGTGAAACCAGGAGGCCTCAACAGTTTTAGAAATCTCAATTTATTTGCTTTATGTCTTAAATAGTTGTAGATTTTAAAAAATTTGACAAGAAACTTTTTTCAATTTTTTTTGAGATTATAAGTACACCATTTCCTGTTCACTTTCCTCTTTCCAAACACTCCCATATAACCTTCCTTGCTTTCTTTCAAATTCAAGGCCTCTCTTTTCTTTAACTGTTCACATACACACACACACACACACACACACACACACATGCACACACGAATGCATGTGCACTTTTAAATGCATAAATGCAGCATGCTTAGTCTGTATAATGTAATTTGTTGGTAACAGATAATCAGTTGGTGTATTCTTCCCTGGAGAAGACTATTTCTCTTGCTCTCAGCATTCCTTAATTAGCTTTCATTCTTTGTGTAGGATAGAGGCCTCATGGTCTCTGCCCTATCCACAATGTCTATTGTTGTCCTTGTTCAGCTCATGGTCAGGCAGGCCTGTTGTAGAGACTCTATGACTTTAAAAACATTTATAGATTATGGAATTTTCCCCTATGAGGTCATGTATATATAGATGTCCAGACAGAGTCAAATAAAATAAGTGTTTTCACCAAACTGCCAATTTTTATGCTGATATTCAATACTGTTATGTACTGAGCACTGTCCATGAGAAAATATGCACTGTTGCCTACCTACTAGAAGTAGGCAGATGAGCATAGTTTATAGAAACAACTCAAAGCCAAGAGTCTGTCTGGCAATGCGGTAGGGCCCAATTAAGGGACCCCTTTAGAGATTTGGGGACTCCTTTATATAGTCAAATTTGAAGATCAAACTGCTTTGACACTCAAGGTCAAAGTAGAAAAGAAGACAGAATTCAACAGCCACAGAGTATGTTGAAGACAATAGAGCTGGAAAGCATAGTGGTTACCATAGAACTCACAAGTTAATGAGATGTGTGCAGAAATGACAGGAAAGGCATATGGAGATCTACTGTTTATTCTGAAGTACAAAGAGTACATTGAACTGATGGATGGATAGAAATAGACCGATGAACAAGTTTTAGTAGTGTATACTGTGAAATTTGTTTATTTTCCCCCTCTTGAGATATTTATGTTAAAATGTCAGAAACAAACACTGGAATTCATCCAACCAGGCTGATCTGAGTAGCAATAACCGATTCACCGGAAACAATTCAACCAGGCTGATCTGAATAGCAATAACCGATTCACCGGATATGATTCATCACCAGTTACTTCTAGGAAGTGAGTCTACTCACAGTGATTGATTGAGATTGGTTGTGTCATCAGTACTTTTGGGATCCTTGTGCTGTGTTTTTCATGATATCAATTCATGGATGAATGAGATTTTATGAAAGAATATGCTCTCCTCATGCTCAGAGATGGAAGGCAGTTAGGACGAATTTCTGCAAGGAGGCAAATGGTAAAACAAAAGTTATACTTCTTACTTGCCTAAAAGCGTTTATTTTCTAGTAAGATAAATAATAATATGCACCTCTACATCTGAGTAATTTCATTTCTTCAAGTCCATATCCTGGGGATAGTAGTTAGACTGCCACAATTTTAAAGCTGCCTTGTAAACAGACTCCTGGCCTTTTTAGATTTCACTATATTTCTTGGCAGTGGTGTGTGTGTGTGTGTGTGTTCATTCTTTCTACTCTGAAACTTTCATTTTCACTTTTAATTTTTATAGTTAAAGAAAGTTCCTCTTTATTAAATTAAAATTTGGAAGAATGCTTTCTTTTATTCTGTGATAGAAATTTTACATTTTTATTTGAACTTTTTTGAAGACGTATAGAAAACCCAGAAAAATAATCAGAGAATTACTATGTTTGTTTCTTGCCTTCTGCAATACCAACAGGTTACATAGGCAGTATACACTTATCAGGAAATTGGTATTGCTACAGCATTGAGGCTAACATGTAGACTACTTGTTCCACCAACTTCTAAGAGGCAGGTGAAGACCTCACATTTTGTTTAGTTACCAGATCCTTCCTACAACATATCAGCAGTGTTTTATTTTGTTTTGTTTGAAATTGGGGTTCACATGACAGACTGACATTCCACTTACTTTGTAGTCAAGTCTGGCCTTGAGCAACTAATCTTCCTGTCTCTGCTTCCCAAATGCTGGAGTTAATGTGTTGTGGTTTCTTTTCTTTTCCTTCTTTCTTTTATTTTTTTAAACCTTCCATGACCTTGCAGAATTTAAAAATAACATATGCCAGTTATTTTCTTTGATATGCACTTGTTTGTTGCAGGGAACTGTTTGTTTGTCCTGGCCACCCAGAACCAAAATAATCACACAGAAACTGTATTATTTAAATCACTGCTTGGCCCATTAGCTCTATATTCTTACTGGCTAACTGGCTAACTTAACCCATTTCTATTATTCCGTAAATCACCATGAGGTCATGGCCTACCATCAAAGTTTCAGCACGTCTATCTCCAGTGGCAGTGGCTCCATGGCGTCCCTTGACTCCGCCCTTCTTCCTCCCAGCATTTAGTTTTGTTTTCCCTGCCTACCAAAGTTCTGCCCTATCAACAAGCCAACACAGTTCTCTTATTCATTAACCAAGAAAAGCAATGCATAGACAGAAGAACCTCCCACACCACTTGTTAAATGTTTTCTTGAGATAATTAACATTTTGTATTTGGGCACTAATAACCCTGGTGATATGTGCTTCATCCTGTATATTATTGTGTGGATGATGTCGATGAGTTTTCTGACTCTCGATGCTAACTATGCTACATTGACTATCAAAGTCTAAACAAGGTTTTACATTGTTCAGTTACTGATTTTCCCTTTTTAATTCTTAAGTAGCACATATCTGGGGATAAAGAAGAAATAGCTCCTACTTTCACCCACTTACTTCAGCATCTGCTCTTGGTTTGGGTTTACCATATGTTACTATGCTGTTTGACTGATTGAGCTTCACTGTTTCCATAATTCTTTATTTATTAATTGAATCCCATAATAAAAAATAGCCACCACAGTCCCTCATTTATTTAAGTAATATCTACTTAATATAATAATGAACTCATTGGTATATGTATTTTATAAATCATTGGTTGATAATCATTGCTCTTCTGGTTTATTTGATGCTCACAAGTTTCCAGATTTGGGCACTGGGGCCTCTTTCCAGCTGGCTCTATGCCCTCTCAACATGCTCTCTCTATCATTAGTTGAGAATTTCCTTCTCAAAACTACGGGACCTTCCAGGATTGGCTTAATTTCCTTGTTTCATAACTGCTGTCAACCCATCTCCCAAGAAGTCCTGTCTCCCTTTATTTGCAAAGTAAAATACAGTTGTGCCCATTGCCCCTAGATGCCATTTACTCTGGGCACTTGGCAGATAGAGAGAGAACATACAGAAAACAGCTTGTTAGTTTTTCTTTCTTTCTGACATCATGAGTTGAATTAAATATCACACTCAGAAATACTATAAGCAATAACTGAGCGAAAGATTAAAGAGACAACTCTTAAAAGTGAAAGTGGCCAACATATACACAAAAATATTCAGCATCTTAGTTCAGCATAGAAATGCACATTATAGCTACACTGAGATTCATCTCACCCTCATCAAGAAAACACATAGCAAATGCTAGAGAGGATGTACAGGTAAAGTAAGCCTTCGATACACCATTG
This sequence comes from Alexandromys fortis, assembly GCF_014885135.2. Lineage (NCBI taxonomy): Eukaryota > Metazoa > Chordata > Mammalia > Rodentia > Cricetidae > Alexandromys > Alexandromys fortis. Next base: position 3,642,815 of record NW_026067953.1, on the reverse strand, counting down.
ATGCACATTGAACAAGTCTAACCCCTGTGACAATCAATATGAAGGACCCTCAGAAAACTCAAAAGAGAAGTAGCAAATGACCCAGCTTTGCCATTTCTGAGAATACGCCCACAGAAATTGGCAAATACCTGCACATCCATACTTATTACAATTCTGTTCCTGATAGCCAAGTCATAGAATTAGCCTAGGTGCTTATCACCAGATGGATAAAGAAAATATGATGTATATAGACAGTAGAGTAAAGAAGTCCCGAAGAAGAGGGAGTTATATCACTTGTGGGAAAATGGTTAGATCTCAAGTGGACTGAAGATTATCAGGCAATATGTAGTAAACCAGATTGAAAAAAATTCTGATTATCTCATATACAGAAGTTAAATATAAGGAAATTATATAGACATACAAATATAATTGTACATACATCATGAAAGTAGAAAGTCTTTTTGAATGTGAAATATCTTTAGTCCTTTGATTTTTGTTTCCTAATATACAAAACCAAATTTAAATGCTACACAATTGCATCTATCAGTATTTGATTATTTTTGAATATCTAGTACTTGTTAGAAAGTCTTTTTCCTGTGGATGGTAAGTGGGAATTGCCATCTAAGACCTGCCTAGTTATTTCTTTCTCCTCTTCCCTCTTTTTGTCTCTCTTCTTTCTCTTTCTCTCCATTTATGTCTCTGGCCCCTTTGGAGTTTACTCTTGTGCATGGTGTGAAGTATGTGTCTTTTTCTAAGGGACTAGAGTTATCATGTTTCATTTATTTCAAAGTGTATCACTATCCCAGTAATTTGAGATGCTGCCACCTTAGAGTAAATGTTTATAGGTGTTTGCGGTGATGTCTTAGATTGTGTTTTATTATTCTGTCTTACTTGTGAATTTGTGCATTAAGCCCACCATGTCTTAATTACAGAGATTCTGTATTATGTTTCAAATTCCTGCAAGCCTATTCTACATTGTTTTTGTATTTCGTTTTTTATTCTCTCTTCTTTTCAAATTAGAATGTTCTTTGTTTCAGTTAGGCTTCATATGTTGATTTCAATTTTGTTGGTATAATTGCTATTACAACTTCTTTTGTTGATTTGAATTTATCTACATATAATCAGTTTGCCTACCTAAGTAGCTGGCTGCATTCTTCACTGTGTTCTCATGCACCCAATCAAAACCTTTTGTGGTTTACTTATTGCTCTTATGGTTAATTATTTATTTCCAGGTAATATATAACTCTTTCTTTCTTTATTATTGCAAACATTATTTAAGCGCCATGAGTAAAACTTGCTTTCCTACCCTGCCCTCTTTCTAACCTTTTGCCAGAAAGCTCTTCAAACTCGACATGTAGACTTCTTGGGTGATTTTATCCTGGGTGCTTTTCCTCACACTCTGTTAGATTGTATGTTTTAGTCTTTTCCTTTTCCGTCTGGTATTTGAAACATGAAAGACATTTTAATACTTCATAAATTCAATTTAACTATTTAGCTAAAATGCTTCAGCCATATTTATCAGATTTTGAAATTATTGGTGGTTACTGGTATCTCCCATGAACAATGATGAAATTCCAGTGACCCACAGCATATCTGCTGTCCCTTTCCAATTTTTGGTTTTATTGGTAGGCTCAAGAGTTTTTATTATGGTTCAGTATAATTAAAATAATAAATTTCTAAAATGAGCTACAATAAAACTATAATACTATAATAAATACTACAATAAAACAAAATGTTATAATAAACTACAACATAACATTAAATATAAGACTGTAATAAAATGTTTCTTTATTCAAGAATTAAAATAGTTATGTTCTATTTTATAAAGTCTAAAAGCTATTTAGACTAAATTTACTGCCCAAATACTGCCTTTTCTTTCATGAGGAGTTCATCTATTTGTGATTTGCTAAGAAGGATATGTACTCATTTTGTTTCCTTCATCTCTGCATATCTGGGAATTTCTGGTATCCTAAACAATAAAAAATAAGTGGGGAATGTCTTTGGATTATACATCCTGTCATATAGTGGAATTTATTTGACTTGGCCTGGTGAGATAGCTCGGGGGTTAAAGCACTTGATGCCAAGTCTACTGACCTGAGTTTATTCTCTGGAACACACACATAGGAAAGAGAGAAGCAACTCCAGTTGTACCCTAACGTCTACATGTTTTATGGACTATTAATGTACAAACGTGTGTGTGTGTGTGTGTACGTGCACACATGCGTGCATGCTGAAGCACAAAATAAAATAAACTTCAATAATAAAAACCATAACTTTGTAGTTTTGCATTGCTCTTTTTTGCATCTGCATTTGAAGAACTATGAGGGTACTTTGGAAGTTCAGTGAGGACACTGAACTCTGATGGAGGTGGGTCTTGTATCTTATCTGTTGCTTTCATTGGTTAATAATAAAGAAACTGCCTTGGCCCTCATAGGACAGAAAATTAGGTAGGCGGAGTAGACAGAAGAGAATGCTGGGAAAAAGAAGCTTAGTAGAGGAGTCGCCATGGTTCTCCCACTCCAGACAGACGCAGGTTAAGATCCTCCCTGGTAAGCTAGCTCGCGGGCTACACAGAATATTAGAAATGGGTTAGAACAATATGTAAGAGCTAGCCAATAAGAAACTGGAACTAGCCGGGCCAGGCAGTGTTTGAAAGAATACAGTTTCCGTGTAATTATTTCGGGGCATAAGCTAGCCATGCGGGCGGCCGGGTGCCGGGGATGCAGCCCTGCCGCCGCTCCTATTTCAACAGAACTCAAGAAGGGACCCCCAGTCCTCAGTGTTGTACATACTCAGCAAGGTTCTGGTCCTGGAAGTCTGCATTCCTACAATACCCCTGTTCAGGAAATGCCTTATTTTGTTCATGTTGATACTACAGAATACCTGAAGCTGAATGATTTATAAATGTAAAGAATTTATTTTCACATTCCTGGATGCTGAGAGTCTCAATCAAGGTCATAACATGTTTGGTTACTGGATGAGAGTAGCCATTCAGGATAAAAATGTGATTCTTCCTCCTCCAGGATAGGGCAGGCTATAGCCTCCCATGACCTAGAAAGAACTAAATATCTGTAAATTGAATCTCATCTGTGACTTCTTCATGAAGATCATCTTCTGAGTGCTTGGAATTTCTCCACTGTGTGAATGTGTGCGTGTGTGTGTGTGTGTGTGTGTGTGTGTGTGTGTGTGTGTAAAAATGTGTGGTGCAGAAGGTCCTTCTGCTTATGTGTTGCTTTCATTGGTTAATGAATAAAGAAACTGCCTTGGCCTTTTGATAGGGCAGCAGCTTAGCTTACATAAGTGTGGAAAAGAGAACTCAATGCTGGGAGGAAGAAGGCTGAGTCAGAGAGAAGCCATCATGGAGCCACCAGAGACAGACACGCCTAATCTTCCCCAGTAGGCCACTGCTGCATGGTGATACACAGAGTAATAGAAATGGGTTAAAGCAAGATGTGAGAGTTAGCCAATAAGAGGCTGGAACTAATGGGCCAAGCAGTGATTTAATTAATACAATTTCTGTGTGGTTATTTCAGGTGTAAGCTAGCTGGGTGGCCGGGACAAACAAGCAGCCCTCTCCCTTGCAACAAATATGTGTGGCTATGTATATGTGAGTTAATACTTATGTGTCTGCTAGTGTGTGTATATGCATGTACATGAGCATGTATATATATGAATGAGTATATGTATGTGTGTGAGTGTGTGTTTATGATTTTTTTCCTACCATGATCATTCAATTTTTTTACAGTTGCAATTCTGCCTCTCTACTGAACACTATTTTGTTGTAATTTTTATCTGAATTCCATGGTATATACTGTTTTAATTCTTTTAAGAACATGAAACATTTCTATTAAAATATTTTTTTCTTTTCTGGGGTAAGTCTTCTCAAGCTTGCCTGCTTTACTGTCATTTATATGTCTTTTTTCTTGTTATCTTTTTTGTTGTCTTTGCATATGGTTCTCAATTCCTCTTTCTCATTGAAGAGTTGTATTTATTTGGAGATTTGACAGTTTTGCTCATCTTCTCTTTTCTTCTCCAAAACCATACAATAATTCATCCTGACTTGTTTTTTTGTTTCATGAGTAGTTCTTTCAGATTTCCTTAGGGAAGGAGATTAGAAACTATTGGTGAAACTGTCTCCTCCAGTCTTTTCATTTGAAGGAGTAAAGCTGGCAATGGGATAATGGTTGAACCTGGCCATAGACTCTATTTTCTTTCTTCCCTATTTTTGTTTCTTACTTAATGTCCTTTATATTTTTATTTAAAAGATTATTATAAAATATTTCATACAAGGAAGAAATTATTACTTTATATCTTTATTTATTTTTTATTTAAAAACAGATTCTTCTCACATACAATACATCCTGACCAGAGTTTTGCCTCCCTTTATTCCTCCCAGTTCCCCACTACCTCCCCTCGTCGCCAGGTTCACTCCCTTTCTGTTTCCCTTCAGAAAATACCAGGCCTCCAAGAGACAACAACAAAATACAAAAACAACATGATACAATAAGACAAGGCAAAGTCCATCATAATAAGACTGGACAAGGCAACTCAATAGGAGGAAAATAATCCTAAGAGCACACAAAAGGGCCACACCTGCTCCCAATCTAAGAAGTCTCACAAAACACCAAGCTAACAGCTCTAACATACATGCAGAGGACCTGGTGCAGACCCATACATGCCTTGTGCTTGTTTCTTCAGCTGTGAGCCCATATGAGCCCTGCTTAAATGATTCAATGGACCGTGTTCTCCTGGTGTCCTTCATCTTCTTTGACTCCTACAATATTTCCTACCCCTCTTCCATTGGGTTCCTTGAGCTCTAAGGTAGGGACCCATTGGAGACCCCCAATTTAGGCTTTCTTTCCACATAATGGCTGACTGTGAATCTTTGCACCCATTCCCATCTGCTGCAAGGGGGGTGGAGAAACCTTTTTGATGATAGCTGGACAAGGTACTGGTCAATGAGTATAGCAAAACAGCATTAGGAATCATTTCATTGACATTTTTGCCAGTCTTTTTTGGTTATACCCTAGGTCTCTGGTCTATCCAGTCTCCAGTCCCTGGCCATCCAGGCAATATAGGGCATGGGCTCCCTTTTGTGGAGTGGGCCTCAAGCTAAATAAGACATTGGTTATCCATACCTACAAGGTCTGCATTACCATTGCTCCAGCAAATCTTTCAGGCAGGACAGATTATAGGTCAAGGGTTTTGTGGGTTGGTCGGTGTCCAGGTCTCTCTTTTAGTAGCCAGCAGAGTACTTTTCCACAGCAAAGAGACTAGAATGCAAGGGTGAAGGCTCTATGATGGCACCAGCTTGACCTCTGTACACTCAATGAGATTTGTGTGTGTTGTCCTTGGCAATGGGGCCCCCGCTGTTTGTTTTCAGAGAGGGACGGTCTTAGCATCAGCTGGAGTAGTTTGGGGATCTCCCTTGGCCAACAACTCAAGTGAATGCAACCCAGTTTTAGCATTCATTCCCTAAGCACAATGACACTCCAGTTCATAAAAGCAACAACAAAAATAATTACTTTTATAGCTTCAGTCACAGATTGACCATCATCACACACTGATAGCAGGAGACTTCAGTACTTCCATTCTCACCAATAAACAGGCAAAAACAAACAGAGAAACACTGGGGCTAACAGACTTTATGAACCAAATGGACCCAATGGATATTTACGAAATATTTCACCCAAACACAGAAGTTATACCTTCTTATTTTCATTTCATGGAACTTTCTCCAAAAGTGACCACATACTCAGACACAAAGCAAGTTTCAACAGATACAAGAAAACTGAAATAACTCCCTGGATCTTATCAGAATACCACAGATTAAAACTAGATATCAACAACAACAGAAACAATCTTATAAACTCAAGGAACCTGAACAACTCTCTACTGAATGAAAATGGGTCAAGACAGAAATGAGGAAATCAAAAACTTTCTAGAATGCAATGAAAATGAATATACAGCATACCCAAACTTATAGAACATGAGGAAAGCAGTGTTAAGAAGAAACTTTATTTAAAAAAAATTGAAGACATCTCATACTAGGAACTTAATAGCACACCTGAAAGCTCTAGAACAAAAAGAAGCCCACCAGGAGTAGATGGCAAGGAATAGTCAAACTGAAGGCTGAAATCAATAAAACAGAACCAGAGAGAACAATGCCAAGAATCAATGAAACAAAGAGTTGTTTTCTTTAAAAAATCAGTGAGATAGACAAACCCTTATTCAAACTAACTAAAAGACAGAGGGAGACTATCCTAATTAGTAAAATCAGAAACAAAAAAGGAAATCCAGAGAATCAGAAGAACATATTTTAAAAACTCATACTTCAAAAAACTGGCAAATCTAAAAGAATGGATAATTTTCTCAATGGGTACTACTTACCAAATCTAAATCAAGATCAGATAAATAAAGAGACCCATAAACCCAAGTAACATAGAAGCAGTCATTAAAAATCTCTTCACCCCCAACCAAAAGTCCAAAGCCAGATTTTTGGTTTTAGTGCAGAATTCTCCTAGACCTTTAAAGAAAGGCTAATACCAATACTCCTCAAATTATTCCACAAAATAGAAAAAGAAGTAATGTCCAACACTATTTATGGGGTCACAGTTAACTCAATGCCCAAACACATAACGACCCAACAGAGAAAAAGATTTACAGACCAATCTCTTTTATGAATATAGATACAGAAATTCTCAATAAAATATTTGCAATCCAAATCCAAGATCTTCCATTGTGATTGAGTAGCCTTCATGCCAGAGATGCAAGGATGTTTCAAAGGATTCTTTTTTTTTTTTTTTTTTTTTTTTTTTTTTTTTTTTTTTTTTTTTTTTTTTTTTTTTTTTTTTTGGCCGATTTTATAGTTGATTTGTCAGGGTTTAGAGGAGAATAATAAATCTGTGGTTGTGCCATTATCTTTCCCCCATAGGCTTTCTATCAGCCCTTCTATTAATTTTCTTTGATTTAATTTATTTTCTATATGTGTATATGGGGAAGGGTATGGCGAGGAGGAAGAGGAGAAGGAATAGAGAAAATCAAAGGGAATGAGAGAGATATAGGTGGATTAAAATGCTATTTAGGTTGAATATTACAGTTTGTCCATGTGTTTGAGTCTGTATCCTCCAAAGTAGTGGTATCCTATCACCTGGAATTAAAATGTCTCCTAAAGTCCCGTAAGTTAAAGTCATTGACACCAGCCTGTGAAGTTCTGAGATGTAGTAGAATCCTTAAGAAAACAGCCTTTGAACTTTAGGGACATGCCCTTGGGAGGGATATTGGGGTGTCAGCCTTCCTGTCTCTACTTGTTCCCCGGCCATCAGGTGGTGAACAACCTCCACCACATGGCTCCAGCACCATGACACATTGTCTCACCAAGAACCCCACAGTGACTGGGCTAGGCAACAGCTCCAGCCTCAGAAACTGTAAGCCAAATAAATCCCTCTTCCTTTAAGTTGATTTTCTCAGGTATATTGTCACAGTGTCAGAGTTTGACTCATACAAAACAGACACATTCTATAGGGGCCATAACAGTCGCCATATGTCAAAGACAAATTCCGCCAGACATTTTATAGAAGCATTTTTTTTTACAGTACATCTATTGCAAAATTTCATCCATCCTATTGAAGTGTTCCCCACTGGTGTCCAGCTTATGTAATAGAAAACCTCTTTAGAAGCTGGGTTGGCTGTACATAAAGAATGCAGTGACCTGGGGCAGGGACTGTCTGACTCCAGAGCTGATCTTCTCAGCCTGCATCTGCTCACCAGAGCAAAGGCTTCTGGTTTTCAGCTGATGCCCTGAGCTCCTTTCAGATTGTCTGTACATTTAACTGTTTACACCTACTTTTTAGTGTACTCTTCGGGAACTTGACTTTCAGCTCCCAGTAGCCTCACCAATCAGATACTCTTGTTCTCAGACTTTTAAAATGACCCTTAGTTCTTTGCCCATAGAATCAAATTTGGTTTCTTTTGATGAAAAAGTGGAAGATCATCTCCCACTTTGGACCAGGTGGCCTGAAACAAGATCTGGGAGCTGTTGTGGGAGAGTCTGAGGCTTTCTGGTGGTGGTACCCATGAACACATGCTACAGCCTCCTTGCAGGAGATGGGAGGGAGGGAGATTTTAGCCTTTACTGCCAATGTGACATGTTAGATTGGGGATGATCTAAATAGTCCTTGATTTATGAGGTCGCCTCTTGTGCTCAGGCAGGTATCTGAGGCTGGGACCACCCTCATTTGGTGCAGGAGACTGAAGAACATGGTATGCTGGTATTTTGATTTTGGGCCATCTTGCTGATCACACAATGTGTTTTTTTGGGCTTGTCTTTCTTCTTTTACTTTTCCTACTGCAGTGTTTTTGCAAGATAGTTTTAAAAAGTGGGAGCATCCAGATCCTTGGATGGCTTTCTCCAGGACGGTGAGAGTGGAAGAGCAAAATTTACAAGTATCAGATAACATCTTTGATGGACGAAAACACTGAAAAAAGTGAGGTAATTTTACTAAATTTGGTTAAGAAACAGACAGAGACTAGTAAATGCAGATAGTAACAGAATTAATTGACAACACGTTCACATTGCTAAGGATTATAGTTGGTGCTCATAGTAACCTTAGATAATAGTGAAAGACTCTAAATGCATTTGTAAGCTCCCTCAATCCTAAGACATTTTTCTAAAACCTTATGCTCACTCTGTCTTGGAAAAGGGACAGTCGCCCACACACACACACCCGCACACATACTGGACTGCTTATCCTCCTGTGTCCTTGTAAATAACCACATGCTGGACTGCTCATCCCCCTGTGTCCTTGTGAATAATCTTCAAACGTAACTCTATTTTGGGAATTGAGGCAGATACAACCCACAGATGTTGACTCAGTTCCTGATGTTTTGATTTAGTCACTGAACCAAAGGTCGGGATGGACCACAGGTGCTCTTCCTTATCACCTGACCACGCAGCTATTTTCCTGCCCTGGAATAGACCAATCATTGCTAGTAACCCTTTGAATAAGCCAATCCAATAAGTTGGAAAACAACCTACTCCCCCCCCCCCGCCTTTGTGTCTGTGGCTTTTCACTTTAAAAGATGGACTGTAACAGCTATTGATGTCCTTCATATCCCGAACCTGAAGGAGCCTGTCATGACAGAATAAAAATCCTCTTGCTTTTGCATCAATTTGTGGTTATGTGAATGGTGTCTGGAGCAACTCTTCCCTGATGTTTGGACATCTAGTCCAACAATAGGTATTATCATTATAACTGTGTTTTGCAAATGAGGAAATGGAGGCAATCAAAGAGAGAGAGAACACTCCATGTTGAGTGGAAAGTGAGTGAGCCGGTCCCACTTGCTGTTGACTGAGAGAGCAGCTTCACTGGAGTTAAACCCATTACCTACCAGCCTCTGCTGTGGTTTGATTCTGGACATTCATCTCCAGGCTCATGCTTTGGATACTTCTCCAGCTGGTACATTAATTTGGAAGCTGAAAGTTAGGGGCAGACATTGGAAGGTTATAGCCTATCCACTGGTTCTGGCCTTACTCTGATTCTTGGTCTACTCTGTGAACAGCTTCCTGCTCTCACTACCATGAACCAAATTCTTGCCCATGTCAGACTTTCCGTGCCCTGATAGAATAAAGTCTCTGAAACCATGAGCCAAAATAAATCTTTCCTACTTTAGTTTGTGTTGGCAGGCGATGAAGATGTAACTAGTACACAGGCCTTGAGATTCTGACTCCAAAGGATTAGCTGCCCTGTGACTACCTGCCATTGTGGCATGATAATTCAGTAACACGTCAATCAGATGTGGGGCTCCTAATGCCTGTCACACTACAGGAAGCACTGAATAGTACAATGATGTAATGGTTGCCTGTATGGACCAAATTTCAATAATTCACAAACGTCTTTCATGTTCTCTTTTCATCTGTTCCTTTCATCCTTCTCTTTCATAAATAATTCTACTGAACATTTTTGATTTTAGAAATCAATGCCTGAAGTTTATAGTTGATTTTAAGATGGCTACCTAGTTTAGTAGCAGCCAGATTTTTAAAGAGGATCACATGGGTACAGAGGTCACAGAGAAACAGATAACTACAATTGTCCTGAAAGGTCATATGACGTATGATTATGGCAAAGCTGTGGAGTGTATAGATTAAGGTGGAAGGAGCAATGACAGGGGTGGGCCCGGTTTCTTCTATTCTATCTTGAATTAAGTGTCACCTGCTGTGACATATTTGGTAATTAATTGTATTATCCAGGATTCTCTAGAGGAGCAAAACCAATAGAAGTAATTAAGGGTCTGCTAGTTTGGATTATATGATAGTGGCTGGATATCCCAATGATGGCTGTCTATATGCTAGAGAGGCTCAGGATTCGGGAACTGTTTATCCCATGGAGATGGATACCACATGTATCCCAACCTAGTGCTGAAAGCCCAGCCTAGAGAATTACTGAGGAGCTACTGGTCTTTAATTTACATCAGAAGGTGGATGAAGCTGCACTCTGGAGTTAGAGAGGAAAAACAACAGCAGAAACATGGTAGATACACTCATGAGCAGACCCGGGCAACAATCCCCCCCCCATCCCCCAAACCACCTGTGACATTACCAGAAAGTGCTTCCTGAACTCTGCAGGAGGACCTTTCTCCTTTAGTCATCCTTATCTGCGATATTCTCACAGTCTTTCTCAAGGGAAATGTCTCTGTAAGGATTCAGAGCCAATCAAGTTGATAATGAAGATTAACCATCACACACTTGCAACAAGGTGTTCAAAATGACTTTGGACACAGTAAGCCAGCTTCAGAGTTGTCTAGGAGTTATGGCTTCTTCATAAATCTGGACAAGGGCTTTGGAGGAGGGGAAAACAACCTATAAAGTTATTATAGCTCTGCCACCTTATAAACCTGCAGCAACCCAATATACTCATGGAAGGAATATTTTGGCTAATTGCCTATTCTAGTTTACAGAAATTTAATCAGAAAACTATATTTATTTCAATCACTGTTGAGACTCTTTCAAAAAAATAAGAGCAGAATAGGAATCATAAATGGATTTTTGTTTGGTACTAAAACTTTTATGGTACATGAGGGCCATCAAGCTGAACTTGAATTTCATTATCTGGTAATTCAGTTGTTGAAGGTTTGGAATAAATGCCAGAACATGTACAAATCCCAGGCTATGTCTGAGAATTTAGATTTCAAATAATTCCCAGTACAACCTGCTTTGTTGTTTCTTTCTTTAAGGCCATGTGTGCTAATGGAAAGAAAGGGACAAAGGGCAAGATGGGAGACACAGGCTGAGTCTCCAGTGCCTGCTATTTAAGATGAATGGCTGATAGATGTGGGCCAGATAGCTCTCTTTGGGCCTCAAATCTTTATTTGGTTGGACTTGTGTCCTAGATTTTGTAAATACATTTCTAGATGTATTATATTATGATTTATGAGTATATGCGATAGGGAAAGGGAGAAAGAGGGAAAGAAAGGGGAAAGGGAATTAGGATACATTCAGATTAAGATGAGTGTCTCTTGTCTGCTGGGAGCAGCAGTGATGGTGCATGAATATTCAGATATCTTACCCTGGGCTTTCTGTTTATTGTTACCATGTTGGCATAAGCGTGTGAGTGCCAGTGTGTGTCTGTTCTTGTGTGTGCATTCATATATGGAGGTCCAAAGTTGACGCTGGGTGTCTTCCTTGATGACTTTCCACTTCGTTTATTGAGCAGGGTCTCTGGCTAAATACAGAAACTTGCCAGTTCCCACTAGGTGAAATAGTCAACTTACCGGTACTAGGAATGCCATTTCTGTTTCTTGAGTGCTGGGACCTCTGAGAGCTGCTACGCCTGCACACCATTTACATGTATTTCTGTGATCTCGGTTCTGGTCCCTATGCTTTTATAGAAAGGGCTTTATCCACTGAGCCATTTCCCTAGCCATTATTATTATTGTATTGTGCTCTCTTTCTCTCTCCCTCGTGTGTGTGTGTCTGTGTACATGTGTGTTTGTATGTGTGAGTGTGGGTGTACATGTGATACAACATGCATGTGGAGGTCAGGGGACAATCTGAGGTATGGTTTCTCACCATCTACCTTGTTTGAGGCAGGGTCTTTGTATACTACTGTGTGGCCAGGTTAGATGGCCTATGAGCCATGTATTATTCTGTCTGCCTCTTTTCTTGCACGGAAATTAGGGTGCTTCTACATCTGGCTTTATGTGGGTTCTGGATGTCTGAACTCAGGTCCTCATACTTTGGGTTACAAGCACTTTAGTCACCAAGTTGTTCCCATAGCTCTTACTCCTCTTCAATATGGAGAAGTACTTTGCTGCACAGGAATTTACTGGCTGTGGCTTAGAGGAGACATATAAAATTGTAGAACTAGAAGTGGCTGAGCAAGACTAGATTTATCTACATCTAAGAAGGGCGAACAAACCAAATCTGGAGAACTGAATTTCTGGGGGAGGAAATATCATCAGGCAGCTGCTGGGAAGATTTGGAGGAAACAGATGAGCAGGGGGATGTTTAGCAAATCCCTCCACGTGTGTCATGGAAATTGAAACCATATTTTCTACTCTCCAAGACCTTAGCAAATGTTTACATTACTTCTTGATACTTCACATATGCCTGACTTGTGTCTGCTTTGAGTATTAGAATGTGACATGGCTGAGCCCGTTTTATCTGCATAGTAACAGGTTTTGCTACAGTGGGAATAGAATGATGTAGATACTCTCAGACTCTTGTGGAATAGCTAGCCAAACTTAACAGCGTACCTTTCTTGAAGGTGTAGGCTTCAATGAAAATGTAACTGAAAGAGGGTGTTAAATGGCAAAGGGAGAAGGAAAACGTGAACATGGTAGGTAGGGTAGGCAGGACAGAGTCACCAGCAACAATGAAGTTCACTTTTAATACAGAAGCAGCTCCACAGACTGTCCAGCTACTAAAGAAAACTCTCTTCTGTTGTGGCCACATGCCAACTGAGAAGATTATTGGCAGGGAACAGATGATGGAATGAAGAAGAAATTAAACAAATGTGGTGCGAGTGACAGGGCCTTGTGGATGAAATTCCGTCAAGTTGTGCAGTGAAGCTACAGAAGGCAGTTAATGCGGGTCCCTGGCTACAGGAGGAGCCAAGAGGCAGCTCTTCGCTCCACATGCCTTCTGTTTCTCACTCCATACACTGGAGACCATCAGGAGAAAGGAAGCATGTGAGATTCCCTTCTGCCCAGGTCCTGGTTTGGCTTCTCTGGTGATTAGAAGGGCCTCTCCAGCTGTGCTACTATCAAACCTACTTAAAAGCTAATAGATGGCTGGGAATTCATGACAAAATCAGATCCAATTATTTTTGCACTTTGAGGATCTGCTTTGCTCTTAGGTTCTATAGGTTTATGGCTTTGAATCCAAGTGATAGCATTAGTATCCATTTTTTTTTCTTTTGAAAATTTCCTGGTGCATCTGATAGAGATTAACAGGCTATCTGTCCTATAGTT